>NC_080790.1:116848183-117155883 GCF_028018385.1 Neofelis nebulosa
GAGGAATCCTTGCTAACCTGACCTAAAAGGACTGGGTGGCTAAATCAGTTAAGCCTCTCTGACTCTTGATATCTGTCTCAGGTAGCCATCTCACCATTGTGAGATTGAGCCACACTTTGGACTCTGTGCTGAGGAGGCAGCTTGGGATTCTCTCTCTCCCTCTCCCTCTGCCCCTCCTCTACTATGGATTCTTTCTCACTGCCCCTTCCCCACATGTGCTCGCTCTCTCTCTCTCTCAAAATAAATAAATAAACTTTTTTTTTTAAGTGGGGGATGAGGAACGCAATCAGATATCAAGGGTGAGGAGATTCTCACTAAATTGACAGGTTTCTTTTTTTTTAATGTGTATTTATTTTGAGAAAGAGAGAGCACATGTGCTTGGGGGAGGGAAGAGAGAGAGAGAGAGAGAGAGAGAGGAAAGAGAGAATACCAAGCAGGCTCCGTGACATCAGTGCAAGCCCGATGCAAGGCTCTATCCCACCAATTGCGAGATCATGACCTGAGCTGAAATCAAGAGTTGGACATTCAACCGACTGAGCTACCCAGGTGCCCCTAAATTGACAGGATTCTTGCTAAAACTATGCTAGGCAGGCCAAAGACAGAATGAGGGCCAAAACTGAGGCCTAGTTGAGAAGTCTTAGAAGAGTCTCAAGTTTGGTCCTTGTCAATATCCACAAGCTTTCTTCTCTCCTTCCGCATCATTTCCCATCCTGCTCCCTCAATGCTTCCAGCTACATAAGAGAAGTCTCTATTTTCCTCAGCCGACCCTTCCCAGACTCCCTCATTATTGAAAAACAGAGTTTGCCAGACTCTCAGGACTCCAGGTTCAACATCTCAGCTAGTAGATGTGTTTCTGACTCATTCCAGTTCCTGATAGCTAGGGTCAGTTTACCCTGATGAAAGAGCCAAGGCCCTCCCCACTTTGGGAAACTTGCTTCCCAGATGTGTGGGGAGCCACCTCTGACGGACTCACTGGCAGCATTTGTGGTCCCCACCCCTGTGCAGAGATTTGTCAGTAGAGAAGGAAGAGCTAGGGATTAAGCAAACACATCACCCTCTCCTTAGCTGGAACATTTTTAATCAATCTGACAGTCAACAACTTCCACTAATGGGGAGTATACAGAACTGAAGGAGTTCTAAAACCAGGGTGTGAAAAGCAGAGTAGATACTGTTTTGTTTTGTTTTTTATTTCTACCTTGGCAAGCTGGACTGAGCTAGGATGACAGGTCACCAAACCAAGGGTTTATAGTTTTCCTCCTTTCCACACTTCTTGTGTGACTTGAGTCAGGCAGACTTAGGATTGACTTCTCTCTCTGCACTCACTACTTCTGTCCTTTGGGCTGCTCTGGGTTTCAGTTTCCTCGACAAAGATATGTACTTTGTTAAGAGGAGTAAATACGCGAAACAGGCCTAGAACAGAGTCTGCCATAGAGCAGGTACTCAATAAATGGAAGCTATTATGATTTATGTCCCTGCCTCTGTCACTAATTAGCAGTTTGAGTTGTCTTACCGTGCAAAGAGCAGCCTGGTGGAAGAAGTTCTACCCTTGCCTCTTACTGATTCAAGTGTCTGCTTAGGAAACTTTCCTAGTCTGAACTTCAATTTTCTTATCTATAGAACCAGGGTGGATGGAAAAAATTAATGCGTCTCACACATGGCTGTGCATCACAGTTGCCTGGAAGCTTATTAAAATATGTCTCCCAGAGAGTGCCTGGGTGGTTCAGTCAGTTAAGCGTCCAATCCGGTTTGGGCTCAGGTCATCGTCTTCCGTTTTGTGAGTTCGAGGCCCGCATCAGGTTCTGTGCTGACAGTGCAGAGTCTGCTTGGGATTCTCTCACTCTCTCTCTTTCTCTCTCTCTGCCCCTCCCCTGCCTGCTCTCTCTGTCTCGAAATGAATAAATAAACTTAAAAAAAATTTTTTTTGTTAAATATGTCTCCCAGGCTCCATTCCTAGATTCAGATTCAGTGGGCCTAGGACAAGGTTTGGGTTTACTTCTTGCAAAAGCACCCAAGAGAATGGATAAACAAATGTGGTACATTTAAAATGAAATACTAATCAGCAATTAAAAAAAAAAAAACCACTATGTATGCAACAAAGTGGATAAAACCTCAAAAATCTTCAGCAAAAGAAATGTCAGACACAAAAGATTTCATTCAGTATGATTCAATTTTTATGAGTACAAAAACCAGAAAAAAAATGATCTATGGTGGTTGAAGTCAGAATAGAGGTTACCTCTGAGGGGTAAAAATGGGTATTGACCAGAAGGAGGCACAAGAGAACTTTCAGGAGTGAAAGGAGGGTTTTATACCTTGAACTGAGTGGTGGTTACATAAGTGTATATAAAAGTTAAATTTTGTCAAGCTGGATACTTAAAGTTTGTGCTTTTTACTGTATGTAAATTGTATCTTAACACAGTACTGTGAACAGGGTGGCAAAAAGCTCCCCTGATAATTCTAATGCATAGCCAGGCTTAAGTTCCTTGAACAAGAGCCTTAAAGTCTCTTCCAGTTCTATAGCCCTATGATTGTTATATCCTCATCATGGCCCCCTTGCCAGGCACTTTTATCTACAAAGTAAATTATCTCTTTTACCTCTTTTGGTCAAGCACAAAATCAAAGATATTAAGAAAAGCAAGGGTCCTATCCTAGCACTCAGATAAGGGATGCAGTTGAAACTCAAGATTTGTCTAAGCCCCAGTATGATAGAACAAAGGTCAAGGAAAAGACATGGAATCATAATCAAATCTGACTTTTAACCTGCCCTGTTGGCCTGAAGGGACCAGGGAAATCTGAAGATTTTCTGTTGTTGGTTTTCTTTTTCACCCATTCATTCATTCAGTTGTTCACCAGATATTTATTGAGTGCCTGCTGTGTGTCAGGCATTGCTTAGCAGTGAGGGTAGCAAAATGAATATGACAACAGGGTCCCTGCCTTATGGGAGTTTAAATTATACAAAAGAAGGAAAGCCAATATGAAGATAAACATAGATAATTGCTCATTTGTAAGAGCTATGAAAGATATGGATGTTGGGATAGACAGAAACTGGGGAAAGGACACTTTTGGATAAAGTAGTCAAATAAAGAGGTGATATTTGTAAAAAGGTCCAAAGGTTGCCAGTGATCTAGCTATGTGAAAAGTTGAGGGAATCAAGTTCAAGGCCAGGGAATGAACATTTAGGGCTAAGGGAATGACAGTAAAGGCCCTGGGATAAGAAATAGTTTAGCATATTCTAAGAACAGAAAGGAGTACAATATGTCTAGAATATAGTGATTGAGCAGGAGAGTCTATTAGATGAGTCCAGAGAGAATAACAGGACTTTGCAGGAAATATTTATTTTACTTCGAAAACAACAGGAAAATCTTAGAGGTTTTAAGCAAAGAGTGATGCATGATTTGAATCATGCCCTCCATCCCCCATCACTCTGGCTCCTATTGGGGGAATGGATGGAATAGGACAAGAAAGGAGACAGGATATCAGTTAAGAGACATTCACAGTTGTCCAAGCAACAATGTGGGTTGGCTTAGCGTAGTTTTGGTTAGCAGTTCAGCAGGGATGCTGAACCTCTGGGACTGGGTTAACCAAAGACAGAGCAAGAACTAAGAGGTTGGTGAATTCCTCATGCTCAGTTGGCCTTGTCATTCTAATATTTTCCCCAAGTGTCATGGATGACATTGATTAAAGGATCCCTTGGCATGTTGGGTTCAGTCCCTCAAGTGCCTTTCTTCAGGCCCATTCATAAGGAGGCAGTCTTGAGAAGTGAGCCAAATTTATGACCAAGGCGTCTCCAGACCCTTTCCATCAGTCCCTTCTTCCCTTTTGGTGTCCCATCCCTATCTGCAGCAAAATCTGCTCTCCTGACACCATGTCCCAAAGTTCTCTGGACCCTTCTTTCTTTGATTCTCCTTCTCTTCCCCTTCTCAGAAGTTTGCCTAATCCAGTAACACTAACTTCCCATGGCATTCAAAAAATATTTGTTGCTTGATTGGCTGGCTATCCTGGAACAAAACTAGGTAGATAAAACATATTGACACCCTCATTCTACCCCAGAAATTATCATCACTGATAAGCCCTAGTGAACATTAAGGAATTAGCCAATAGCCCTAATGGAGCCTCCTAAGGTCAGCACAGCCAGGGCACCTGTCGTGGATATATATCACCTGCTGCTCAGATGGGTCAAAGATGTGTAGGGTGGTGGGATCCCTATGCAGCCACTGAACATCTGGTGTAGGGAATTTAGGTAACTATGAATGAGTGATATTTTTTCTCTGACTCTGACCTTCAGTGTTTGGTATAGCTAATTTGGCTGAGAAACAAAAACACCACAAAAATGGTGTGTTCCTCTCCCAGGTTTTGTTATATCAGAAACAGTAGCTGATGAACCAGAAGGGTAGAAGGCTTCAAAAGAGTCACAGGGCAGAGAAGGGTAAAAGGATGATACACTATGAGAAAGCCCTATATTTTGGTGACAGAGCAGTAGGTGCTGAGAGCAAACTGTACCTTGAATTTGAGGTACAAAGAGGGAAGAGTGTCCTGCAAATTCCACAGCCTCACTGTCACAAATCAAATATAACTCTCCATCCATCATCTTTAAATTCTTTGATGCTATGTCAAGTAGCATTCAATATTTTATTCCTATCATCCTTTATTTTTTATTACAATGTAATAACATTCTTGAAAAGGAAATTCAAATACAGAAGTACATGAAGAAGTGCATTTCTCTACCTCACTCCCCATCCTTAACTCCACTCCTAAGAAGCAATCATTATTAAAATTTTAATGTGTCTCCTCCCATGCTTTTTTCTTTGCATATGTAAGCATATTTACTTTTGAGGGAGTTTTGATATTTGTTCACAAATGGGACCATAGTGTTTCTATTCTTTAGTTTGCTTCATTATTATATTTCTTTATTTTATACCAGCACTAGTCTGGAATGATATGCCCCTTCCCACAAGTACATTTTCCCAATTATAGAACTCAATTATTGCGTGAACAGAAAAAAAAAAAAAAAAAAAGACAGTGTCCTCTGCTCTCATGTACCTGTGATTCTGGATAAGCCCCACTCAGGTTGCAAAGAAGGGGTTGTGAGCTCTTTAGGTGCCTAAAACCCCCTTATGGATCCAGAGAAAGCTATGGACCTTCTCTCCCAGAAAAATGCACATATGGGCAAAGTTTTGCAGACAATTTTCAAAGTTAAGATTCCCTCCTGCTTTAATTTCCCTTTCTTCCCAAGTATGTGTTTCATTCCAAAAGACTGATCAGCAGAGAGTCTCCCTCCAACACCCCTAGCCTATATGAGATGCCCACCCATGTTAAGCCCTACAAAACACTATTTTTTTCCTCCACAGGGATGAGCTTAACCCAGACTCCCGTACCCTTTGCCAGTGGTGCTTGGCAGGACTGGTAGAAGCCACTATTACAACAAACAGAGCCCAGTCACCTTCCCTGCAATGCCAACTTGCTGGCTTCCTAGATACCCTGGCTCCCCTCACTGATGCCATGAGCAAAACCCAGGGCAGGCTGTCAAGGCTGCACCTCATTAACATCTAGTATGGTCAGCAACTAATATTGGTCACTCTTTTCAAGAAGACTCTGCTGCCTTTACCTCTTCCTCAGTTCTTATCTCTCACTATATCTCTGTCCCAATAGGTCATTAGCCCCTCCTCATTACTGGGAAATTATAGTCCTTTCCTTTGCTTTGGGGACTAAGGCCTTGACCCTAGAGGATTAAGATATCAGACTATACCCAGTACCATAGCTAAGGGAATTTCTACAGAGCACACTGAGTATGCACTCTATACTGATATACTGTCTACTCATTTTGCCATACTCAGAGATGATCTGGATACTATTACCTCCCATATTCCCTCAGTCAGACCCCTTATAGTGTGCATGCTCAACACACATACATACACACATGCACACACACACATCAAGACTCCTGAGGTACACAGCCAATTGCATTTAGCCATGACTTTCTGTGGCCTCTTTTCCAGAGTTTAATCAGATTCAGTCACATTAATACATTCACAAATCCCTTGACTCTTAAGGATACACAAGTGACCTTTGAAACATCTTTATTCAACTGTTTAACCTGCCCCAACGCCCAGGAAGCAAGAATCAGAAATCACTGATTTGTAGAATTTTAGAATAGAAAGGTCTTAAGATTCTTTCATTCATTAAACAAATCTTTATTAAGTTTCTACTCTGTGCCTCATAACATATATTAAGTCATGTAGTCCTATCCTCTCTTTTAAAAAAAAATTAAGTTTATTTCTTTATTTTGAGAGAGACACAGCACAAATAGGGGAGGGGCAGAGAGAGAGAGGGAGAGAGGCTCTGTACCACCAGCGCAATGCTTGACATGGGCTCAAACCCACGAAACCACGATATCATGACCTGAGCCAAAAACAAGAATCAGTCGCTCAACTGACTGAGCCACCCAGGTGCCCCCCCCCCCATCCTCTCTTTTTACAGATGAGAAAGCAGAGGCCCAGATGGGCCCAGGGTCACACAGCCACTTATATAGCAGGTACATCCAGGTGACCTGACTCCCCTTTCTGGATTCTTTATATCCACCATGCTGAATAAAAACTCATCTTAAGTCATAAGCAGTAACTTAAACCAGATGACAAGTTTAAGAGAAGGCATTGTCATCAGTGATACCACAGATCAAAGAACAGCCTTCACCACTACAGAGTGGAAGGACAAATTACCCTTGAGAACACAATTGCGTAGGTGGTCATTGCTGTCAGCATTATTATCCTGTATTAATAGCAGGGAGTGGGTGTCCCATGTTGAGTAGTAACAGCAATGAGGGTTTGTAAAGTCTATAGTCCTTTACCTGAAATTGTAAAATTCCCAAACTCTGAAAACTATCAGTTTTATTTTTTCTTTGGCAGAAAAATCTGACCCTACCTGAAGTATCTTGGCAACAAAACCTATCCTCAATTGACGCAAATTAATTCATAGTCTTTGTTTATCCTGTTTATTATGAATATCCCCACCTTTTTGGCTGCAGAAGTATCAGTATTTATTATGGGTGTACCCAGGCCCATTGTATGTGGTTTAATAGAGTATATAGATGATATTTGTTTTCTAAAATCCATAAAATTCTAAAAAAAAAAAAAAAATTCTGACCCTGAGGATCATGATACAACTAGGCATTATGGACCTATATTACATTTAGAATATACATATTGCTCCCCAGGATTAGTGCGAGGAACACTCATTTTTAGCCCTCTCCCAACACACAAATAAGATTAATTCCACTGAGATTTCACCCTTTCCAGACTCCATTTAGCTTAGTTTTAATTTAGTTCCACTAAATTATTTAGGTTCTAAGAAATTGTATTTCATTAATTGCAGTTTATTAAGCTGAGAGCTGGGAGGAGTAGGGTAGAAATTGCCAGGCTGCCGTAAGGAAGCCCAGGAGTGGGCAGGACCAATATGAACAGATTGTTTTATTCTCCTCTCACCCACCATGGTTTATGGCAGGGCAGAGAGAACTTTGGGAAAGCAGCCTCAGTTTTTTCCCAGACCAGAGGGAACAATGCACAGAGCAGGTAAGGCACGGAGATCCCACACTCAGAGAAGATGAAAATGCTTCTGAAGTTCTCAGCCCTGATTAAGCCAAATGAAGGCATTCATGGGAAGGAATCCACTCTGGGCTCCATCTGCTTCATCAAAATCCAGCTAGCAATAAGTCAGTAAATCCAGTCAGCCTATGTCAACAGGTCCATCCTTCTCACACAAACCACACCTGTACTCGTTCCCTCTGGGCATGGGAATACAGCACATGTGACAACATATACACTTGTCTGAAGATGCCATCTATCCCTGCATCTTTCTCAGAGAGTCTTATGAGCCTCATTCTCTGCACCATAGTAAAATCTCTGCCACTGCAAGGTACTATTGGGGCCTTTCAACAACTCTGCCCAGGCCTAGGTCCTCCTGGGACCACTGACTATAAAACCCAGCACCCCACCCTCAGAATGGCAGAGACCAACTGCAATGCATTCCTTTTCTCTTTGCTTCTATATCCCCCCTTTCCTTGTCTCGCTTCCTCTCCCCATCTCTCCTTTTCTCTCTTTTTCCTTCAGTTTCCTTCAGTTCCCCTTTCCTGTCCTAAGCCTTTCTGGTCCTCTGGCTCCACTGGGACACTTACAAATGGGGTCAGAGCACCAGCCCAAGAGATACAAGGAAAGCAAAAGGGCACATCCTCTTGCCAGAACCCCTGACCCACCAGCCTGACTGCCTTCTCTGTCCCACTCAGGCCTTCAAGGATGAATATCTTCCGCCTACTCCTGGCCACCCTGCTGGTCTCCCTGTGCCTCCTCACTGCCTACAGTCACCTGGCACCTGAGGAAAAACCCAGAGATGACAGGAACCTGAGGAGCAACTCCTCCATGAACCTGTTGGATCTCCCTTCTGTCTCTATTGTAGGTAAGTAGCCTAGCTTGACCCCTGGTCTCTGGACTCCGGTCCATGAGAAGGGGCTGCAAGATGTCAAACGTGCTCCCGGGGCTGATACCAGGATTCACTGACATAGGTCAGAGCTCTTTCGTGTTTATTCTTCAAAGTAATCCTAGAGGAACAAAGTATTCCTTGGCTCACATGGTTTGGAAAAGCTCTGCATACCACCAATCTAATATGCAGCTTCGCACGTTAGATGCTCCAAGAGACCCTGAAGTCAAGACACTTCATGAATTTGGTTTAACTTGGCATTTCTGAAACTAACTGAATCAAAGAACTATCAACAGTAAAAATTTTAGAAAATGCTGCAGAATATAACCAAGTGTAGTATGAACTAGTCCTTGCAGTGTTGAGATGGAGAATGACTGCTCAGGGGGAAATACCAGGGGCATTAGGTCCTGACATTGAACATCATCTAGTTCAATTTCATCTGATAATAATAATAGTAACAGATATACGCCTTGTATGCTAGGCACTGGGAAGTGAGTACTATTTTTATTCCTGTTTCACAGTTGAGGAAATTGAGGCTTAGCAAAGTTAAGTGACTAACATGAGATCACACAGTTCTCAACTAGCAGAGCCAGAATTCAAACCCAGGTGTTTAATTCCAGAACCCAAGTTCAAAACTAATATCCCTCACTGCCTTGCCTCTCACTAGGAAAAGAGAATATTCTAGCCGTATCAGGGAAGGAGCAGGGAAGGGGCTGGGGTACATCACTGATCAATCACCTTTGATGTGCCAAACTTCTCACTTTATAAAGATACTTTGTTTATCCTCAAGACAACCCTGTAAGGTAGATACTAGAGTACCCTATTTGCAGGTGAGAAAACTGGGTCTTAAGGAGGTTAAGTAGTTTGCCTAAGGAAATAGCTGGGTTTTTTTTTTGGTTTTGTGGGGGTTTTTTGTTTTGTTTTAGTTTTGTTTTGTTTTTTTGAGAGAGATAGAGTGCATGCTCACAAGCTGCAGAGGGGCAAAGAGAAAGGGAGAGAGAGAATCCCAAGCAGTACTGTCAGCATGGAGCCCAACGTGAGGCTGGAACCCACGAACTGTGAGATCATGACCTGAGCCAAAATTAAGAGTCAGACGCTTAACCAGCTGAGCCACCCAGGCATCCCAGGAAACACAGGTCCATCCATGTACATGGCACTGAGAGTCCATTTTTCAGGGCCTTCTTGGATTTCCTTTTTGCCTTCCCTCAGAGGACATTGGCTCCAGGTCAGCAGCCAGGCTAACAAGAATCTGCTGGCCTAAGTCCCAAGTTGTGATTCATGCAGCCAACCCCTCTTCTCCCACACCCTGAGATTTCCTGGAGCCCCCTCCACTCCTCTCACTTTACTGTAGCTCATGGCCTCCAGAAACATCTGGCTTTGCTCCTTCTGTCTCTCTTTGAAGCACTGAACAAGAAATCCAAAAAGATCAGCAGAAAAGAGGCGGAAAAGAAGAGATCTTCCAAGGTAGGACTGGGAGTTTTCATTATGGGGGTGGGTCCAGACTTAAAAGGGAATTCTAGCTAGGAACTAAATGAAAGACTTTCCAGACTTTCATGAACAAAAGAAGCTGAAAGCTATCTAAAGGCTTCCTGCCCTCAAGCCCTGAACCAGACCCCCACAGAAGCCCAGAGCTAAGGTTCACTGAGCAAAATAGCTTACCTGCTAAAAAGCATCTTCTTATAGTAGCTAGCCCTCTGACTGAAATGTCACCATCATTCATTCTTTTGACTGAATGCAATGTTTCCTAGACCTCTGTTATTTCAGAACTATTTCCCACAATTTTATTTTAAAGATTTATTTTTAAATAATCTCTACATTCAACATGGGGCTTGAATTTATAATCCTGAGATCAAGAGATGCATGCTCTACCAACTGAGCCAGCCGGGAACCCCCTACAATTTTTGCCATAAGTGAGTTTCACCTATTTGTTTAAAATTAAAACTTAAAAAATCTATCTATATTATATATATATACATATATATACAGTATAGATTTATATATAGATACAGATATAGATATAGATATAGATATAGATAACTATGACAGAAAGTCAATATATATATATAATATAGATAGATTTATATATATTATATATATATATATATATATATATATATATATATATATGACATAAAGTCAATATCACTTGCCATAAAAATAAGTTTAATGAAACCAAAAGATTTTTAGTGGAATTTAGCTGAATGGGGTCACCTGCCAAATGCTCTAAATCTGAGGCTTATTGTTAAGAGTCAGATTAGAAAGTGTGGGGAAAGCATTAATGATATATTGGCACCAAACTGAGCCTTTAAAATTGAAAGAGATTGAAAAAGGAATCCTTTCTCATTATGTGATTTAATGTCATTTAATACTCATGTACTACCTAAAATCATACTACCATGGTACAGGTTCCCACCCTTTGGGAAATACTGGATTAAGGCATTGTTTAAATGCACACATTATTCCAGTCTTAGACCTGGCACTGTGTGACCTTGAGAAAGTCCCTGCTCCTCTCTAGACGTTTTGTTGAGTGACAAGCAGATCAAATGATTGACGTATAAGAATACATGGTTCACAGATATTTTTGCATGCTAGGTTCAGGGAATACAGAAGTGAACAAGGGGCATATATCCCTGCTATCATGTAGTTTACATTCTTGTGGGGAAAAGAGACAAACAGCAAGTAAACCAGTAAATAGGTAAAATAAATTCAGATAATGATAAACACTGTAAAGGAATTAAAGCATGGTAATGAGAGTGAAGGGAAGAGTGGTCTCAGAAGCCCTCCCTAAGGAAGCAGCACTTAAATACTGAAAACTTCAGTAACCTCAAGCAGCAATGCCTAATAGAAATAAACTGTAGGGGCGCCTGGGTGGCGCAGTCGGTTAAGCGTCCGACTTCAGCCAGGTCACGATCTCGCGGTCCGTGAGTTCGAGCCCCGCGTCAGGCTCTGGGCTGATGGCTCGGAGCCTGGAGCCCGTTTCCGATTCTGTGTCTCCCTCTCTCTCTGCCCCTCCCCCGTTCATGCTCTGTCTCTCTCTGTCCCAAAAATAAATAAATAAATTAAAAAGTTGAAAAAAAAAAGTTGAAAAAAAAATAAACTGTAGACCACGTATGTGAATTTAAATTTCCTAGTAGCTACACTGAAAAAAAGGAAAAAGAAGCACGTGTCATTAAGTTTAACATTTTATTTAACCCAGTGTATCCAAAATATTATCATTTTAATATGTGACCAATATAAAAAGTTAGATATTTTACATTATTTTTCTATGTGTGCTAAGTCTGAAACCTGGTGGTGTATCTTTACGCTTACAGTACATCTCAATTCCGATGGTAACTTTTAATAAAGTCAGCTGTAGTCCTAACAAGAACAATTTTTTAAAGAAAAAAATTTTACGCTGCTTCTATTTTTAAATGTAAATTAATATTAAAATTAAATACAATTTGAAACTTCTGTTCTTCAGTTGCACTAGATACATTTCAAGTACCTGTACTGAAGAGCACAACAAAGAATGGTTTCAGGAAAGTGGGTAGCCAGTTCAAAAGCCCTGCAGCAGGAACTCTGCGCTTGAGAGCAAGGAAGGAAGGCGAATGGAACAGTGTGGTAAAACAGCTCGGAGAGGTGGGTGGGGCCACACCAGAGGGCCTCGAGGGCCTAAGTGACGTTTAGGGTTTATTCTAAGTTCAAAGAAAACCTACTGAGGGCTTTACGCCAGAGTGGATGCCATCACAGGTCTTCGGAGAGGTCCGTTTGGTGCAATGGAGGATGGACTGTAAGTGGGCCAGAGCAGCAGACTAAGGATAGTGGCCTGGCTCAGGGTAGCGAGGTGGTGAAGTGAGTGGATCCGGATTTAATGGGAAGGCAGAACGGACAGAGATTGGGGATACACTGGAAGGAGGAACACCCAGAACTGAGTGGGACCCCCCCCCCCCCCCAGGGAGAAAAGTGGGCCAGGCGCAGCCAGGTAAGTAAGTGTTACTGGGTTTGGAGGCAGGGGATAGGTGACTGGGGGAGGCAGGGATCCGCCAGGGTCCCCCGTGGGCATGCTGTCGAATGGATGGTGGGCTGTGGGTACATATGTGTGGTCTGGGGCCTCCACTGCCCAGAGTTCCCAAGGCTGAGGTGAAGAGGGGTGGGGCGGACGTGGCCGGATTGAGCAGCCCCCGCTTTTCCCCACAGAAAAAGGCTTCGATGAAGAATGTTGCTCGGCCTCGGCGGCCCCGGCCTCCGCCGCCCGCCCCCTGCGTGGCCACTCGTGACAGCTGCAAGCCGCCGGCGCCCGCCTGCTGCGACCCGTGCGCCTCCTGCCAGTGCCGCTTCTTCCGCAGCTCCTGCTCCTGCCGAGTGCTCAACCCCACCTGCTGAGCTCACCCACCTCCAAGGCCAGCGGGGAGGGGCAGGGCGCCAGCTGGGAGGGGTAGGGCGCCAGCGGGGACGGGTAGGGCGCCAGCGGGGAAGGGTAGGGCGGGGCTCTCGGGGGGGGGGGGGGGGCGCTTCCTGGGGTGGGTGATTTCTAACAGGTGTGGCTTCCTTGCATTTGGCGCGGGCGTAGCTACTTAGGTTGCGAAGGAGCTTTCAGGAGGCGGGGCTTCAAGGAGACTTGGCTTGGGCGGGGCTAAAATCCAAATATATGTAGGTTGCTCAAAGGTGTGTGGCTGTTTCTTTAAAGGACCCCAGAGATTCTTTTCCGTTCCTAGAGTCCCCTTCACTGCAGAAGACCTGGACTGCGCATGCTGTATCTCCTGAGGGGCCTGAGAAACCGGATTTCCCAGGCCCTAGGGCATGCGCATGTCCGTTGGAGACAAGTGCTGCCCCCTACCTTTAAGCCTGGGAACACACGAAGCTGCCTGTCTGGAGCTGGCTGTGAAGGTGCACACGCCAGTTGTGTCTTTCCACAATGTCAGCTTTATTCAGTCATAAAGCAAGGTTAACATAATTATAAAGCAGGTTCAGGATTCCAAATTCAATGACATTTCACCACGTGTTTAACTTGACTTTCTACATGTCAGACAAAGCACAAGACAGGTCACATAACAAACAATGTAGAACGCGGGTAGGAAGCTAAGGAACCAATTTTTGACCAAACAGTTGGGATAAGGCCTCAGTCGGGTCTGGGTCAGCTCTTGCACTTATTGCTTATTATGTTCAAGCAGTGAAGCATCTGTGTTCTTTCCAGAGATCAGTCAGGCAAGCCTTCAGCTGCCTTTTTGAAGTGTTCAGACATAGAGACGTCAGTGTCTGAGAAGTCTGACAGTTTGCTGCCAAAATCCTTTTTAAACGGGATTTAATCAGTCTTGGGCCTTTGGTGACCTCCTCTGTTTCTGTTGGTTGTAACTCCTGAATGTGTCAAAAGCTGGTGCTGGTCTCCAAGATATCTGGTCGTACCTGCAATGCCCTTAGCTGCTTGCATCATTGCTTGATAGTCACCTGTTTGACACAGGCCCCTGCTTAACATGAGCAACTCCATCTTGCTCTCTACATTCCACCCCGTGATTTCTCATGACAAATCTGTAAGGGTCATGCAGGAATCAAGTCTTAAACTAAGTCAGCAGTACTAGTTTGCTAATGTGGAAGAGGGCAAATCCAAATCATTCAATCATGTTTTCAATCAGAATCAAACAAAATCAAATAAATCTGAAATCATATGAAATGTCAACTGATATCATAAAACAAAGATGACATCAAATCTAAGCAAGTTAGATACATTAAACTGAATCAAATAAAGCAAAATTAAGTAAGGATTAAATTTTAAAACTCCAACTTAAAGTCACATCTAGTAAGAATTAAATCAAGTCAAAAAGAGAGGAGAAAAACTAAATCTAAATGTAATGAAGGTAAGTTAACAAGTCAACAATGCAGTCAAATAAATGAAATAAGAATCATATTGCCAACTATGGGCAGATAAAAGTAAAAAATATACATGGAATCTTCAACATAGGCTCTTGGCACGTCTAGAAAAGAATGGTGAAGGTATGGTTAATCATAGTCTTTTTGTGATTTTTCCTTCTTAAGCCTGAGGGTGCATAACATTTTAATAGCATGTTTAATAAGATATATAACAAAAATAATAGCTAAAAGCAAGAGAAGATTTCCTTAATGGATTTCCAAACATGTATAGAGAGATAATCCCTTTAAGTATTTTAAAGGGTTATAGTCAGGCCATGAGCCAAAACAAATCACGTTTGAAGGGTTTTGTTAACAACTCTGGAAAGGAGACCATTTATTATATGTTTTGTATATTTTTGTTCAATGCAGCTAAGTTGGGGTTAATGACTCCTGCGGCCACCTGAGTGGGCTGTGCAGCATGATTAAAGTGGGTTAGCTTGTTGGTTGAGGTTTTATGGGCTGCTTTTGAGCCTTTCTAATTTTTCATCTAGAAATTTATCAATTTTGTTAATTTTTACCCAAGGTATTTCTGTTATTTTAGTAGGATAAGATGTTGAAAAAAATTTTATGTGAATATTGTGAGACAAAGGTACCCATTTTGGTAATGTTACTAAATGTTACATTAATAGCATACAATATTTTAACACACTCATTGTCTATGGTGGTGATAGTATCATTCATTCTATATGATTAAAGAATGTGACCTCTGAGAAGCTATTAGCACAGATTATCCAGTGAAAGTGTCCCATGTCCAAAAGTAAATTTTTTTTTTAATTTTTTTTAAATGTTTTTATTTATTTTTGAAGGAGAGAGAGAGAGACAGAGCATGAGCGGGGGAGGAGCAGAGAGAGAGAAGGAGACCCAGAATTCGAAGCAGGCTCCAGGCTCTAAGCTGTCAGCACAGAGCCCAATGTGGGGCTCAAACTCACAAACTGTGAGATCATGACCTGAGCCGAAGTCGAACATTTAACCGACTGACCCACCCAGATGCCCCTAAAAGTAAATTTTCAATGGCTGTTCTTGTTGAAGGAAAAAGATTAGCATTGATTTCCAGTTCATGCCATGTATAATACATGCTATTAGACCACTGAAATACTATCTCTTTGGGTAGTAAATATCCATCAATCCATAAGGATGTTTGAGGATATTTTTGGTGGTATAGAATATGTGTCATGTGCTAATAAGCTTTGACCCCCTAATCATCTTAAAAATGAAAGTTTACATTGTCCTATATTGTCACAACCTGATGGTCTAGAGGTGTCTAATTGTAAGAAAGGCTCCACCCAGTCAGAAAAATACTTTACAATAATGTTTTTAATATCATTCCATGCTCTGTACAGTAGGTTATTGATTATGCAACAATTATTTTTTAATTGTTCTCTTATGTAGAAATTTCTAAGATTAAGTAACTTTCGTTGGAGGGCCTGAACTTTATGGTCAATGTTAATAGTTAAATTCCAGTTGGTAGGCATGATAATCATGCATAGTTGAGACAATCATGCATAGTTGAGACAATGGAATATAGTTCTCTGAATGCTGAGATCTTGGAACCTAAATTTCCTACTGAATTAAGTATTTATTTGTTTTGGGAGAGAGAGAGAGTGCACACATGAGTGGGGGGAGAGGCAGAAAGAGAGGAGAGAGAGAATCCCAAGCAGGCTCTGTGCTGTCAGCAAAGAGCCCAATGCAAGGCTGGATCTCATGAACCATGAGATCATGACCTCAGCTGATATTAAGAGCCGGATGCTTAACCAACTGAGCCACCCAGGCACCCCTTGATTGTAGGCTTTCTAAGTCTAATCCTATCAATGGGTGGTCGGTCACACCATTCATGGATGGTTGTTCCTAGTTCTGTGGCATAAATTTTAAATTCAGGTTGTATATCAAACAAATTGAATTGTTCCTTTTGGAAGGTTATTTCAATTCTCTGTGGCATAGGTTTGTATACAATTCTCATAGGGTCAAGTAATTCGGTTCAAACACACTTGGCTTGAGTTTTGGTGTTGGGTTGGTAATGCCATGTGTCCATTGTGGCTTCCAGTGGAAAGTTCTCATACAGTGTGTAATATTCCAACATCCTCTCTCAGTAATACATGGGCCTGGACTATTGGGTAATATACCACATTTGTCAAAGGTGACTCCTTTAGCTATGTAAACTGGTATAGATGACTAAGTTCTGGTTATATTCTCATAGATAGGGTGCCTTGCTGACCATGTATGTTCCACGCCTCACACATCTGATGGTTGGATCAATAAAAAGGAATATTGTTGCATGCCTGGATCAAAATGTGTTGCTAAATTTGCATTAAAATCAATTCCCAGTGTTCCCCACCATGCTGGTGATTTTCCTTGTGTAATTCAGGTTTTATTAATCAAAGGATAGTAAAAATGTATTGAATCTAATTGTTATAATGGACATACCGGTATAATCACTTCCTTTGTTGTGTTGTATAGGTTGACTTGAGATTTTGATATTAGGGTAGCATTATATGTGCCAGTCATATTAAGTAATTTGCAGAAATATGTGTAGGATGATGTGTAGAAAGATAGACAGAAATGGGGTTGGAGCAATTGAGTTGTGTCCTATACCATGTAGGCGTGAAAGGACCCAAGGTGATTGGACTTATAGCTGCAGTGCCCTTAGCTGCTTGCATCATTGCTTGAAACAGGCCCCCCTGCCTGACCTGAGTGACTCCATATTATTCTCTACACTGCCTCCAAAACTGGGGAATGCAGACCAGCTAGGCAGAAAGTAAACATTAAGGAATCACCAGTCTTTTACCCTTTCCCCCTTTTAAGGAGCTCCCCTGATCCCTGAAAAAATAAGGAAGGCTAAAACTCCATACACAGTCTCACTGGGCTTTCTGTCCTGGGGGCTCTGCAGATGAAAACTGGGGTGACTGGTTGTGACATGGGTCCTTTAGGCCAGAAGTCTCTGGCCTGAGGATCCTAGAGCTTTAGGAGGCTCCTGAACAAAGGTGCCCCTTGTGCCCACTCCTCCCTTTCTCCTAGGGGTTCCCAGAGGTTCTGAGGCCTGGGAGAAGTTTCTCCCAATCCTAGGTGAAATGAACACTGACCATCTGTCCCAGGCATTTTTAACTCTGAAGGCCTAGAACAGGCACAAGTAAGCAGCGTTCAGGAATACTTCCTCAGTCCCCACCCCAGCTCTGTCAGCCCAGTAACTAGGCAATGAGTCCAGGCTTGGTGAATAGGCAGCAACCTTTGTCCAGTATTATCAGGGGGACTGTTTCCTAAAATGTCCCAAGCAGTTGCCTGAAATTCCATTCTTAGAGATTCTTTAAATCTGTGAGAAACTGAGTGCATTATGCCTTTAGAAAGGCTCTGGAAGCAGGAGCACCTGAGATACTGGGGAGACAGAGGGTAGAGGTACAAGTAGTGTCTATGATTGGGGCATCTGAGTGGCTCAGTCAGTTAAGTGTCCGACTTCAGCTTGGGTCATGAACTCTCGGGATTTGAGCCCTGCATCAGGTTCTGTGCTGACGGCTCAGAGCCTGAAGGTTGTTTGGGATTCTGTATCTCGCTCTCTCTCTCTGCCCTTCCCCTGCTCACACTCTGTCTCTCAAAAATAAACAAAAACACTTTTAAAAGTTTAAAAATGTAAAAAAAGAAGCAGGATCTATGAGAAGGGACCAGCCAAGATCAAGGGTCATGTGAAAGCTTGAGGAGCAAGGGCTCCAAATTATATCATCTACTTTGCACTGCATGGCTGGGGGAGAAGAGGGAGCTGTCACCTATCAGTGCTCCCCAGCAACTAGAGCTCTTTCCCAAGGAATCATTATAATCAAGAAAGAAGAAGCAGCAAACAATAGTGGCCTAAGAAGATGATTTTTAAAAGGCCTATGCACAAGAAAGATCCTAGAGAGAGGCTATGAGACAGAATAACGTGGAGCAGTTGCCTCAGTCGGGATAACTACCATGTATCTTTGTCCTTGGATGTGAGGATAGTGGGGCTCAAGGATCAGCACAGGTGAGGCCACCTCCCTGGCCCACTTGTCCATTTGCAATCTTCCATCTTTCAAATTCCTTAAAACTCCCTCCTTTCTGAGGACCTTTTCCCAACTAGAGACCCAGATTGTGCTTGTAGTGACATAGCCAGTATGGAGCAGAGGAAGCAAATCTCAAACCCTTGACTGGATAGAGCAGGAACCACCTGGACAGAGCACAAGAAAAAGGATGGACACTACAGGCAAAGTTTTTGGCACATTTCTTTGCACTGGGAAAGTCTCTGTGTTTCTCTGGGCTTCCATTTACTTGTGTGTAAAATGGGAAATAATCATTTCTGCTGTTCTCATTATAAATCTGAGATAATGATGCTTCTTATACCTTAAAAAGACAAGAAATACACATACACACAGAGAGAAAAGCTGTCAGTTGCTTATTTTGTTTTGTCACTTAGGCTACAAACCCACAGGGCAAGAATCTTTTGTTCATTGTACCACAGCTGGCACCGAGTATATGTCATCAGTAATGAGAACATTGGGAACATATTGCAGTCTCTTCTCCTGTATTTTCCAGACATTGCTCACCACCCAGGCACCATGGTTGCAAGACCAGGGATGCAAAGCCAAAGATCCAGTCCATTAGTGACAAAATCACTTGACCACTACGTGGAAGACCAACCTATTCACTCATTCATCAAATGTGTGTTGAGTACCTACTCTGTGCTAGGCATTGTGCCAAGTGCTGTGAATACTATGGTGAATCCATTGTGGATCCTCTCCTTACAGAGCTTAGGGTCCAGTGGGCCATGACCATTGTCCCTTGTTAGAGGCTAGAACCACTGTTAGCATATATGGTCTATTCCCTCAGATTCTCAGTTCTTGCTTCTAAATCATACAATAGAAACTTTATGGAGGATTTTAACTGAGAGCTAATTTCCATGTGTGAGGGAGACAGGACAGGTAAAATAATAATAATAATAATAATAATAATAATGTGATTTTAACTGAATTAACTAAATCATTTGTAGTAAATTTCAAATTAGCCTGAAATAAACTTACTGATCTCTTTCTTCTTCCATGCAACAAATATATTTACCATGGGGTATGAGATATACATGTTGAAGGGGTTGAGAGTGGGGCAGGAATGTTTTATTGATAAAAATCATCAAATGCTATGTTCACTCCAGAAAGCTTTCTAACAACGGCTTGCAGAGACAGTAGCTGTTGCAAGTTCTCCCAACTATGGGAGCTGTAGAATCTGGAAGGTGACACCATAATGATGATGATAATGATTGTGCCTTCTCGTTGGCTGGGGAACCCAGCAAATGGCTTTATTCCTGAAGCTCCTGAAGGTTTTCACACCCTCTAGGACTCCTCTTTAGAATTCCTCGACCCAGTAGCTGCATAAACTGCCAGACCAATAATAAAAACACAACTACTAGAAAAATTAATACAGGACACCTGGGTGGCTCACTCAATTGAGCAACCAACTCTTGATTTTGGCTCAGGTCATAGGATCGAGCCCAGCATGGGTCTCTGCACTGATGGCATGGAGCCTGTTTGGGATTCTCTGTCTCCCTTTCTCTCTGCCCCTTCCCTGCTCGTGCTCTCTCTCTCTAAAATAAATAAGTAAACTTAAAAAAAAAAAAAAGAAAGAAAAAGAAAAACTAATGATGATGATAAAAAATAACTTTCCCAAGTCACTTAATTTGGTGACATCATATTTACAAGTCACTAGGTGAGCTGATGTCTCCCCAGATCAAAAAGTAGAGCCTTGTGACTTTGGGGAAAAGTTTTATTTTTCTTCTCTCTCTCTCTTTTTAATAAAAATTTAATCTCAACCCAATTTATTTTTTAATTTTTTAAAAATGTTAATTCCAGCATAGTTAACATAGTGTTCTATTAGCTTCAGGTGTACAATACAGTGATTCAACAATTCTATATATTCCTCAGTGCTTATCAAAATAGGTGTACTCTTAATTCTTTCACCTATTTGATCCATCCTCCCATCCACCTCCCTTCTGGTGACCATCAGTTTGTTCTCTATAGTTAAGAAGCTTTTGGGGGGGTTGTCTCTTTTTTATTTGGCTCCTTTGTTTTTGTTTCTTAAATTCCACATATGCATGAAATCATATGGTATTTTTCTTTCTCTGGCTTTAGATCCATCCATGTTCTTGCAAAAGGCAAGATTTCATTCTTTTTTATAGCTGAGTAATATTCTGTTGTATATATTTATTCCATATCTTCTTTATCCATTCATCTATTGATGAACACTTGGGCTGATTCCATAATTTGGCTATTGTGAATAATGCAATAAACATAGGGGTGCAGTATCCTTTTGAATTAGTGTTTTTGTAGTCTTTGGGTACTCAGCAATGGACTTTTTTTTTATTTTTTGAGAGAGCGTGAGCAGGGGAGGGACAGAGAGAGAGGGAGACACAGGACCCAACACAGGCTCTGCCCTGTCAGCACAGAGCCCAATGCAGGGCTTGAACCCATGAACTGTGAGACCATGACCTGAGCCAAAGTTGGATGCTTAACCGACTGAGCCACCCAGGCACCCCTTCTATGTTGATTATTTTTGAGGCAGAGAAGAGAGTGAGAGAGCGAGCACACAAATGGGGGAGGGGCAAAGAGAGAGGGAGATACAGAATTCAAAGCAGGCTCCAGACTCTGAGCTGTCAGCACAGAGCCCAAGTCGGGGCTCAAACCAACCAACCATGAGGCCATGATCTGAGCCAAAGCTGGACACAACCTACTAAGCCACCCCAGGTGCCCCTATGTTGAATTTTTTGAGGAACCTCCATACTGTTTTCCACAGTGGCTACACCAGTTTGCATTCCCACCAAAAGTGCGCAAGTGTCTTTTTTTCTACATCCTTGCCAATACTTGTTTCTTGTGTTTTTGATTTGAACCATTCTGATAGGTGTGAGGTGATATCTCCTTGTGGTTTTGATTTGCATTCTCCTGATACGGAGCATCTGTTCATGTGTCTGTTCATGTCTTCTGCCCATTTTTTAAATTGGATTGGGGTTTTTTGGTGTTGAATTGTAGTTATATATTTTGTGGGGTTTTTTAATTTTTTTTTTTTTTTTTTAGTGTTTATTTATTCTTGAGAGAGAGACAGAGCATGAGAAGGGGAGGGGCAGAGAGAGAGAGGGAGACAGAATTCGAAGCAGGCTCCAGGCCCTGAGCTGTCAGCACAGAGCTTGACGTGGAGCTCAAATCCATGAACTGCAAGATCATGACTTGGGCCAAAGTCGGACACTTAACAACTAAGCCACCCAGGCACCCCATTTTAATGTTTATTTTTGAGAGAGATAGAGCATACGTGCGCGGGAGCTGGGGAGGTCCAAAGAGAGAGGGAGACAGAATCCTACGTAGGTTCCACACTGTCAGCACGGAGCCTGACACAGGAATCGAACCCACAAACCATGAGATCATGACCTGAACCGAAATCAAGAGTTGGACGCTCAGCCGACTGAGCCACCCTGACACCCCAGTTCTTTATATATTTTATACTAACCTTTTATAGGATATGTCATTTGCAAATATCTTCTCCCATGCAGTAGGTTGTCTCTTAGTTTTGGTGATTGTTTGCTGTGCAGCTTTTTATTTTGATGTAGTTCTAATAGTTTATTTTTGCTTTTATTTCCCTGCCTCAGGGGACATACCTAGAAAAATGTTGCTATGGCCGATGCCAGAGAAATTACTGCCTGTGCTCTTCTAGGATTTTTATGGTTTCGGGTCTCACATTTAGGTCCTTAATCCATTTAGAGTTTATTTTTGTGTATGGTGTTAGAAAGTGGTCCAGCTTCATTCTTTTGCACATAGCTGTCCAGTTTTTCCAACACCTTTGTTGGAGACGGTCTTTTTTCCGTTTCATTTTCTTGCCTCCTTTGTTGAAGATTGACCATATAATCATGGGTTTATTCCTGGGCTTTTTATTCTGGTCCATTGATTTATGTGTCTATTTTCGTGCCAGTACCAGTACTACTACAGCTTTGTAATATATCTTGACATCGGGGATTGTGATACCTCCAGTTTTGTTTTGTTTTTTCCAAGACTGCTTTGACTATTTGGCGTCTTTTGTGGTTCCATACTAATTTTAAGATTGCTTGTTTTAGTTCTGTGAAAAATGCTATTGGTATTTTGATAGGGACTGCATTAAATCTGTAGATTGCTTTGGGTAGTATGGACATTTTGACAATATTTGTTCTTCCAATCCATGAGCATAGAATGAATACTTTCCATTTACTTGTGTCATCTTCAATTTCTTTCATCAATGCCTTATAGTTTTCAGAGTACAGTTCTTTTATCTCCTTGGTTAAGTTTATTCCTAGGTATCTTATTCTTTTTGATTCAATTGCCAATGGGGATTGTTTTCTTAATTTCTTTCGGCCTACTTTATTGTTTTTTCTTATTTTTTCTCTATTTATCCCCGTATCTATCAACATCTGGAATTCTGCATATGTATGCATGTCAGAGGTTGCAAAGGAAAAGTAGACATGGGACCTAGGGTGAGGGGACAGACTGCTGCACCTGGGAAACTGGGAAATAAAGGGTGGGAGGAGCCTGATGAGAGGAAAGGAACAGTCAATTCACTGATGAGCCAAGAGCTGCCCCTTTGGAATCCCAAGGCAACCCGTTTACCAGTCTTAAATGATTTGGTAATTAGTTGATCTCCATGTGACAGAGCATCACCCCACCCCACCCTGCCCCTGAAGGCCCAATACCCCAAGTAATCTTCAGTAGTTTCACCCAACCCAGAATCATGGAACCCCTGCACTTGTGAACATCTCTGGAGGGTCTGAGACATGCCTCCTTTCCCCAGGATGCCTCTAAGGTTGTTTCCTGACTTTTGCCACACACCCAAACCTGCTACTCACAGACTGAGGCCCTGTGATCTGCAATTATCATAATATCACGCTAACAGTGACTATTGATTGAGCAGCTACTTCGTGCCTGGATGATACCCAGCTTCCCAAATTCACTTCTTGAGGTAGGTGTTGTAAATAAGGGTACTGGAGCTCAGAAAGGCTAAGTATTGTGCCTAGACTTTACACCTCCCTGCTGATTTACCTCCAGCCCACCTTAATCACTAGGCCACTGAAAGCCAGGCATAGAAGGTTCTATCTGCCTAGAGCCAACACTTTACAGCAGACTCAGCCCCAAGGTCTTTCCCCATTTTTAAATTTTCCTGCAACCTGATACCATCTGTCTTCTCTACCTCAGGAGGACTCTTGAAATTGCCAGGGACAGCAACCTAGTTCCAACAGGCTAAAAGAAAAAGGGAACTTTGTTGTTGTTCACATCACTAAAAAGTCTAGAGGGTGTTTCTAGTTAGTATAAAGCCTAGATGCTGGTCCTCTGGAATGTGTCACTCTGTCTCTCAATTCTGTGTGGTGTCGCCCTCAGGCAGGCTTCCCCTCATGAGGGCAAAGAAGCAGGTCTTGGTTCACATTCCTGCCAATCCTGGTAGCCCCAATGAAGAGTGCTCCTTTTCTCCATTTTCAGGGAGTTCTGCAGCTGCCATCTGCTGTGCAACAGGCACAGAGGCAAATTGTATGATTGCTATACAGTGTAGGCATCACCTGGGAACTTGCTAGAAATGCAAATTATAGGGCCCAATCCCAGACCTACTGAATCAGAAGTTCTGGGGGTGGGCCAAGCAATCTGTGTTTTTTTTTTTTTTTAATTTTTTTTTTCAACATTTTTTATTTATTTTTGGGACAGAGAGAGACAGAGCATGAACGGGGGAGGGGCAGAGAGAGAGGGAGACACAGAATCGGAAACAGGCTCCAGGCTCCGAGCCATCAGCCCAGAGCCTGACGCGGGGCTCGAACTCACGGACCGCGAGATCGTGACCTGGCTGAAGTCGGACGCTTAACCGACTGCGCCACCCAGGCGCCCCGCAATCTGTGTTTTAACAAACTCCCTAGGTGGTTCTGATGCACACTAAGTTTTCTAACTACTGGGTTAAGGAACAGGCGTTAGTGGGGTTACACATGTCAACAGTTAGTAGAAGAGCAGGCACAGGTCCCCACGGAGAGGACATGCTGAGGCAGGGGATTCTGTTGGACACACTGTAGGTGTATGTTCCCACCCACCTGTTTCTTTTCCTTGTAATAGGGCAAGTATAAGAACAAGTGTGAGTGCAGGCAGACCATTAGAGTGCTATGGTGGGTAAATTTGGGTACCAACTATATGGGAGTTGTCAGAAAAAGCCCACTGCCTAGCACTTGGGGACCTTTGGGACTCTTTTGAGATTGTAACTCTCCCAGCCTAGGAGAGGAAGCCAGTTGTCCTGGGGGAATCTGGGTCCAAGCACAGCTTTCACTGGGTCCAGGCAGCCCATGGTAAGATCCGGGGGTCACTGTTGGACAATGCTCTACATTGCACCACACCACATTTCTAGTAAAAGTCCTAAAAAGAGCCCTGCAGTTGAGTCTGGACCTATTTGAGCCATGCACCTGTCCTTGAACCAATCTGGAGAGCTGATAGATGAGGAACTGGATGAAGCTGACCCCTGGCTGCCTCCATCACTGCAAGCAGGTTTCCTAGCCTTATCCCTTAGGGTAGTCCTGAGTGGGTCTCTGGGATAAGAATCTGGATTCCTGAGGTTTCCTGAAAATTCAGTCCTGCCCAAAGCAGAGGTGAACCCTGTCTGCTGCCTCTTGTAGTCCTCACTGGTATCAATAGGCCCCCATGACCTTTCCAAGCTCATTACTTGTCCCCACCAGGACTTGATAAGGATGCCAGCAACTCTAGCCTAGCAGGGCCCTCCCATCACATGGATGTGGGCAGAGGGGCCTGGTATCCAGGAAAGAGCTGACCTGGAGGCAAGCTGGACACCTGAATCTACAGGATGACATTGTGTGTCACTTACGTTCTCTGGGCCTCCACGTGTCCATATACAAATGGTGGATTTGACTCTATAGATGCTCTAAGACCCTTCCTAGTTCTTTTTTTTTTTTTAATAAATATTTTTTTAATTTTTATTTATTTTTCAGAGAGACAGACAGACAGAGCATGAGTGGGGGAGGGGAAGATAGAGAGGGAGATACAGAATGTGAAGCAGGCTCCAGGCTCCGAGCTGTCAGCACAGAGCCCAACGCGGGGCTCGAACTCACATACCACAAGATCATAACCTGAGCTAAAGTCGGACGCTTAACCAACTGAGCCATCCAGGCGCCCCTAGCCCTTCCTAGTTCTAAGATCCTATTATTTTTAAAGCACTGTCTAATTTTCCAAGTATTCTAAATTCTCTGCCCTCAAAAACAGCTCCCTCACACCCACTGTACTTGACACAGCACTTTAAAACTTGACATGAAACTTTCCATACATGTTACATCATTTGTCCTCAAAACAGCCACATGAGGCAGATAGGTCTATCCCTGCCTCAAGTAACATAGGGGTTAACAGCAGACCCATGTCTCCTCCTTTCAAAGACCATCCCACTGCTCCACAACCCCTGCCCCCCTGCCGCTCCCCCACCCCCACCCAAGGGCCTTAACCTCCTTTTTACCTTTCCTGGGGAAAAAAACTTCCAGCCATGGCCAGGCTGGAGATACTACAAAACCCTTAGCCAATTCCTTCTTTAACCCATGAAGCTTTGATGGTAGAGCCCAGACATCAGGAGTGGGGCATGGGGACACATCATCTTTCATTTTGGGTACCTGGTCAGTGTCACACATGTGACAGATTAGCAGACCTGAGATCAGAGGTAAGGCTGAAACCAGATGTGAAAGGAGAGGGTTGTTTTATGGTTTCAGGTTTTGTTTTTTTTTATACAGTCTAGTTTTATTGAGTTTACCTGAGGCCATTCCCACATGCTTCTACACACAAGTATACAAACATTTATATCTTAACAAATGAAAATGTTGAAAGACACATTATACCACAGTGTAGTGTTTTTTTTAAGAACTGACAGGACATCTTCAAAGAGGAAAGTGGGGGGGGGGGGGAAGTCCTGAATAAGAGAAATCAAATCTCAAAGGGGACGGGAGGTAGGGGACTGCATGGGATCTCCCAGGAGGGAACATCTGGAAAGGTATTTCCTATGTCTAGAAGGAGACAGACTTGAGGGATGGG
The DNA here is from genome assembly GCF_028018385.1 of Neofelis nebulosa. Lineage (NCBI taxonomy): Eukaryota > Metazoa > Chordata > Mammalia > Carnivora > Felidae > Neofelis > Neofelis nebulosa. The sequence continues at coordinate 116,874,586 of NC_080790.1, forward strand.
AGTGAGCTTACACACAGGCAGGGGCCTCTTGGAGCAGAGCAACTGCCATATGACCTAGGGTGTTTAACCTTCCTGGCTCAGATGAGCAGTGGCCTAACCCCTCTTTTCCACTAAGAAGTTATTGTCCCAAAGACTACCATGGCAGAGCTGCTGAGGTGGGTGCTGTAGGCAGTACTTTCTGGTGGAAGTCTTGCCATTAGGTGACCCTCGTAAACCTGAGCCTGTGGGTATGGATTAGGCTTGGATTGGGGACTCAGAATCCTACCCAGTACAAAAGCCAGCTCACTCTCGTGGCCCTTCTCAGAGCCTGTTTCCTGATCTGAAAAACAGGAATTCAAGTCCCTCCCAGGTTATCATGAGGAATAAATAAGCACTTACAGAGCACAATGCCTGACACACAATTAGGTATGCAAGAGACAGTGATGGGCATGGTAATGGGATCTGTTTTGACCATTGGTATCATGATCAGTTGAGAAGTGGGTCCTATATCATTTGTTATTGGTAATTGTTGAAGTACCAAAATTTGTACAGTTATTTATGGTGGAATCGCATCATATATGCAAGTAACTTATTGTTACATCATCTTGGGTCAGGCTGCTTGGCCCCTCTGAACCTCTGTCCTCATTAGTAACATGGGAAATAATACCACCTCATAGCCAGAGGCCAAAAATACAAAAATGAACAAACCATATTTGTGGAATGTTCAGTCAAATAGGGACATTTCGGGAGTCTGTGCAGCTCAAGGATTAAAATCAGGTCTCATCTTAGTGTTTGAGGCCTATTCTGCCTGTCCCCCAGGCCACCTTTCTAGCCCCTTACCTCATATCTCCCACTATAGTATAGCCAGACAACTCTTCCCTACCCCATCCCCGCAACTCACTCTTGCTTAAGCTGTTCTTCTGCCTAGAATGCCCTCACCTTCAATTCCTCCATTTAAAAATCTTCAGTTCTTGGGGCGCCTGGGTGGCGCAGTCGGTTAAGCGTCCGACTTCAACCAGGTCACGATCTCACGGTCCGTGAGTTCGAGCCCCGCGTCGGGCTCTGTGCTGACGGCTCAGAGCCTGGAGCCTGTTTCCGATTCTGTGTCTCCCTCTCTCTCTGTCCCTCCCCCGTTCATGCTCTGTCTCTCTCTGTCCCAAAAATAAATAAACGTTGAAAAAAAAAAAATTATTTAAAAATCTTCAGTTCTTTCAAAATCCATTTCAAGCATCACCTCTTCTCTGCTGCTTTTCTCCTACTGCTGCCAGAGACTGAATTCTAAAGCTGGGCAGAGAAAAAGAAGTGCCAGGAGATGGCAAAGCTCTCTTGTGTGTGCATTCTCCCTCTAGCTCGAGATCCCAAAAGGCTAGGGTCAGGTCTCAAACATCCCAGTATCCACAGCAGGCTCTCCATCCAGTGGATGAACCTGAGAATAGTCTCCAGTTACCCTTTCCAGGTGGGTTCTTATTTTGCTTTTGATTTCCAAGACCAGCACAGAGTTCAATATATGACCACTTAGGCAAACAGGAAGGAGTTCAATTTCCTTTAAGTGGCCTCTTACAAATTTTAGGAAAGACACTTAACCTCTATGAGTCTTCACTCTTATCTATAAGATTAGGATAACATTATTACTAAGCTTGTTGTGAGAATAAAGAAAATCAACTACAAAATACCCAGCATCCAGTAGGTACTCAATAAATAATAGTCCCTCCCCCACCCACACACACAGGAGACAGGAGAGGAGAACTGGATCAACCCAAAGTGTAAATGGGGAGAAAAGGAAATATGAATTGGAACAGAAAAATATAAGGTAGAGGAAAAAATATGAATAGAGATTATAATAAATATAAGTGGGCTAAATTCACCTATTAAATGATAGTCTTTAGGTTAAAAAAACAGGCTTTTAATAAGAGACATACCTGAAGAGACAGAGTTCTCTCTTCACTTTACTCATTCTTCCAAGCCCAAGAGTTTGTCTGCAGCCGTTATCACCCTACACTGCAGAACAACCCCTCGCCTTCATCAGCACAGAACTATTATTACTCCTTACTCATGCCATATATTGTTGGCTGTGGATTACCTATATAATAAAGACTCAAAATTCTTTTAGGCACCAAATTTTTAATTTACCCACTTTCTTGCTCTCTTTTAACATTATAAACATTAATTAAACATTATAAACCAAATTAATATTTTTGATCCAGGGTTGTGATAGGAGCCATCATGTTACAAAGAGGTGGCAGATCTCTGCCTGCTTTTATGATTCTCTGGCCTCTCTCAACTTCTGGCCGTCACATCACTTGTCCTTTTTTGGTTTTCCTATAACACTACATTCTAACCTCTGTAAAATAGGAACTGAAAGTACTGACCTCACTGTTCTGAGAAACCTCTTAAACAATAGAATGTCCAGCACTAAGCCAGGCTCTCAGGGACAAACTCCCAAGAGTTCCTCCCTGCCCTTTGATATAGTTCATTCTCATCAGTCATGGGCTGAGGAACCAGTGAACCAGTAAATTAGAACATGAATATAAAGGCCATAGGTGAGGGGAGGGCCTAGATGGAAAAGCGCATGGGTTTTGTGACTACCACTGCCAACTTCCAATCTAAGTAAGGACTGACTGAGTGAGCAGTTCCAAAACCCCTCTGCTCATGGCTCCCTATGGTTATCTCCTGTGTACCTCTATCATGACCAGGGCTTCAGAAGGGGCTTCTCAATTCACAATGCCACACTTGAAGCAGTATGCGAGATGCAGCAGCAGAGGTTAAAGACTGAGTGACCAGCCCCAGGAAGTCAATGGGGGACATTAGCAAACCTATTTCAAAGTTGGTGCCATTTGCTCTTGATGAAGAGAAGTGGAACCCCAGCAAGGCCAGAACCTTATAGCGAGCAACTATAAGGCAAACTACAGGCCTGGTTCTCAGTAGCGGTAATGATCAGGCTTGAAAGGGCCATCACGGGACAAGCCTAGGTACTTGGCCTGCTTCTCAGTCAGCTTGGTCAGCTTCACATTCAGCTTACCCAGGTGGGCTTCAGCTACTGCTTCATCCAGCTGGAGAAAAACACAGGGAAGACCTAGAATCAGTGCCATGCTGTGCGACCCCGTACCTGCATCCAGGTACCAATAGAGACAAGAAGTATTCTGTGGGAGTTATCTGTCATATGTGTTACAAATACTACCTCATTCTATCCTCACAGCCAGTTCAGCGGATGTGTTGTTTTTGGCTGCCCGGCTCCCTTTACTCAAGAGGGAACCATGCTACATACTCCCCTCCAACTATCCCTGGTTGGACCATCAACTACATCTCTTTCCTCACCCTCCACCAACACAAGCAACTAACCAAATGCTCCTCTGGAATATATCTATGGACAGAACATATATTCTATGACAGGTAGAGACAAGGACTGTTCAATTCCTAAAAAGGGAGGGAATCTTAAACAGTGAGAATATCAGTCTCAGCTCACCAATGGCAAGTCTATTTGACAGATGAAGTGAATGTAAAGAAGAAAACAGTCAAGGCAAAGAGAAAGACAAATCCCTGGATCCAGTGTCTGAATCTTAGACTCCTCTGTTACACAGCCAAGACTTCCTTTTTAGATTAAAATGGTTGCGACTGTTTTAAAATATATCCTTAAGTTCTTTGTCCATAAATTCATAATACCCTTTCCATCACGAGGTAGAGCCCAATTCCTCACCCTTTGAGTGGCTTACTTCTAATGAACAGAATAAAGCAGAAATGATGTCATGGGACTTGGAGACAAGGTCCTAAAAGGCACTTGCAGCTTCCTCCTTTGCTTTCCTGTGGATCATTCACTCTAGGGGGAAGACCAGCTGCCATCTCATCACGACACTTAAGCAACCCTATGCAGATAGACCCATGTGGTGAGGAATTGAGACCTGCCAACATGGACATGAAGTGGATCTTCCAACCCAGTCAAACCTTCAGATGACGACAGCGACTCACTGGGAGTCATACCCTGCTTTGGGCCTCAGTTTCCTCCTCTGTTAAATGTAGAGAATGGTTTCTGCCCTGTGGAGGACACTGTGAGGACCTCTAAGAGGGTAGAGATGCAAACCCACCTTCTTGGGCAAGAAGTGGACCCCAACAGGGTACTTGTCAGGGTGAGTCCACAACTCTATCTGTGCCAGCACCTGGTTGGTGAATGAGTTGCTCATCACAAAGCTGGGGTGGCCCATGGCACAGCCCAGGTTGACCAGCCGGCCTTCAGCCAACAGGATGACACGGCGCCCATTTTTCAGCCAGTAGCGATCCACCTGCAAGTGGGCAAAGCAGCAATGAGGGTTGGTAGGGCACTGTTGCCAATGTCCACCACTGCCTTATCCTACCCTTTTGTTCAGAAAGGCCTTCTTGCCTCCAATAGTGTCTGTGAAGGGCCTGGACTGTCCTAGAACAACCTCCAGCAAGTGGGTGGCACTCACAATTAATAAGAGCTAATATTTATTAAGCAACTCTGAGCTAGAGATCTCATGGGTCTGCTGTGAGAATTTAATGAGCTGAACAAGTAAAGTACTTGACATATGGCTTGGCAGATAGTAAGCACTTGGTAAGTATTAGCTAATAATTATCATTAATCCCACAGGCTAAGAACATATACTATATGTTATATATACACACACACAAACTATATGTGTGTGTGTGTGTGTGTGTACTTATCACATCTGATTCTAATAACAACCCTATAAGTACTATTATTATCCCCATTTCACAGATAGAGAAACTGAAGTTAAACTAAAGAAGTTAAGAGAAACTAAAGGATTAAGTTGTGGGGCACCTTGGTGGCTCAGTTGGTTAGCATCCATCCGACTCTTGATTTCAGCTCAGATCATGATATCACAGGTCATGAGATTGAGCCCCTACACTAGGCTCAGTGCTGACAGTGCAGAGCCTGCTTGGGATTCTCTCTCCCCCTCCCCCACTCGTGTGAGTGCATGTGTGTGCGTGTGCATGTGAGTGCTCTCTCAAAATAAATAAACTTTAAAAAAATCAATAAATAAAGGGTTAAGTTGCTGCAGTTTGAGCCTGGACATTTTGAGGACAGATCCCATGTTCTCAACCACCATGCTAAATAAAAGTTGAATGGAGTGGTGCTCAACATTGGCTGCTCAGCAGAATCATCTTGGGTGCTTTAAAAAATGGGGATGTCTTGGTGTCACCCTAAGATTTTAAGTGGCCCTGAAACCGGGCTCTCTTCCTCCCTCACCCCACTGCCCAGGTTGCCACAGCCTGCTCATCTACCCTTCTTGGTGACTAGCCCACAGTCATGTCCCCCCCAGTCTCCCATCTGCCCACCCTGCTAAGGCTTCTCACCTGGGGCTTGATGTTCACCTTCTCCACAGCATTTTCGTTCAGCCACTTGACATCAATCTCTACATCAAAGTGTCCGATGTTACACACAATGGCATCATCTTTCATCTGCTCAAAGTGCCTATTGGGGAGTGCCAACCCATGGAAGACCGTCAGGGACAAAGAGCAGCCCTAAGCCTCCTTTGCTCCCTGAGACCCCCAACCTGGCACCTACCGGCCAAGGATGATGTCAGTACAGCCCGTGGTGGTGACAAAAATGTTGCCCTCCTGACAGGCCTCATCCATAGTGGTCACCTCATAGCCTGTGCAGAGATGGTGTCCACGGGTCATCCAGGGTGGCCCTGACCCTCCTTTGGCCCCAGTGGCTGAAAGCCAACCCTCGCCCTGTCATACCCTCCATGGCAGCCTGCAGTGCATTGATGGGGTCGATCTCCGTGATGATGACGCGGGCCCCAAAACCCCTCAGGGCCTGGGCACAACCTTTGCCCACATCGCCATAGCCGGCTACCACTGCCACCTTGCCTGCAATCATCACATCTGTGGCCCGCTTGATGCCATCTATAAGAGACTCCCGGCAGCCATACAGGTTGTCAAACTTGCTCTGAAAGAAGAGGGGCAAAGGGGTGATGGGGGCAGGCAAGGCCCCTGGGCCTCAGACCTACTCTCAGCATCCTGGCCTAGTGGGTCTTGGACTGATCACTTTTTCCCACCAGCTAATGCACTCATATGCCCCTTGCTCTGATTAGCCCAAGACGTTCTCCCTAGCCTATGCCAGTCTAGAAGGCTTCCTATGGATCAACTGCTAGGAGAGACTTGCTTAGAACCTGCTTCACTTTCAAGCTCTTGGTGCCCAGCCCTAAAACTCACTGTACAGTTCTTTCCCTCTTTAATGGACTTATTACCCTCAGTTATAACTCCCTTACCCCCCTCAAATGAAGGCTAAGCCCCTAGCCTGCAGCCTTCCCAGGGACCTTTCTTCAGAGGCTACTAAGCTGCAATGGGAACCAACAGCTGAACACGACACTGACGCACGGACTCACCTTGGTGACAGAGTCATTGACGTTGATGGCAGGCACCTTCAACTTCCCGTTAGCCACCATCTTGTATAGGTTGTGGACCCCTGTTGTGGTCTCTTCAGAAATGCCTCGGATGCCTGAAAAAGAACGGAGGGAATGAGCCCAAGGCCAGGAAGGGACTTCCCAAGGGATCAACGGGGTGCCTCTGGAATGAGGCCACAAGAGCCTCAGAAAACCCACACCTCAACTCACCCAAATTCCTCATCTTTACCCCCCAAAGCTGCTCCTCTTTCTGAGTTCCCATTTCCATGACTGATACCATAGTCACCCAATCCTCCAGGCTAGCAGGCAAGAAGAGCCATCACAATCATCAGGCCAAAGGATTCCATCTCCCAGCAATCCCAAGCTTTCCATTCCTGCTGCCACTGCCCTAGTCCCCACCACCATCATCTCTTGCATGGTCTCCCAGCCACGACCCATTTTCTACACAGGGGCCAGCAGTCATTTTTAATGTATATATTTTCAGAGAAATCTTTTAAATACCATCCACTCACTTCTCTTTGCTCTCAGGATCAAGCCCAACTCTTCTCTCTTGCTCTGTTGAATCTGATTAAAGTTCCAGCCACATCCTGCAACTCTACCCAGTGAAGGAAGCTGCCATGCTGACTTCCTTTCTGTTTCCTGAATAGTCCATCCTTTCCTGCCTCAGGGCCTTTGCACTCACTACCTCCTCTACATTCCTCCCCACACTGCTTTTAGCAAAACTGTCTCCTTCCCAGTTGTTCCCCGCCCTGGCCTATGCTTGCCCTTGAACCAGACCTTAGCCAGGCCTCCCCTCACCCCCCGCCCCACCCCACCCACCACCACCTAGCCCCACACCATCAGAAATCAGGAGGCCAGGCCCCAGCATGTCTGCAGGAGCCTGCCATCCTCCCTTCTTCCACAGAATCTGCTGCTCGAGGCAGTAGGGAGTCCTGCCAGGCCTGCTGCTTTCGCATGGGCAAGAACCACCAACACCCTGCCCACCCACCTGCCGCACTTACCTGACAGGAGCTGTGGGTACTTGGTGTGAATGAGGTTCGTGAGGTCACCTCCATCATCCAGAATCATGTTGAGGGGCCCGTCCTTGAAGTACAGCGTCTGCTCAATGCACCACAGGTACTCCTCATCTGTTTCACCCTTCCAAGCGTACACTGGAGTTTGAGTGGCACAGCACATCAGGGCCTGGCCTTCCCCACTGGTGCCTGCTCCAGGAATCCACCTGAGCAGGGCCAATGTAACCTACCTAATTCCCACCTCCAGCCCTTCTGAGGACTCAGGCAATGAAAAGAACACAACTTAGAACCAGATAGATCTGAGTGCAAATCTTGGTTCTACACTCACCAGCTGAGTGACTGAGCAAATCACTTCACCTCTGTGAGCCTCAGTTTCCTCACCTCCAATGGTACTGATTAAGTGAGATGGAGGGCAAGATATAGGTATCTGGAAATAATTATTTCCCTCCTTACCACTTTCTGTCTGGGCCTCAGCAACTGGGACCTCAACCTAGTGACCAGGGCTCCCACCCACAATGCCTACTGCTGGGATAAAGGTGCTACAGCATTACTGACCCACACTCAAGTGGACCCATGAGCCAAGGTCCAAGAGTCATTCTGCATTGCCCAGCAGTCTCTGTGGTAGGTTGTCCCAGGCTAAGTCTGGCCAAAAAGTGACAAATAGCAGCTACTATGCATAGAGCACTTTCTCTGTACCAGACATTATTCTGACTGCCTTATACACCATCTAGTTTTTCCTCACAGAAACACTCTGAGGCAGGCATTACTATCACCCATCATTTACAGCTCAGAGAGGAGCAAAGATGTGCCTAGGTCACGCAGCATGGGCATTCCAGAACAGACGTCGGAATCCAGGACTCCTGACCGCCAGCCCAGACTGGGACACTGGTATGGGCCTCTCAAGAATCTCCTGTGAGCAAACAACAGTGGCCAAGGAGGCCCAGATGCCACTCCCCCAGACTAAAGCAGACAATGGTCTTGAAAACAAGGCTCTTCCCAGAGAAGGGTCATGGAGCCCAAATAAGGCTGAGGAGCAGGGGAAGACATGACAGTCCAGGGTCTGGAACGGTCCTCCTCCATCCATTTCCTTCTACCTATGGCTGGTTAGAAGGAATTGTGAATGTCCTATTTAATCACCATCAGAGCTAACCACTCCCCTCCCCAAGCCCTGGCAGATGTGTGCCTGTTTCTCTAGCAGCTTGTGATAGTCTTTCCTCAGGTTCCTAGACCATCCGACCCTAGGCAATGGACCTCTGAGGCTCTTTTTCTACCCAGTATCCCTCCCTGATTCTTTTGGAAATAGACCTACATCCTTCCTTTAAGGAACTTCCTCTCTGTAACATCGTGTGGTTCCCAACCATAAGATCCCACCCTTCCTGGTTACATGATTTGAGATGGGCCAGTAAGTGCATTCCATAGGATTTTAGATGATAGTGGGACAAAACAACTCTTTCCTTAAATCACTAGACTAGAATTCTATGACCATGACTTCTCTCCCCTGCCATGGGAAAACCTGCCACAGTAGGAGTCAGTGAACCAAACAGGGAGAAGCAGAGCCCCTTCATGCATTCTCACAACCCCTAGCAACAAACAAGACTCACCAGGAATGCCAGCCTTGGCAATGGCAGCCGCTGCATGATCCTGGGTAGAGAAGATGTTGCAGCTGGACCACTGCACCTACAACAGCCAACAAGACAGGGCCGCTGGTCACAGACAGCTCAGAAGCACTGGGATCACGGGACAGGGATAAAGCAAAGCCGTGGACAGAGAAGGGAGATGCTCAGGATCTAGTCCCAGCTGACTCTTCAACCATAGGCTAGGGACAACTGATGAGTAGATGGGAGACAGAGCATTGACAAGACCTGATTTAGGCTTTAAAACATCACGTGGTACTATGTGGAGGGTAAATGGCTCCACCGGGAAGCAAGGAGACAAGTGAAAAAGCCGCTGTAAGAATTCAGCAAGAGGGGCGCCTGGGTGGCGCAGTCGGTTAAGCGTCCGACTTCAGCCAGGTCACGATCTCGCGGTCCGTGAGTTCGAGCCCCGCGTCAGGCTCTGGGCTGATGGCTCGGAGCCTGGAGCCTGTTTCCGATTCTGTGTCTCCCTCTCTCTCTGTCCCTCCCCCGTTCATGCTCTGTCTCTCTCTGTCCCAAAAATAAATAAATAAACGTTGAAAAAAAAAAAAAAATTTAAAAAAAAAAAAAAAAAAAGAATTCAGCAAGAAACGCAATGGTAGCAGTAGAGGAGAAGGTGGGTACATTCTGAAGGTTGAGAGGACAGAATTTGCTGCAGGATTAGTTGTTGGGGTGAGAGAGAAAGAGGAGTCAGGGATGATCCCAGGTTCTAGAAGGCTGGTGTTTCCATTTACTTACATGAGGAAGACTGAAGGAAGAAGAGGGGAATAGGAAATCATGAGTGTGGCCATGTTGAGGTTCAGAAGTCTACTAGATCTCTAAGTGGAGAGGACTGACACATCAGCTGCCGGATATAGAAGTCTGGAGTTTCAGGGAGAAGTCCAGGCTAACACATATATTTGGAAGTCAGCACCATACAGACAGTATCTAAGGCCACAAAATCACATCACTGGGTGTGAATGTTGAAATAAGAGGTCCAAGGAATGAGCCTTGGTGTACTCAGTTGGTTTGGGCTGCTCTTCCCTGCCCCATCTTGGGAAACCATCTTACTCCAAAACTCCCAGACAGATTGGAAGAGCTGCCAGCTGTTGGTACTTATAACCCAGGCTGAAACAATCAGAGCACACCATCCTTCCGGCACCATGTTTGGTCCATGGCAGGCACATGACCCCAGGAGGGCCAATGAGAACCAGTCCTTAGATGACTCAGTAGGCCCTTGGTGTTGAGTTTTTCCTACCAGAGCTCCTCAATCAGGAAGATGTGAATTGAGGGAACTCAGAAACTATCTTCCCAGTCAGGGAGGAAATATGCATAACAATAGTCACCACAAAGGGTGGTGGCACTGTGACAAGCTTGGAGCCTCTGCCAACCGGAAGGGACATCACATTGGACTTCCCCTGCCCCCACACCAGAAATGCCAAGGGACTCACCTCAGCACCCAGAGCTACGAGGGTCTCAATGAGGACAGCTGTCTCCACAGTCATGTGTAGACAGCCAGCGATGCGGGCGCCCTTCAGCGGCTTGGAGGCTGAGTACATCTCCCTCATACGCATCAGACCCGGCATTTCATTCTCCGCGATGTCCAGGGCCTTGCGTCCCCAGGCGGCCAGGCTGATGTCGGCTGCAGGGCCAAGGTGGACGGGATTTCCATGAGCCGCCTCATCCCACCAACCACAAAGCACCACCACTCTCACTTATCCACTTGTGGACACAAAACACTAAATTAGGCAGCTCACAGCCTTGTGAGAGAACACATTTAATCAAAGAATCACACAGGTATGTGAAAATTACAACGCAGGTAAGTGTCCCTTAAAAATTAGCTATCAGGGTGCCTGGGTGGCTCAGTTGGTTGAGCGTCTGACTTCAGCTCAGGTCATGATCTCACGGTTCAGGAGTTCCAGCCCCATGTTGGACTCTGTGCTGACAGCTCGAGCCTGGAGCCTGCTTTGGATTCTGTGTCTCCCTCTCTCTCTGTTCCTCCCCGGCTTGCACTCTCTCTCTCTCTCTCTCTCTCCCTCTCTCAAAAATAAATAAAAATTTAAAAAAAAAATTTTTTTAATTAGCTATCAACCTATACGTACCTCCCACTACCCTTTCTGCTGCCACCTACCAACCTCCATATTTCCTAAAGACTGTAGCTCCTTGTGCTCCATCTTCCAAGTCATCGTTCTCAGTGACTTCCTCCAACGCCTTGGGCTCAACACATTTGCTTCGTTTCCTTGACCATATGAAAATGCTGTTTCCCCAAGACTGATTTCTTTCCACTTGGAGGAAACTCACCTGTGTAACTAACACTCTTGGCCTCTCTGCCCTAAGGGAAGCAGAGTGCCTTGTCTGATTGGTAAACTTGAGAGGAACAAAGGGCATGCTCAGTTCAGCTCTCCCTTCTTCTGCAAGCAAGTAGCAGCCAGCCAGCCTACAGGAAGCAGTTTTTCCATACCTACCTAAGCTCACCTTGCCTGTACCTGGAGAGTAACTACTGAATTTGGGCTTTTGTTAGCAGGATCATCAGACTTCAACCCTAATCTACACCCTCTGGCTTTGATGCTATTAGTTATGAGGGTTAAGTTTTGGCTTCTATCTGCCACCCCAAATGTTTCAAATTTGTCCAAATTCTCAGACAGGAAAGAAGGATACTATAATGCTCTCTCACCATCTCAATACTCTTCTAATAATCTCACCCTCTTTCTCTCCCAGCCACACCAACCCATTCTGTAGGTCAGTGGTTGCAAACTTCCCCGATACAGTCATCAGGCATACTTGTAACATCTCCCTGAGGAAAAAAGATTCAATAGGTCTAGGAAGAGAGCTGGGACTCCTGGTGATTTTTATTATTAGGGAAATTTGGATCCTGCCAACCGCCCAAAGAGGTGGTGGGTGGAGGGAAAGGACTGTAGAGAATTTCATAACAAATAATAAAACTAAAACAGTCTGCCCCCTACTGTATAACTACTGTGCATTCAGAGATGAAATATTCTTCCCCCATGGGAGGGACTTACTCCCACAGTGCCTCAACACACAACCCCCTTCCCCTATCACCCTCTGGCCCCACCCCCACCCATCCACCTTGGCAGGCCATTACCAATGCTACTCTCCTTTGAAAACCTTGATTTCAAGCAAACAACTCTGGCCATGTCCCATCTTTCCATCCTCTCTCCCTCTGGAGCCCTAACTCCAATAAGAGTACAGTCAGTCAGGTCAGAACCTCTAATGCATTAATCCTACCAATTTCCACAGTCCCTCACCACACCACCTTCCTATTCTCAACTTCTTCCACAGGTTCAGATTCCACTGTCTCCTCTGAGAACTCCTTGGCAAAACTCCCACCCTGGTTAAACCCAACCTTCCACTACACCCAAGCCAGAGAGTCCAGCAGGAGGAAAATCACCATATGAAGACCATAAGTCTCAGGGGACACTCTGCAATCCTAACACATTTTCATAGTAAATTCACTCTTCTTTTCCATTCTGTCTAAACCTCTAATGCCTCTCCTTATCAACTAATGACCTCACTTCACAATTCACTGAGAAGAATTCAGAGCTATGCCATGTTTCCTCCATGGAATCCATTGGTCCTCATCTGTAGCTACACACCAAGCATTCTTTTGGTACAAGAGAGTGGTCTCTGCTAGGTGGGGCTTGATCCCATGTACTCTCACCTCCTTGCAGAACTCACTACTCCAGTGAACTGTTCTTCCCAAGGTCGCCCAAAACTGGCCTAATCCTACATCTAATGGTCAACTATCTATGTTCACGTGTCTCCCTGAAGCACTGCTCCCATGAATTTTGCCCTCCTTCTGAAATCCTGTCTTTTCTTGGCTTCTATGCCTATCCTTCTGTGGTTTTCTTCCTGCCTTCCAGGCTCCTTTTCCTATAACTCACTGTAATGTTTCCAAGCCCTCAGGGCTCCATCATCTCCCTCTTTCCAGAAGAGCATTACATTACAGGCTTTAAATACCTTCCCTACAGCAATGGCTCCTACCCAAACTTCAAGCCCAAACTTCTCCCCTGAATTTAGGACTCCTATAATCCAACTTATCTACTCACCATCTCTACTTGGATGACCAGCTATATGTATTATGTGTTGGGTTTGAGCCCCTGGGACTCCCGGTCCTCCTTCCCAAACTTTTACTCCCCCAACCTTCCCATTTTAGGAAATGAAACCACCATTCAACCAGCCACCCCAGACAAAACCTTAAGATTTCTTGATTCCTCTTTTCCCCTTTCGCCCCCTTCCAACCCATCTGCAACGTCCCAACACATCTTGCCACGTTGGATCACTGAAGCAGCCTCTTCATTGGTCTCCCTGCTCCCACGTGCTATTCTTCCCACAGAAGCCAGAGGAAGAAGCGTTTTAAAATTTAAGTTACATCACCTCCACTCTTCTGCTTAAGTAAAAAACAAATCTCCACTGGTTTGCCCTTACTTTTGAATAAAATCCTAACTACTCACTGCCCACCCTTCTCCCCCACCTCTCCACCCTTTTTCTCCTCACCAGCTGCTCAACCACACGGCCTTCCTTCAGAGAAGCTAAATTCATTCCCACTTAAGGGCTTTAATCCAAGCAATTCTCTTAGCTTGGAAGGCTCTTCCCCAAGCACCTGATATAGTATCTGGCACAGAGTAGATATTCAACAAAAACCTAGAAACAACAAAGAACTTGGTGTATATATTCTTGCTGGAGGAACAGAGAGTGCACCAGGGTGACTCTACTGGTAGAGGGAGTAAGAGGATGAGTCAGGATTTTAGTCCCAGTGAGGTGGGAAGCTCCAAAGTTTTAAGGGGAGTATCATGACCAGATCTGTCTTTTGAAAAGACCCCTTTGGTTGCTGCATGTGTCTATGGAGCAAGAGACCAGAGAGGGAGGAGGAAGACTAGAACTGGGGAGGTGGCCATGCAGACAGATAAATGTGCAGATCTCACAAAACGGAGAAAATACCATGACATTATCCAGATCCATGTCTGTCCTATACTTATCCTCTAGTCACCTTTGTATCTCCAGTGCTCAGCAGGGCCTGGCACAGAGAAAAGCAAACATCTACTAACCATTCCTGGTTGCTAAAAAGGAATGAGAGGGGGGTCCATGAAAGGCGCTGGCACAAGACAGGGGTGGCAAGAAACAAAACAAATGGGAACCCAGTATTTGCATCTACCTATGAAGAAAGAGCCCAGAGAGGGGTTTACCCCAGGTTCCACAGCCAGTCAATGGCAGAGGTGGGGGTGGTGGCCAGGCAGAGGTGTCAGAGCTACAGACAGAGGCCCTTCTCAAGGATCAAAGATCATGGGAGGGGCCCAGCAATAGCAGACAATAGGCTTTGTCCTATCCTGCTAAGCTCCATCCCCTCAGCCACCACAGGTTCCTCCAGCTAAAAATAACTCCTTCACTTGCCCTCATGACAGGCATGCCAGCCCCTGAGTTTTCCATAGATCCTTCAACTCCAAGGGCACGGAGGAGGGTCTAGTGTTCCAAGTTCTGGGTTTTTTTGGTGCCCAGGTTGCTAAGGAATTATATAAGTTGCAGGAGCACCTATCTAGGGCAAACCAAGAGGAAGAGCCAATACCTCTTCTGAGCCTGTTTCTTCATCTGTAAAATGGAAATAATAATCTCTAACCTTGCTATGAGCCCTGAGGATTAAAGATGTGATGTGGGGAGCACCTGGGTAGATCAGTAGGTTAAGCATCTGACTCTTGATTTCAGCTTGGGTCACGATCTCACGGTTCATGAGTTCAAGCCCTGCATGGGGCTCTGTGCTGGCAGTGTGGAGCCTGCTTAGGATTCTTTCTCCCCCTCTCTGCACCCCCCCTGCTCATGTTCTCTCTCTCAAAGTAAATAAACTTAAAAAAGGAAAAAAAAAAAAGATGTGATATGGGCAAGGTCTGGCATAAAATGCCTTTCCTGATGGCAGCTTCCTTCCTCCAATTCTATCCACCCAACTCCCCTACTTCCAAATGCAGCCTTACCTCCTCCCACATAACCCAATGCCCTCAACCCTGACTGGCTGATCTCTCCACAGTATGAGGAGCCCACAGTCTAGCTCAGGCACTGATGTGCCCTTGACTTAACCTTTCTATACTTCAGTTTCATGGGAACAACGGTCTATTCTGGCCACTTGATAAGCTACTATTTCTACAGAATCTTTGCAAGTCCATCCTACTAGTGCCTCAGTTTCTTCCTCTGTATAATGGGATAAAGTCCACCTCCAAAGGTTATCTTGTAAACACACAAATCAGCAGATACACTGCAAGTGCTCCATAAATACTGATGCCTTTCTCCAGGTCTAATGGTGTCTTGAATTTACTTTAAAAACTGCTAGCAGCCTGAACAATTTTGTGCTGAGAGTTCATTAGGTTTGTTCCAGGTGTGTTCACTTATATACAGTGGTGAAAAGGTGTGCTTAGAGGCAAACAAGGCCTACATTCATATCCTGCTAGACCAACTCACAGCTGTAAGATCCTGAGCAAGGTACCTTTATTCCTGTGTCTCAGTATACTCATCGTAAAATGAGAAATAGTCCCTTCTCCAAAAAAGTCGTGAGAACAAAATGAATTAATCTACAATAAAGATAGAAGGTGGTGCCCATCTCACAATAAACTGCCCGGTGAACATCAACTATCAGTTTAACTGATAAATTGCAAGGATTTTTCTAAGCACTCCAAGTTTTCTTAGAGATTCTCTGCACGGCTGTCACTGTCGGCCAGGAGAGTGACCCTAAAGGTTGAGTAACGAACCCAAAGTCTCCTGTGAGGGGACTAGTGCCGACCTCAGGCTCGCTCTCCAGGCCTCTCCTCCCACGCCTGAGGGACTCCACTGCCCTCGCCTTCCCTGCAGGAGGCCCAGAGAGGGGTGGACACTTGTCCGGGTCCACCCAGCTGCCAGGATCGTGGCCTCCTGGAGTAGGTCCCAGCAGGTGCCAAAGGTCCCAGGCCGTGGCCAGGTGCGCGGTCCCCGCCAGTCCCAGGCTCTTCCGAGCGCAACACGCCGCCAGTTGGCGGCTCCGCAGCCCGCGCTGCTGCACCGGGCCTCGCGCGGCACGCCGGGACTTGCAGTCCGTGGCCGCCTCTGACTACCGCCTCGCTGGGACGTGAGAACTCCAGCCCCCAGGTGGCCTCGCGCGGCCACGATCGCGCCGAGCCAGCGATTCAAGGGGTCCTGAGAGCCCCGTGTCAGCCCCGCGTCGGCCCCGCGGCCGCCTCCCCAACAGGCCCCCAGCAAGCGCGGAGTCGATCCGGCCGGCTGCACTCCTGGAAACTCACCGACTTTGTAGGGCAGTTTGTCTGACATGCTGACAGTGCTTCCGCACAGAATGGTGAACACGGGCGAAAGGGGCCAGGCCTGGGGCTACAGACTCGCACAGGAAGGGCGGCGCTGAGCAGGGACCTGTGTGTGGCGCCGGCGCCTTTAAATATCTTCTTCTAGTTTGCATATTCAGGATCCCGCTAGAGCTGAGTGGTCCGGGGCGGGGCCCAACGCAAGGGGGCGGGGCCGGGACCGGAACAGACTTCGATCCCTGCTAGGGAGAAAAACCGTTTTTTGTCCACGCCGGGTTTCGAAGGGAGCTCAGGGAGAGGCCTGAGAGCAAACCTGAGGCCGTTCTTTCTTTCATTCGTTCAGCTTGGAAATCCGAAGTCAAAACTGAATGGAACTGCCGTTCTAACCAGTTCATTTACCTGAGCCGCAATTTTCTCTTTAGTAGAATGGGCCAAATGATACCACCTGGATTATACGTAAAGTTGCAATATGTCAAGTACCTAGCACACCCCAGATCTTCCACCCTGCTCCCCTCCAGGTAACCACTATCCTTAGTTTAGGTAAACTTGTATGCATTTTAGTACTTTAACTACATATGTGTAAATCAAACGTTTCATAGAATTCTTTCTGTATTTGACTTTTATATAAATGGGACCATACTGTACTTAGCCTTCTGCAACTTGCTTTTTTCTGTCAATATTATGTTTGTACAAGTCACGTATATAGCTTAAATGTATTTATTTTTGCTTTTGCTGCCGGATATTATTTCGTTGTACACATGACATGATTAATTTATCTGTTCTATTTGCTCAAGTTATATACAGTCTATCGCTATTGCATACATACTGGAGCAATGGACGTTTCTGTACTTGTTTCTTAGTGCACATGTGTGGGTGTCTCTGGCACAGAAATGCACCTAGAGCTGGAGTTTATGGGCTGACACATTGGTAACTTTCCTAGATATTGCCAAATTGCTTTCCAAGGTAGTTTCACCGTTTACCCTCCCACTGGCAGTATCTTGAGAGGGCCTGTTTTTCCACATCTCTGTCGTCACTTGTCAGCCTAACAAATTTGTGTTGACCTGATGGGTGTGAAAATGTATCTACTTGTGATTTTAACTGGCCACCTGAAAACCCTTTAACATCTTTCAAGGAACCCCGCCCCCCCCCCCCCCCCCCACTCCATTCCCCAGCTGCCATCCATTTTCTTTCTCCCCTTCTCAAACTTTTTCAGAGTTGCCCCTTTCTGGATCTGCACTTCCACACCTCCCACTCATTTCTCAGGTGTGTGGCCTCTACCCCCAGGCCTCTGCTGAAATTTCTGCAGCTAAGGGCATCAGGGATCCTGGCTGAATCCAACAGATGCGCCTCAGCCTGCATTCCCAGCTCCCAGCGACACACACAACATGCCCTCGGTTTCCACTTTCCTGTCTCTCCTCCCAGTAGTTATTCTTGTTCACTTAGTTCCTTCTCTGACCTTAGCAACTTCCTTCTTCTCTAGTGCTCTCAAGGGCTGATGTTCCTTTTTCCTCTTACTCTGCTCCTTCTGCCTGTGCCATCTCACCCACACTTAAGGCTGTTGTGACCACTTCTATCAAGTTGGTCCATGTGTCCATAAAACACTGCCTTGCCCTGAAAGCCACCTGTTTCCCTTCTCAATAACAGGCTCCTGCTCCCCACCCCTGGAGTTATTACTACCATGAATTTTGTCTTATTAAATTCCTTTGCTTTTCGTAACGGGTTTTACTACCTATGTGATTATCCCTATACAGCACATTGTTTAGTTTTGACTGTTTTTGCCTTTGTGTAAGTGAAATCATGCTGTATATATTCTTCTGCAACTTGCTTTTCTCTCAACATTGTGTTTGAGTCCTTCGCATAGATGCTGTAACTATGGTCCATTTATTTTCTGTATCATCCATTGTATGAATATACCACAATTTACTAATTCATCATTGTTGATGGGTGCGGCACGTGGGTGGCTCAATCGGTTGAGGATCTGACTTCGACTCAGGTCATGATCTAGCGGTTGGTGAGTTCAAGCCCCGCACAGGGCTCTGTGCTGACAGCTCAGAGCCTAGAGCCTGCTTTGGATTCTGTGTCTTCCTCTCTCTGCCCCTCCCTCGCTCACATTCTTTCTCTCAAAAATAAATAAACATTAGGGGCACCTGGGTGGCTCAGTCGATTAAGCGTCCGACTTCAGCTCAGGTCATGATCTTGCGGTCCGTGAGTTCCAGCCCCGCGTCGGGCTCTGTGCTGACAGCTCAGAGCCTGGAACCTGTTTCAGATTCTGTGTCTCCCTCTCTCCCTGACCCTTCCCCATTCATGCTGTCTCTCCCTGTCTCAAAAATAAATAAACGTTAACAAAAACATTAAAAAAATAATAAAATAAATTAATAAACATTAAAAATAATAATGAATTGTTGATGAGCATTGAGTTCTAGTTTTTTCTACTCCAAATAATACTGCTCTAGCATTCTTCAGATATGCTCATGTCCAACTTAACTAGATAGTATTAATCCGTTTCTCAAAATGGTTGTATTAGTCTGTACTCCCACCAACTTTAGATAAAAATTCTTGTTCTAACTCCTTACCAGCACATCCTATTATAATATTGTTATTTTTTGCCAACCTGGCATGTACAAAATGATCTCTCATTGTGGTTTTAATTTGTATTTCTGTGACTACTAATGAGGGTGAGCACCTATTCATATGTTATTTATTCATATGAATCCTATCATGATCCTTTCTCTGTAAAAGTTACATTCATGTCTTTGCCATTTTAAAAAAAGGTGACTGTTTTTTTCTTTTCAATTAACAGGAATTCTTTGCACATTTTAACCATATGTGTTGCAGGTATCTTTCTCTGGGTTTGTGGTTTGTCTTCTCATCCTCTCTGTTGTTTTTTGATAAGTAAGAAATTCTTAGTTTTTTTTTTTTTAAAAATTTTTTTTTTCAACGTTTTTTTATTTATTTTTGGGACAGAGAGAGACAGAGCATGAACGGGGGAGGGGCAGAGAGAGAGGGAGACACAGAATCGGAAACAGGCTCCAGGCTCCGAGCCATCAGCCCAGAGCCTGACGCGGGGCTCGAACTCACGGACCGCGAGATCGTGACCTGGCTGAAGTCGGACGCTTAACCGACTGCGCCACCCAGGCGCCCCAGAAATTCTTAGTTTTAATGTAATCAATTTTCTCTTTTCCTTCGGATTAGTGGGAGTTTTTGTCTTGTTCTAGGAAATCTATATGTCCCAAGGTCGTAAAGAATCTCTCCTGTACTGTCTTCCCAAAGTTGTATAATTCAAATATGTATGTAGTAAGAGGTAGAAATTCTGTTTCATTTTTTTCCCCATATGAATAAGCAGTTGTCCCAGCACCACTTATTGAATAGTACATCTGTCATAGACTCTAAGTCTAAAGTTCTCTTTTGGTCAGCAAAAGAGCAGACACAGGATTAAAGCAAGAAATGGCTAATGTCCAGGAAAAGACAAGAGGCCCAAACAAAGGTCCTTGCCCCGTTTTTATTAGGATCAGAAGGCTTACAAACATGGTGATGGATGTGCACAAAGAAGTAATGAATCTGTGAACATTAACTTGTGGACATGAGGGAAAGGGGATCTTGAGGATATTTGGGGTTAGGGGTTTGGGTTAATACAAAAAAAAAATCCGGGTGCCAGGCAGTAGGGAAGAAGGTTGTTTACGATGGACATGAGGCGGCACCACTGTTTATATTAGAGGAAGAGACAGGGGAAATAAGCTCAGGGTTGACAAGGCATGGTTTCTTTTGTTAACCATTTCCACTCTGGGCTCCTTTGCCTGCAGTGCAGCAGTCCATAGCCAATTCACCAATTTACCTAACCTGGCACTATTCTCCTGTGAAAGCAGCTTTTCTGCTATAGTACTAAATTGGGGGTGCTTCTACCCTGAATATCTAATCTTGTTTTTTTCATATTCCTATGTATTGGGCACCTTTATGCCATTCCTATTTTAGGCCTTTGCCTCTCCCTCTCTATTCTGGGGGCTCTGCACCCCCCCTCTATTTTGGAGTGTCTTTGCACTTCCTTATTTCTGGTAACTTTATGCCTCCCTATTTTCGGGGTACCTTTGCACCCCCCTATTCTTGGGGTACCAATCTGGTTTACCCAAACTCAGGTTTGAGCATTTTATGACTTTGTATTTGTTTAAGCCTTGTCCACCCATTGGTGTAAGCCCGGGGGATTCCTAAGCTTATCCCCCACAGTTCCCCCTTTTTGTTTTTCTTGGTTCTTTTAGCTTCATGTTCAGGACCGTCATGATGAGCTCCTGGTCGTTCTTTTGCTTTTGGATGGCTTGGAGGGTGATTCTGCAAAGACATAAAAAGAGACACAGTAAAAGCATTCCGCTTCCCAAAATTATCCAGAATTTTAGATGGGTGCTAGCCATAAGTGAGAAAGGATTTAGGTCGCGCCACATTTCCCAGGAATCAGCCCATTCATTTTTAAGCTGATCCTCTGCATATTGTAGCTGTTGGTGCAATGCCATATCTAAAATATCTAGATCTTCTATATTGTCAGAGAGGTGGGAAGAAAAGACACTGCGAAGGTGTGTCTGGACAGCATCCCAAGCCTTTTTCAACAATGCCCACATAAATATGTTTTAACCGTGTGGATATCCATTTGGGGCATACAATGGACTGAGTTTAGTAAAATGACTCCCATGTAGCTTAGTAAAAGCCCTTCAAATATTATCCATCCCTCATGTGGCATAAGCATCCATGCCTCTGCTTAACAGGAATAACACAAATGTGGAGGATTTTGAAGGCTGGCACCAAGAGAATTGCCATAATTTTCCCAGTCTTTGGATCAAAGGAGGAGGCATTTTAATCTTAACCTGTATACTTTTAAAATCCATTTATTTTAACCTTAGTCCGTTTTGACCACACATAAAATTCCTTTTTAAAGATTTTCCTTCAAGAACCTTCTACAACACTTCTTTGTATTTAGATTTTGTCCCAAGCCATTTTTCTCCAAATAACCAGTCTCATTTAGGACAAAATTACTTTATTTTACCTTTAACAAGAATATATTTCCATTTCTTGTATCTTTCTTGCCTTTTACTTTCCTACATACAGAGTTGCTTTTTTATTTTTATTTTTTAGTTTTAATTACATTTAACCAATTGTGAATTGTCTGTTACATTAGAAAAATTTTTAGGTGGTAGACTTATGAATCCATTAAGCATAAAACATGGATTAAAAAAATTTTTTTTAATGTTTACTTGTTTTTGACAGAGAGAGAGAGACAGAGCATGAGCGGGGGAGGGGCAGAGAGAGAGGGAGACACAGAATCTGAAGCAGGCTCCAGGCTCTGAGCTGTCTGCACAGAGCCCGATGCGGGGCTCAAACCCACAGACCACGAGATCATGATCTGAGCTGAAGTCGGACACTTAACCGACTGAGCCACCCAGGCACCCCAAGCTTGGATTTAAATATTCTTAGTTTTTGTTGCCAAAAGAAGTTAGAAGCATAAACCTATGTCTAGTAAGCCGTGCTTCATCATTCCATCTGATTTGGAAAAGGTCTAAATGTCCAAAGAACTTAATTATTTTTATCATTTAATTTATTAATAAACTGATAATTCAAGTTATCATTTAAGCAAAGTGTTAAAGTTTTAGGTTACCAAAGACACTGAAAGCTATCTTAACAATTACCCATGGAAACTATGAGGCAAACAAAGTTAACCATTACTTTAAGTCACCCTTTTGCTAACAAATTGGAACAGAGATAACAGGAACTTATTTGACCTTTAGTAAACCTTAGTAGAATAAAGTTTTATATTTAATACTGATAACGTTAAAGACAGAACCAACAAACTTAAATTAGTATAAACACCAAATATGTTTCATTTACCATTTAAATCCTGGGAAGTTTGTTAAAACCTTAGGAAGTTATTAAGCACATCCTAAATAGGATTACAGATCATTACAAATCTTAAAACTTTATGTATTTATTTAACCAACGTGGCAATAAAAGATCCTAAAGGCGAATGTACAGCATTATATGGTTGTTAGCAAAACCTAGTTCCTTTAACATTGAGAAGTTTTACCTAAGCAAAGACCTGATGAAGATGAAACCTAAAGCCTTGGTTTTCCCACAGACAAAAGAGGAAAAAGACCTTTGTTTACATTGCTTATCAAGAGCAGAACAGTCCAAGAAAACTTTGTCTTGTTGAACAGAGAGAAAAGCAGAATTTTAACCTTATGCCAGTGTACTTTCAAAATTTTATTCATCTCAACTTTAGTAGAATAAAGTTTTATAATTGAAAAGACATGCCTTTCTTAATAATATTTTATCTGTGTTTTCTTAAAAGTTCCCCATTGTTAATCTTCTCCCATGGAACCAGTGGGGAAACTTAAAGTTTAAGGAGGCAGGTTGTTGTTGTTGTTGTTGTTGTTGTTTTTGACTTTGGACAGCGTGGGCTGAAGGAGTGCTGTCTGAGGCTTTCAAGAGTCAGATATGCAGGCTGCAGGGGCAGACTGTGCAGAAACCAGAGGAGAGGGGGAGAGAAGGCAGAAAGGGTGAGAAATCTCCAAGAGGCCTGAAGGCGAGGCAGACGGAGGCACAGAGTGCAAAGAAAAGAGTTCACGTGATCCTAAAGCCAGTCAGCTCAGATAGATGAGCAGATACCGATTTTTGTTTTGTTTTGTTTTTGTTTTCCACTAGTGGAATTAGGCAGTCCACGTTGAGAAGACAGGGAAAACAGGGAAGTTCCCTGAAACAAAAGGAGTTTTGGCAGCTGTTTGGGAATATTTCTTAAAATCTCTATCCCGAGGTAGACTAGCCAGAGACAATTGGCTCTAATCATGATAGTTATTAATCCAAGAAATGAATGAGGGAGAAGTCTTCACATATAGTTAGAGTAACCAGAGTGTATAGGAAGAAACAGTGAGAGAGAGTTAAGAGTTCCCTACATTAGGGATGCCCTCTGTAAAATCCACCACACTATTTCAGTGCATTGCTTTGCTGACAATGACGAAGCTGGGCTCGCTGCCTTGGTTGGGAATACTGCCCTGTGTCAGACAGTTGTTTAAAAGACACCAGAACAGCAGCGGCAAAGTTCTGCATAGCACCAGTCACGCAAGCATCATGAAACTCTTGGGCACAGACAGTATACTGGGCTGGGGTCCGAATGTTCTTAAGAGAGCCCTAGTCCCAGGCACACATGGAATGAGCGCCATGAATATTTTCTAAAATACCGATTGTAAAAGGGCTGTGATGGACCTACAGCCGAACTGATTTTTGCAATTCTTTTACTATTGGAAAGATCAGGCCTTCATGGCTCCGTTGCCCATTTTGCCTGACAACGGGAAAAAGCAGGAGTTTACTGGCCTTATGGGCTTTTCTAATATACTTTTGCATTGGGGTGAGGACTTTATCAGAGGCAGTTGGTGAGGTTTTTAGAGGCTCGACATTGTCTCACCCTTTTGGGGGAGGAGGAGTATCTTCCGGCTATAAAAGAGCAAGAGTACAGGGGGAGCGAGATTTTTCTTCCTTTTTAGATAACTCCTATGTCTTTGTATGCACTGTCCCAGCTCAAGGGGGATGGGGGAATGGACTAGGTGAGGATTACTTTAGGGGGGATTTTAGCCCCTTTAGAATGCCTGGCCTTCATTGTTTTTTTTCTACTTGTTCCCACACTTCAGGGGTTAGGGAGTGCGTGCGTGTGTGTGTGTGTGTGTGTGTGTGTGTGTGTGTGTGTGTTTCTTGCTAATTTAGTAGATGAAAATGATATATTGTTGAAATTTCTGTCCCATTGGGATAAAAGTTTCCTGCTCCATAATGAACCTAGTGAGAACATCCCATGGAAAGTTTCTGACAGTCTATCTGATTCTGTGCATTATAGTGTCAGATACTTTATTTTCCAGTTTGTTTCTTCAGAAGTGATTTCCATTCCCCTTTCATATTCATACATCTCTGGTGGTGATAACTTCCACCTGTTCCTGTCTCAACTTTGCCTATCAAGTCTCACACTTCATTGTTGACACTCCTGCTATGAACCTGGGGGAGGCATATCACCTTTCTGAGCCTCCTTTTCCTCTACTGTAAAATGAGAATGAGAGTCTCAACTTAGAGGGTTCCTGGGAATCAGAAAGCATTTTACCTTCACATGGATACATCGCTTTAGAGGTTACAAAGCACTTAGGAGTCCATTTTCCCACGTTGGAAAATTAGTAACTTTTTTCTGTTAAACAGATACATTATATGGAATGTAAAAAATATAGTGAAGTATAAAAAAGAAACTAAAACTAATTCAGAGAGATGACTATTCAGAGATTATGACTTACCATTTTGATAAATTTCCTCCTGGTCTCTGTTCATTACATATATACGTTTTCTATATCTGAAATCATATTGTATATGCTTTCCTTTTTTTTTTTTTTTTTTTTTTTTAAGCAGGCTCCATGCCCAGCATGGAGCCCAAGTTGGGGCTTGAACTCAAGAATTGGAGTCTTAATTGACTGAGCCACCCAGACACCCCTGTATTGACTTTCTTCTGCCTTTTTTTCTACCTAAAATTATCACATGAGCTAGCTTCATAATACTCTCAATTTATGCCTGGTTGTATTCAAAGTCCTTTGTAAATAGTAGCTCATTTAATCCTCATAACACCATTAAGAAGTAGGTTTTCCTCATATTGCAAATGAGGAAACTGGCACAGAGAGGTTAAGTAACTTGCCCTTGTTACACAGTTAACAAGTAAAGTAACTAGAATTTCAACTCAGGTGGTCAGACTCCAGAATCTGTTCCTAATTCCTATATTATGCAGTTTCTCATATTATAGAATATTCCACCCTATGGATATATCACAATTTATGTAACCAAGCCTCTATTGTTTCAGTTTCCCTGTTACAAATAAGACATTAATGTGTCCCACCTCTGATACATTATGGCTTCAGATAAACTCACAGAAATAGAATTGCTTGCTTAAGGAATATCAATATTTGTCAAAGTCTTGATCCAACTTGCCAAATTACCCTCCAGAAATTTGGTTCCTATTTTTGATACTCTCCAAAACTGGGTATAATTATAATATTTCAAATATTTTCTGGAGCAGCTGGATGGCTGTCAGTTAAGCAACTGACTCTTGATTTCAGCTCAGGTCATGATCTCACAGTTTGTGAGTTCAAGCCCCACATTGGACTCTGCACTGACAGAGCAGATCCTGTTTGGGATTCTTCCTCTCTCTCTGCCCCTCCCCGCCTTGGGCTCTCTCTGTCTCTCAGAATAAATAAATAAAAACTTTTAAAAAATACTTTAAAATTTTAATTTAAGAAAAATATATTCTAATTTATTGAGTGAAAAAACTTGGCCATACACTCTCTAACCATAAGCATTATCCCTTTTATTTTTCTATTTTTGAGAGAGAGAGAGAGAGAGAGAGAGAGAGAGAGAGAGAGAGTATGAGCAGAGGAGGGGCAGAGAGAGACAAGGAGACCCAGAGTCCAAAGCAGGCTCCAGTCTCCCAGCTGTCAACACAGAGCCTGACATGGGGCCTGAACCCTTGAGCCATGAAATCATGACCTGAGGCAAAGTCAGACCCTTAACCAACTGAGCCATCCAGGTGTCCCTAGCATTACCCTTTTTTAAATGAACTTTTTATTTATTTTTTATTTTTATTTCTTAATGAACTTTTTATTTTGAGATAGTTGTAGATTCACATGCAGTTGTAAGAAATAATACAAAGAGATCCCATGGTCCCTTTACCCTGTTTCTCCCAATGGTGACATCTTGCAAAACTGTACAAAATCAAAACCAGGATATTGTCATTGATACAGTCAAGATACAGAATTTTTTTAAGTTTCTTTATTTATTTTCAGAGAAGAGAGAGAGAGCGCAGGAGCGGCAGAGAGAGAGGGAGAGTGAATCCCAAGCAGGCTCCCACTGCCAGCACGAAGCCCAATGTGGGGCTCTCGAGATCATGACCTGAGCCGAAATTAAGAGTCAGACTCTTAACCAACTGAGCCACCCAGGAGCATTTCAATCACCACAAGAATCCCTCATGTTGCCCCTCTATAGCCACATCCACCTCTCTCTTGCTTCTATTCCCCCAACCACTAATCTATAGTCCATTTCTATAATTTTGTCATTTCAAGAATGCTATATAAATGGAATCCTATACTATATAACCTATTTGGGTGGCCTTTCCCATTCAGTTTAATTCTTTGGAGATTCATCCAGGTTACTGCATTTATCAATCGTTCATTCCTTTTTATTGCTGAGTGGTATTCCTTGGTATGGATGCACTAGCTGGTTTAATGAGTCACCCGTTGAAAGACATCTGGATTGGGGCTCCTGGGTGGCTCAATAACTTAAGTGTGCAACGCTTGATTTTGGCTCAGACCATGATCTCAGAGCTCGTGAGTTCAAGCCCCACATCGGGCTTTGCACTGTCAGCACAGAGCCTGCTTGGGATTCTCTCTCTCCCTACTCTCTCTGCCTCTACCCTGCTTGTGTTTTCTCTTTCTCTCAAATAAATAAACCTGAAGACATTTTTCAAAAAAAAAGACATCTGGGTTATTTCCAGGTTTTTTTTTTAAGTTTTTCTTTCTTTCTTTCTTTCTTTCTTTCTTTCTTTCTTTCTTTCTTTCTTTCTTTCTTTCTTTCTTTCTTTCTTTCTTTCTTTCTTTCTTTCTTTCTTTCTTTCTTTAACGTTTATTTATTTTTGAGACAGAGAGAGACAGAGCATGAACAGGGGAGGGGTGGAGAAAGAGGGAGACACAGAATCTGAAATAGGCTCCAGGCTCTGAGCGGTCAGCACAGAGCCCTACGCGGGGCTCGAACTCACGGACCGTGAGATCGTGACCTGAGCCGAAGTCGGACGCTTAACCGACTGAGCCACCCAGGCGCCCCTGTTTTTGCACTTTTGTCAAAAGTTGGGCACATTTATTTCCATCTATTTCTAAGTTCCCTATTCTGTTCCACTGATCTATGGGTCTGTCCCTCTGCCAGCACTACAGTCTTGATTTCTATAACTCTACAATACGTTTTGAAATCGTATTCCTCTAAACTGATTCCTCTAACTTTTCTTTTTCAAATTTGTTTTAGTTATTGCAGTTTCTTTGTCTTTCCATATAAGTTTCAGAATAATCTTGTCCATATCTAAAAATTTCTTGCAGAGATTTTGATAGGAATTGCATTAAACTGTATATCGACTTGAGAACTTACACCCTTTACTATGTTGATTCTTCCAGTCCATGAACACAGTATGTTTCTTCATTTATTTAGATCTTCTTTGATTTCCTTCATTAGGAAGGTGTACCTGTGGTGTTAGATTTATACCTAAGTATTTCTTTCTTGTTTTTCTTTTTCTTCTACCTTCTCTCCTCCTCCTGCTGCTGCTGAATGATACAGCATTTTTAATTTTGGTGTCCATGTGTTCAGTGCTAATATATAGAAATACAATTGATTTTGTGTGTTTCTTATATATCTTGTGGATACAAGATTATCCTTGCTGAACTCACATATTATACAAACTTGGGGGTTTTTTGGTGGTTGTTGTTGATTCTTTGGAATTTTCTGTGTAGCCAATCATGTCACCTGCAAATAGGGACAGTTTTATTATTTCTTTCTGGTCTGTGTGCCTTTTATTTCCTTTTCTTGCCTTATTGTACTGCTACAACTTCCAGCACTGTGTTGAAGAAAAATGGTAAGACCAGACATCCTTGTTTCGGTCCTGATTTTAGGCAGAAAGTATTCATTTCAGTCTTTCCCCATTAAGTATGTTAGCCATAGGTTTTTTTGTAGATGATTTTTATCAGGTTGAGAACATTCCACTGTATTCCTATTTCTGTTTTTGTTTTTTGTTTTTTTGTTTTTTGAGACAGATACAGACAGACGGAGTGTGAGCAAGGGAAGCAACAGATAGAGAGGGAGACACAGAATCAGAAGCAGGTTCCAGGCTCTGAGCTGTCAGCACACAGCCCAATGTGGGACTTGAACCCACGAACCACGAGATCATGACCTGAGCCTAAGATGGATGCTCAACCAACTAAGCCACCCAGGCGCCCCTGTTTTTTTGTTTTTTGTTTTTAAATTGAACAGATGATGAGTTCTGTCTTGTGCTTTTTCTGATATTAATTAATATCATGAGGTTTTTCTTCTTTAGATTGTTAATGTGGTAGATTACATTAATTGGTATAAAAATATCAAATCAGCTTTGTACCCTTGAAATAAGCCCAACTTGATCATGGTGTACAATTCTTTACAATTATTGCTGAATTATATTTGCTAATAGTTTGTTAAGATTTTGCCAAAAAAAAAAAAAAGGAATTTTGCATTTATATTCATGAAGGATATTGGGCTGTACTTTTCTTTGTACTGACTTTGTCTAATTTTGGCATCAGGATAATATAGTTTCATAAAATGAATTGGGCTTCCTGTCTTATATTTAGGTCTTTCATCCATTTTGAGTTTATTTTTGTGTATGGTGTAAGAAAGTGGTCCAGGTTCATTTTTCTGCATGTCGCTGTCCAGTTTTCCCAGCAACATTTGCTGAAGAGACTGTCTATTCCACTGAATTTTCTTTCCTGCTTTGTCAAAGATTAGTTGGCCATATGTTTGTGGATCCATTTACAGGTTCTCTATTCTGTTCCATTTATCTGAGTATCTGTTCTTGTGCCAGTACCATACTGTCTTGATGATTACAGCTTTGTAATACAGCTTGAAGTCCGCATAAAATGAATTGGGAAGTATTCCCTAGTCTTTGATTTTCTGGAAGGGAGTGGGTAGAATTGATTTTAATTCTTCTTTAAAACTTTGATAGAATTCTTCAATGAAACCATCTAGTCCTGGAAAGTTCTTTCTTGAGCGTTTTTAAATTATGAATTTAATTTTCTTAATAGCTATAGGGCTATTCAAATGACCTATTCTACATTGAATGAATGTGGTAGTTTGTGTTTTTTGAGGAGTGAGCCATCTTGTTGAAGCTGAATTTACATATATAGTGTTATTTGTAGAATTCCCTTATTATGCTCTTGATGTCTGTATGGTCTGTAGTGATATCGCTGTTTCATTCCTGATATTGGTAATTTGTGTCTTTTCGCTCTTTTTTCTTTGTCTGCCTTCCTAGAGGTTTGTCAATTTTATGAATCTTTTCAAAGAACTGGCTCTTGGTTTCATGGAACGTCTCTATTTCCTGTTTTCAACTCATTTCTGCTCTTTATTATTTCCTTCCTTCTACTTGCTTTGGATTTATTTTGCTCTTCTTCTTTTATGTTCTTGACGTAGGAGTTTAGATTATTGATTTGAGACTTTTCTTCCTTTCTAGTATATGCATTTAGTGCTATAAATTTCCCTCTCAGCAGTGTGTTAGCACAAATTTTAACATGTTATACTTTTATTTTCATTCGGTTCTATTTTTACTTGTTTTTTAATTTACCTTGAGACTTCCTCTTTGACATAAGGACTATTTACAAGCCTGTTATTTAATTTCTAAATGTTTGGCTACCTTCCTATTATCTTTCTGTTATTGATTTCTAAGTTTGATTGCATCGTGATCAGAACACATTCTATAGGATTTCAGTTATTTTAAATTTGTTAAGATTTGTTTTATGACTGAGAATGTAGTCAATCATGGTATGTGTTCTTTGGGCACTGGAAATGAATGTGTGTTCTACTGTTAGGTGCAGTATTCTATAGGCGTCAAGTAGATATTGTGGTTGGTGATGCTGCTGAGGTCTTCTGTGTCCTTGCTGATTTTCTGTCTACTTGTTCCTTCAATTGTTAAGAGGTATATTAAAATCTCCCAATTGCTGCGCCTGGGTGGCTCAGTTGGTTAAGCGTCCAACTTTAGCTCAGGTCGTGGTCTTGCAGTTCACAAGTTCAAGCCCTGCATCCGGCTCTGTGCTGACAGCTCAGAGCCTGGAGCCTGCTTCAGATTCTGTGTCTCCCTCTCTCTGCCCATCCCCTGCTCAAGCTCTGTCTCTCTGTCTCTCTCTCAAAAATAAACATTAAAAAATTTTTTTAAATAATAAAATAACATAAAATAAAATCTCCCAACTGTAATTATGGATTTGTTTATTTCTCCTTTCAGTTCTGTCAGTTTCATTTTGCATATTTTGCAGCTCTATTGTTTTGTGCGTTTGGATTCAGGACTGCTTTGTCATCTTGATGGACTGACCCCCTCATCATTATATAGTTGGGGAAAAATATTTTTAAAAATCAGGGGGGGTGATTCCTTATTAGTGCCACCTGGAGGTGGAAACTAGGTTTCCCATATGGTTTATGAGGGGAGGGTGTGATCAATTTTCTTTTTACATTTACTATCAGAATGACAAGAATTAAAAAGTGTGTTAACTGTTGGTTATCTTTTGGTGAGGTTATGGGGAAGCAGGCCCCTCATACGTTGCTTTCACTGTGATACATTGGCCCAACTTTCATGGGCAACAAGATTATAAACACACTTGCCTTTGGACCAAACAGTTCCACTTCTTAGAAATTTATCCCAAAGATGTAAGCACACGGTAAGAGCAAAAGATTAGAAACAGTCTAAATGACCTTTAGCAGACTTGTTAAATAAATAATGGACAGTCCAAATGGTGGATTACTGAGATGCCGCTGCTTTTTCAAAGGGAGGTATGGGGGCATCTGGGTGGCTCGGTTAAGTGCCAGACCTTTGATCTCAGCTCGGGTCTTGATCTCAGGGTCTTGAGTTCAAGCCCCACACTGTGTTGTGAAGCATACTTAAAAAAACGGCGAGGGAGGTGTTTATCTATTGATACAGAATGGTCAATCTTCAGGATAACACGTTAAGTGAAGAAAAAAGAAAGCAACATGCAGAACAGTGTGTCCAGTATGTCATTATTTGTTTAAATGAGAAAAAAAAAAAAAACCCACAAGTATTTGCCTACATATGTTAAAAAAAAAAAAAAAAATCAGGCTGAATATACAAACAACTAGCAGCACTGCCTGGAGGGTCCCCCACAGATGCCCATTCCACTCAAGGCCACAGTGGGCAAATAATTGCCAGACAGGCCTTCTCTCAGCCCAGGCGCCAGCCTAGGGCTCTGGGGAGGCTGCGGGGCACCCTAAATAATAGGCAGAGACAGGCCAGGCCCTGTGGCCAGCCACACTGCCTGCCCTTTGAACCTGCCCTTTGAGTGTTTGCTTTTGTAGACACTTAGATCTCCAGCTTAGAGGGCGGAGAGTGGTGGAGAGGGAAGGAGAGGGCCCATTGGTTGAGGGGCCCTCTCAATTGCCCTCATTCCAGAGTCCAGCACTTAGACTCTGAATTAATTTGGAGGCTGCGGGGTGGGGGGGGGGGGGTGGAGATTGGGGTCCAGATCCTGAAGATGCCCATTGGTGGGGACAGGAAGAGACAGAATAATGCAGTTCTGGGAAGACCCCTCCCACTGCCCCACCCTATCCGGGTATCTCCCCACCTCCCTAACTCCTTTTAGACCCTCTCAGATTTGTAAATGTCCCTTGGGTCTGCATTGACGTCATTGCCTGGCGTTGAGTACAGAACTGGGGTATTTCTTGAAGAGCTGGGAATAGGGCTCCCCCAGCACCCCCCACCTCAATCATTCTCATGCTACAATGCTGTGTCAGGGGTGGTGAGGTGGCCTATGAGAGTCCCAGGAGCTGGCTGCACCCACCCATAAACAGGCTTCTCCCCTTGGAGGAGCCCTCAGACTCAAATTAAGGGTGTGTGCAACTATATATCATTATGTTGAAATCCTCTGGTTATGTGTCTGACTGTCCCACTATTTCCAGGAGGGTCAGGAATATATTTGTTTTTGCCCAGTGCTGTATTCCCAATGTCTACCTCAGTGCCTGGCACACAGAAGGCACTCAATATTTATGGAATGAATTAATGCTCTCAGATGTGGTGTCTCTTGGCTTCAGCCCACAGACCTGGCTATCCTTGGGGTGGGGATCAGGAGCTCTGCAAATCCCAGTCTCTAATGTCCCTAGCTGAAGCTGGAGCCTTCCCCCTTGATGTTTTCTTGCATCAAAAAATGTTTTCTTGACTCTCGTGCACTAGAGTCTGGGCTTCCATGATGCTTTCATTCCAGCGTTTACTGAGAGCCTCATCCAGGGGTCCTAGTAATCCAGTGGTCCGGGATGCTGCCACTCCCTTTCATTTCTGAGTCTTTCATTCCTAGAGAGGGAGTCTTTCTGAGTCAAGCTGAGTCTTTCCCTCCTAGAGAGATAGACATTGTCTAAATAATTGCACAGAGGAATGCAAAATGGACACAGTTTGCTCTGAGAACTTGTAATAGGGGTGCCTGGCCCAGTCTGGCCAAGGGTCAGGAAAGCTGTCCTAAAGTGAGATCTGAGGGAGGAGGAGTTCAGACAAAGTGGGGGCTGGGGGTGAGAAGGGGAAGGCAGCTCCTGCTAGCCAGCTGCAAAATCCCCTCCCGACCTGGCTACCGCTCTGCTGGCTCTGCTAGCTGGCATTCCTGACAGCATCTGCCTGAGGTCAGCCTCTATCTGGAGTAGCCAACCTTTACTCCATACTTCCAGGAGAGGGCACCCCGCTCCTAGGTTTGGCTTCTGCCTACTGCAGTGCTGCTATCTTCTGTATGGTTTATTGCTCCCACTTGTAGAAGAAACTAAGGCTCAGAATTGTGATGGGTATGGTTCATTGCCTGTTGACTTGTTTTGAGGGCTTTTAGTCCATGGAAGCATCCACTCTGTTGATAGTGACATTCACCATAATGATACTTGTTGACATTTTTTAAGTGCTTCCTATGCTCCACTCTATGTTAGATGCTGCAATGATACCTATTTTACAGATGAAAACCACTGAGGCTTATAGTGGTCAATTGGCCCAAAGTTAGGAAGCACTGATGACATCTGACTCTTGGGCCCCTGCTAGTAAACACTGTGCTCTTCTGTTTTCCCATCTTGTTCTTCCTTCTACCCAGCCACACACTGGAGAGTGCCAGATGCTGGATGCTAGGAAGACACAAAGAGGAACAGTTCAAAGACCCTTTCCCCTGGGGCTCCAACTTAGTGAACATGTGAGTGTCTACACATGAATGCAGTCATATAAACCCTCACACACATACTCATTCACACATATATGCTTTCCCCACCATCACACACAGACACACACATATTCACACAATGTCACATGCTCACATATATTCAGATACACATGCAATTAGATGTTAGATAAGGATTGATCTGTGCTTTAACTGCCAGAGCCCTGGGACCCAAGGTTTAGCCAGTGATCGTCAGCTGCTTGTAACATCCTGTCCTTCCTCTTCCCCTTTCTTCATTCGGGAAACATTGCTGGCTACCCACTTCAGGGCAGGCTCCTGGAGAACACAGATGACTCAGACCTGGCTCCTGCCCTCAAGGAACTTCCTAGCCCTGGGGGAGAAAGACTCACCAAGAACTGCCGCATAGACCATCAATGCCAGGGCACATCTGAGCAGAGTGGAGGGAAGGGATGATGCACCGCCTGGAGTCTGTGGAGGTTTCTCAGAGGAAGAGGCACCCACCTGGGTCTAGAAATAGCCAGGCACGGAAAGCGGAGAGACCTGCCCTGATGTGGGGACATTTGCAAAGTCATGGCAGAGTAAAAGAGTGGGGGGCAGATAGCAGCTAATATCATGACCTCTTTCAAACCCTCTATGTAGATTATCCTGTTTAACCCCCTCAATGATCCTATGGGATAAAAATCATTATTAACTGCATTCTATAGATAAAAATCATTGTTAACTGCATTCTATAGATAAGGAAACTGAGGGTCAGGAAAACCCAGCTTACAAGCTGCAGAATCAGGATCTGAACCCAGCTACACCTCGTTCTGAGGTGGAGGCTCATGGTCCCACGGCTCTACTGCTTTGGCTGCAGTCATTTCTGCTTCTTACACATATACACCTTTCCTCTCTCTCCTTCTGGCACTAAGGGGGATGATGACAGGTTCAACAACATAGTGTCACCCTCCCAACTCATCTAAGGACACTGGTGCCTCCTTTACCTACTGTGCCATTCTGCCCAAGAACCTCCCAGTAGTGTGCCCTTAGAGACCACGCTCTTTCGTTTTGTTTTTGGCAGACAGCTTTGTAAAGTGTGTTGTATTGCCCCTAAATTCTTCACAGAGGACTGAACGTTCAGAAGGCCTTGACTCCTCCAGGGAAGCCACCAAATCTTGGGTTTCTCCACATCCCAGCCTCCAGCTTCAAGCCTGGTCCAGCTACCTGGTTAAGGTTTTTGAACTGGAATGGTAGTCCTTGGGGTATTTGCCTAGTAGATGATGTTTCTGATATTTTGAATTAGTTGCCCCCAAAAAAGTATTAAGTATGAATTAGTTGCCAATTAAAAAATTTTTTTTAATTTTTTTTTTGAGAGGGGGTGGGTAGGGGCAGAGAGAGAGGGAGACGATTTGGGCCTTGAACCCACAAACTGCGAGATCATGACCTGAGCCTAAGGCGGACGCTCAACCGACTGAGACACCCAGGCACCCCAGTTGCCAATATTTTTTTAATTGGAGGAGTTGAAATGAATATCCACATTTCTAGGTTCTCTTGAAAAAATGATCAGATCTGGCAACTGAGTGTATGTTGTTGTACAGCAATGGGTGGGCAAGCCAGATGTTAACTGCCCTCTTTAGACGGGTTATAAGTTCTCCAGGCCAACATACATTCCCGTTCCTGCCCTCTTCAGTTGTTCTGCTAATCTGATCTCTGACTTACTTTTCTCAATGGTCCAGAATCATCCCAATGAGCATTGGTTGACATTCTTATTTGCATAGTAACCACTGACTTGTTTGCCACTATGCTAGATGTCCCCACATTTCAGGACTTCCTGAATTCTTGTCTTGGTTATGATTTACCTATCTTCTAGTTGCCAACCAGGATCCTAAAATGTAAGCACTAATAATAACTCCTTAGGAGCACCTGGCTGGCTTAGTCTGTAGAGCATACAGCCCTCTCTCTTTTTTTAATGTTTATTTATTTATTTTTGAGAGAGACAGAACATGCACAGGCAGGGGAGGGAGAGAGAGGGAAAGAGAATACCAAGCTCAAATACCTACACAGGGCTCCAACTCACAGCCATGAGATCATGACCTGAGCCAAAATCAAGAGTCAGATGCTCAACCAACTGAGCCACCCAGGTGGCCCTAGAGCATGCAACTCTTGATCTCAAGGTTGTGAGTTTGACTCCCACATTGGATATAGAGATTACTTAATAAAATATTTATTTAAAAAATTTATAACCCCTGGGACACCTGGATAGCTCAGTTTGTTGGGCATCTGATTCTTGGTTTCAGCTCAGGTCATGATCTTGTGGTTTGTGGGTGTGAGCCCTATGTTAGGCTCTGTGCTGTGTGGAGCCTACTTGGGATTCTCTCCCTCCCTCTCCCTCTGCTCCTCCCTTGCTCACATGCACACATGTGTGCTCGCTCTCTCTCAAAATAAATAAACTTTAAATATATATATAAACTCAAGCTTACAGGATGGATCCTTGTAGGGTTTTTTTTTCCCTTTTTTATGTTTTATTTATTTCTGAGAGAGTACAAGAAGGGGAGGGGCAGAGAGAGAGGGACAGTGATCCGGAGCAGGCTCTGCACTAACAGCAGTGGAACCTGATGTGGGGGGCTTGAACTCACAAACTGTGAGATAATGACCTGAGCTGAAGTCAGACGCTCAACTGACTGAGCCACCCAGTTGCCCCCTTGCAGCTTCCTTTTGAGGTGGGCAGGCCTGGAATTGTTACACATTTGACAGAAAAGGAAACGGGGATGAGCGCTTACCTGAAGCATCACAGAGTCAGCCGTGAACAAGTGCCTGGGGCTTGAATAGTTCACACAGACAGGGAGTTTGATGTGCTAGTGGTCATGTGGTATGAGGATCAGATGATGAGGATTGTGCTCTGAGATTCTGGATCTTGGGGGTAGAAGAGGAGGATCCAGGGGGAGGACAAAGAGCTTGGCATCACTTCCCTATTGTGGTGTGAGGCTAAATGTGGATAATTCTCTGCCCTGGCATCCCGTTATCTATCGCTGTGTAACCAATCACCCTGCTTAGTAGCATAAAACAACGATCATTTACTATTATCTTTTGGTTTTAGGGGTTGCTTGAACTAAGCTGGGCAGTTCTTGCTCTTGATCTCTCGTGTAGTTGCAGTTAGACAGTGGCTGGATTGGTGCCATTTTGAAGGCTTCCTCACACACATGGCTGTCAGTTGATGCTGGTTGTCAGGATGAAACCTGCACATGACCTCTCCATGTGTCCTGGGCTTCCTCCTAGCATGGTAGCTGGATTCCAAGGGCAAATGTCCCCAGAGAGAGACAGGTGAAAGTTGTGTCACCTTTTATTTTTTTAACTATTCTTTTTTTTTTTTTAAGTTTATTTTGAGAGAAGAGAGCATGTGAGCGAGCAGAGGAGGGACAGAGAGAGAGGGTGAGAGAGAATCCAAAGCAGGCTCTATGCTTCCTGTGTGGAGCCCAACACAGGGCTCAGTCTCAGGAACCGCGAGACCATGACCTGAGCTGAAATCAAGAGTTGGATGCTTAACCGATTGAGCCACTCAGGTGCCCCAACTATTCTTTAGAAACATTTTTTTTCTAGATTTATGTAGATAAAATTGACATAGAACATTGTTTAAGTTTAAAGTATAATGTGGGGGTGCCTGGCTGGCTCATTTGGAGGAGCATGTGACTCTAGATCTTAGAGTTGTGAGTTTGAGCCCTATGTTGGGTGTAGAGATTACTTACTAAAATTAAATAATAAATAAACTTTAAAAATATGCAAAGTATAGGGGCGCCTGGGTGGCGCAGTTGGTTAAGCGTCCGACTTCAGCCAGGTCACGATCTCGCGGTCCGTGAGTTCAAGCCCCGCGTCGGGCTCTGGGCTGATGGCTCGGAGCCTGGAGCCTGTTTCCGATTCTGTGTCTCCCTCTCTCTCTGCCCCTCCCCCGTTCATGCTCTGTCTCTCTCTGTCCCAAAAATAAATAAAAAACGTTGAAAAAAAAAATTTTAAAAAAATATGCAAAATATACAATGTGATGATTTGATATATATATGTATATATATCAAATGACGACCACAATAATAAGGTTAACCACTAACTATATGGTTACTGTTCACCTCATGTAATTATCAGTTTTTTTGCTATAATGGTAATGGTGGTGATGAGAACCTTTAAGACCTACTCTCTTAAGAGCTTTCAAGTATACAATACAGTATTGATAACTATAGTCACCATCTTGTACATTAGATCCCAGAACTTAGTTCATCTTCTAACTGGAAGTTTGTACCCTTTGACCAACATTTCCCCATTTCCTCAACCCCAGCCCCTGGCAACCACCATTCTACTCATTTTCTGAGTTTGGCTTTTTGACATTCCACATACAAGTAAGACATGCAGTATTTGCCTTTCTCTATCTGACCTATTTCAGTTATAATGCCCTTAAGTCTATCCATGTTGTCCCAAGTGGCAGGATTTCCTTCTTTTTATGGCTGAATAATATTCCATTATGTGGGGGAAAGTGGCATATTTTTTCTTTATCCATTCATCCATCTATGGACACTCAGGTGTTTCCATGTCTTGTTTGTATCACCTTTTATGATCTA
This sequence comes from Neofelis nebulosa, assembly GCF_028018385.1. Taxonomy (NCBI): domain Eukaryota; kingdom Metazoa; phylum Chordata; class Mammalia; order Carnivora; family Felidae; genus Neofelis; species Neofelis nebulosa. The sequence goes on from NC_080790.1 coordinate 116,912,410, forward strand.
GCCTTGGAAGTTATATTGGCATCACTTCCACCATACTGTTATTTGAAGCAATCACAAAGATCCACCCAAGTTCTAGAGAAAGGGCCATAGACTCTACCATTTGATTGGAGAGTGGCAAGGTTCTTTTTTTTTTTTTTTAATGTTTATTTTATTTTTGAGAGAAAGAGAGAGACAGCTTGAGTGGGGAAGGGGCAGGGAGAGAGGGAGACAGAGAATCTGAAGCAGGCTACGGGCTCTGAGCTGTCAGCACAGGGCCCAACGTGGGGCTCAAACTCACAAACCGTGAGATCATGACCTGAGCTGAAGTCGGATGTTCAACTGACTGAGGAGAGCGGCAAAGCTCTAGAAGAGCAGGAGGGATAGGAGATATTGATGTGATCATTTTTGAAAAATATACTCCTCCACACCAAATAGCTCTGGAGTCAGATGCCTGTGTTAGAATCCCAGTACACTTATGGCTCTAAGTCTCAGTTTCCTCATCTGTCAAATGGGACTAATAGTAGCACCTATTTCATGTGATTGCTATGAGGATTGAATGAGACAAGATCCCAAAGTGCAGAGTAACTGGCACATGGCCAGTGCTCAGTAGCTCTCGCTATTGTTGGGACAGATCATCATGCTAAGCTCTGATGAGTGTGAGTCACCCTTCCAGGCCACCGCCTGTTTGTGTGTGTGAGGAAGCCTGGAAGTATGTTCAAAGATGTGTACACAAGTGGGTCTATGTGCACATGCCCAGAGGAGCTGAGTGTGTGTGTGTGTGTATGTGTGTGTGTGTGTGTGTGTGTGTGTGTCAGTGTGAGTACTTATTGAGATGGGAACTTGGGCGGAGTCCTGTCTGTGCACCTGAGGACACATGTAGGGCTGTAGCTGTGTGTGTGTGAGTATGGGGGACAGGGGAGAGAGAATGACTGGGGCTGAGTGTGTGTCCACAGCTGTGCACGACTAGTATTGGATGTGTTAGATGGAACCATGAAAGTCCACAAGAATGTGGGATTTGGCCAAGCCTATGTGTTAGATTGTGTGTATACATGTGCATGAGTGTGTGTGTTTGCTGAAAGGTGTCTGTCCATGCGTGATGCTTGGAAAAAAATGAGAAAATGTAGTAACAAAGAACGCTTTCAGACCTTCCCAGGAATGTTTGAATCAAATGAACCCTTGGGGACTGTGACCAGCTGGAAAGACAAGGCACACCAGGTGGAGAGGCGTAGAGAAAGGCTTTTCTGAGGTTCATAATCACACTTGGCTGAGAGCCAGGGGCCCTATTAGGGCCAACAGCTTCCCACACACAGTTGCCTCCTCAGCTTGGAGGACAGCTCCACATCTGGGCCCTCCTCCTCATCATCCCTATCGCTATTAATAGATAATTTGTTAATTCATTCAAAAAATTTGTTTTAGTCAACTAGTTTATTCTTTGTTAAGTTTTTGTTTTATTTTATTTTATTTTTGAGGGGGGAGGGGCAGGGGGAGAGAGAGAGAGAGAGAGAGAGAGAGAGAGAGAGAATATGAATCTTAAGCAGGCTCCACACTTAGTGTAGAACCTGATCTCACAACCGTGAGATCATGACCTGAGCTGAAATCAAGAGTCGATACTTAACTGACTGAGCCATCCAGGCGCCCCTTAAGTTTTTATTTTAATTCCAGTTAGTTAACATACAAAATATGAAACACTTCACAGGGCACCTGGGTGGCTTGGTCCGTTAAGTGTCTGACTTGGGCTCAGGTCATGATCTTGTGGTCTGTGAGCCCGATCCCCGGGTCAGGCTCTGTGCTTACAGCTTAGAGCCTGGAGGCTGCTTCACATTATGTGTCTCCCTCTCTCTCTCTCTGCCCCTCCTCGCTCACACTCTGTCTCTCTCTCTCAAAAATAAGTAAACATTAATTTTTTTTTTCAGAATATGGAACATTTTACAAATTTGTGTGTCATCCTTGTGCAGGGGCCATGCTAGTCCTCTGCGCATCGTTACAACTTTAATATAAGTGCTGCAGGTGCGAGTCATTCATTCAAATATTTATTGAACACCTACTATGGGCCAGGAACTATGCTAGAGGCTGGGGATCAACCAATGAACAAAGCCCTGTCCTAGAGGAGCTCATGTCCTAGTTGGAGGGGGTATTATATCCATAAGCACATATTTCATGGACAAATGTCACATCAAGTGGTGGTAAGTGTCATGAAGAAAAATCAGAGGGATGGGGTGACTTGGGAGGTGGGAGATACTCTAGAAAGGAGGTCAGGGAGGCCTCTCGAGCAGAAAACTCAGTGTCTAGGGGACATTTTATTTATTTATTTATTTATTTATTTATCCCTGGATTTTTAAAAATGTTTATTTATTTATTTTCAATTTTATTTTTAATTTTTTTAGAATTGCTAGAAAGTAAATATATTTTTTAAGTTTTTATTTTAATTACCCATTGTTCATCACAAGTGCACTCCTTTATCCTTATTACCTATTTAACCCTTTCCCCACCCATTTCCCCTCTATCAGAGTTACCTATATAAAAAGTTCTCTTAGTTAAGAATCTGTTTCTTGGTTTGTCTCTTTTTTTTCCCTTTGCTTGTTTTTTTTTTTTTTATTTCACATATGAGTTAAATCATATGGTATTTGTCTTTCTCCTATTTTGCTTAGCCTTATACCCTCTGGATCCATCCATGTTGTTGCGAATGACAAGATTTCATTCTTTTTATGACTGAGTAATATTCCATTGTTCCATTTTAAAATTTACATCCAAATTAGTTAGTATATAGTGCAACAATGATTTCAGGAGTAGATTCCCCAGTGCCCCTTACCCATTTAGCCCATCCCCCCTCCCACACCCTCTCCAGCAACCCTCAGTTTGTTCTCCATATTTATGAGTCTCTTCTGTTTTGCCCCCCTCCCTGTTTTTATATTATTTTTGTTTCCCTTCCCTTACATTCATCTGTTTTGTCTCTTAAAGTCCTCATATGAGTGAAGTCATCTGATTTTTGTCTTTCTCTGACTGACTAATTTCACTTAGCATAATACCCTCCAACTCCATCCACGTAGTTGCAAATGGCAAGATTTCATTCTTTTTGATTGCCAGTAATACTCCATTGTATAGATATACCACATCTTCTTTATCCATTCATCTATCGATGGACATTTGGGCTCTTTCGATACTTTGGCTATTGTTGATAGTGCTGCTATAAACATGGGGGTGCCTGTGTCCCTTCAAAACAGCACATCTGTATCCTGTGGATAAATGCCTAGTAGTGCCATTGCTGGGTCGTAGGGTAGTTCTATTTTTAGTTTTTTGAGGAAACTCCATACTGTTTTCCAGAGTGGCTGTACCAGTTTGCATTCCCAATGTTTATTTATTTTTGAGAGAGAGGGAGACGGAGAGAGACAGAGCATGATTGTGGGAGGAGCAGAGAGAGAGGGAGACATAGAATCCAAAACAGGCTCCAGGCTCAGAGCTGTCAACACAGAGCCCGACACGGGGCCTGAACTCATGAACCACGAGATCATGACCTAAGCTGAAGTTGGACGCTTAACCGACTGAGCCTCCCAGGCACCCCTAGGGGAAGACATTTTAGGCAGAGGCAACAGCAAGCACCAGGACCTTGGGTGAAACTGTGCCTGGCATATCCCAGGATCAATGAGGAGACCATTGAGGCTGCAGTGAAATGAACTGGGGGCAGAGGGGAGGAAACTGGGTCATAAAGCGGCCAGGAGACTGGGAACCATGAGCTTCAGCAGGGGTGGCTGACTCTCCTTCCTCTCCTTTGCCTTCCCCACCACCCTCATGTGTTCCTTTCCTGCTGCTGCTCTGCCAATTTACCATGGACTGGTGGCCTAAAACAACTGAAATTTATTCTCTCAGAATTATGGAGACCAGAGTCCCAAATCAAGGTGTCAGGGCCACATTTCCCCCAAAGGCTCTAGGGGAGAATCCTTTCTTGCCTCTTCCAGCTTCTGCGGGCTCTGGGAGTTCACTGGTTTATGGCCACATCCCTCCAATCTCTGTCTGCATCTTTGTGTGGCCTCCTCTTCTCCTCTGTCTCTTCCCTCTTCTCTTCTCTTCTCTTCTCTTCTCTTCTCTTCTCTTCTCTTCTCAGAGAGCTTGTCATTGGATTTAGGATTTAAGCTCACCTTGAGATCCTTAACTGAATTGCACCCGCAAAGGCCCTTTTCCCAAATAAGGTCACAATCACAGGTTCTGGGGTTAGGATGTGAGTATATCTTTTGAGGGGCCACTGCCCAACCCACTGTACTTCATTTGTCCAGGATCTAAGGCAGAGCCAAGTAGGGCCTCTGTGGGTCTCAGCTTCTACCTTTGTAAAAGTGGACAATAGCATAGTCCTAACAGAGTTCAAGAGGGAAAGATGATGTCATGGATAGAAAAGTGTTCTATAGTGCCCCACATATGTAGGTGCTCAATTTTGAATTATTATTTGGGGGATGTCCCCCATGAAATTAGTCACTTTATCAAGTTTCTTGAGCTTCTATTGAGTGCAGAGCCTCTACTAGGCGCCATAGGAGTCAGAAAGGAGGGGGCAGACCCACCATCAGATCCCCCTCCTGAGGCTGCTCTGGTTGACAAAGAATACCTACCACCCTCACCCTTTGTGATAGTTAATTTTATATGTCAACTTGATTGAGCTGCAGGGTGTCCAAATTAAACATTATTTCTGGGTGCCTCTGTGTTTTTCTGGATGAGATTAGGATTTGAATCAGCAGACTCAATAAGGTAGATGGTCCTCCCCAATGTGGGTGGGCACCATCTAATCCATTGAGGGCCTAAATAGAACAAAAGGCAGAGGAAAGGAGGATTTGTTCCCTTCCTGACTTCTGGTTGAGCTGGGACATTGATCTTCTGCCCTTGAACTGAATTACACCTTCAGCTTTCCTGGGTCTCCAGGTTGAAGATCATGAGATCTTCTTAGTCTCCATAATCATGTGAGCCAGTTCCTCAAAATAAATTTCTCTCTCTTTTTTAACATGTATGAATCTCAGATACTAAGTTTAATGAAAGAAGCCAAGTAAAAAAGAGCATGTGCTGTATAAGTCCACTTGTATGAAGTTCAAGAACAGGCAAAACTAATTTATGTTTATAGAAATTAGAATAGTTGTTACTTGGGGCACCTGGGTGACTCTGTTGGTTAAGCATCTGACTCTGGATTTCAGCTCAGGTCATGATCTCATGGTTCGTGAGTTTGGGCCCTGCATCAGGTTCCACACTGGCAGTGTGGAGACTGCTTAGGATTGTCTCTCTCTCTCCCTCTCTTGGCCCCTCCCCAGCACACTCTTTCTCTCTCTCTCTCTCAAAGTAAATAAATAAACTTAAAAATTAAAAAAAAAAAAAAGAATAGTTGTTAGTTTGGCAGAGGGATTGAGGACTCTCAACTGGGAAGGGACATGAAGGAGCCATTTAGTGGTCTGGAAATAGTCTGGGTAGAGGTTACATGGGTTGAACAAAAGTAAAAATGCAAGAAGCTGGCCACTTAGGTGTGTTTCATTTACTTAACTGTATATCACAATCGCAACTTAACAAGACTGCCAGTACCAGATGTTGACAAGGATGAGGAGTACCAGGACTTCTCATGCTTTGCTAGTAGGGGAGGAGTAAATAGCTATAACCTCTCTGGGGAGCTGTTCGGCAATAACTTGCAAAGTTGAAGTTGTGCATGCCCTTTGACCCACCAATTCTATTCCCAAGTCTATACCTGAGAAAATATCACACGTGCACAAGAAGACATGTACAACACTGTTTATAGCATCCTTGTTTGTGAATGTGAAATATTAGAGGCAGCCTGAAGTGGGATGCCTGGGTGGTCAGTTGGTTAAGCATCTGACTCTTGGTTTCGACTCAGGTCATATTTCATGGTTCCTGAGATAGACCCCCGTGTTGGGCTCGGCACTGATAGCACAGAGACTGCTTGGGATTCCCTCTCTTCACTCTCTCTGCTCCTTCCCTGATTTCTTTCTCTCTCTCTCTCTCAAAATAAATAAATAAACATTTAAAAAACAAAAAAAGAAGCAGCCTGAAGGTTCGTCAACAGAATAATAACATGTGGTGCACTCATGTAATGTAATTATGCATAGCAGGTGGGTTAGAGAGAAAACGAGGCAGCCAATCATAGGTAGTAGATTTATAAGGGCCTCAAAGATCAAGTCCAGGGGTGCCTGGGTGACTCAGCTGGTTAAGTGTCCTACTCTTGATTTCGGCTTAGGTCCTGACCTCACAGTTGTGAAATTGAATCCTGTGTCAGGCTCTGTGCCAAGTGTAGAGCCTGCTTCGGATTCTCTCTCTCCCTCTTTCTCTGTCCCTCCCCTGTACTCACTTTCACTCTTGTTCTCTCTCTCTCTTTCAGAATAAATAAATTTTTTTAATAAAGAAGTAAGTAAAATGATAGGATTAAAAAAATCAAGTCCGTGCTCTATTTTAGACATAATGAGACTGATGCACAGAGAGGCTGACTGATTTGTCCAAGGTCACACAGCAAATTAATGAACAAGTCAGGTTAGGCCTAGGTTTTCTTATTCCCAATCCAGTGCTCATCCCTAGAGGTAGAAAGGATATTAATTATAATCCCTGTTCAGGGAACTAACTTGGGGGACCGAAACAGCCCCAACATGGGGAGGTAAGCACAATCATGTTTTGGGTGTAGGGACACACTGCTCACAGAGATGGCCTATGACCAGCTAAGGTCCAGCTGCCCCATCACAAATCTTATGAAACCTTCACCACTTCTCTGAGATCATGCCAGGGTTTCTCAGGGGCCGTCAGCAAGTGCTATGACCAAAGGGAGTTGGGGTAGAGTGAAGATATTGGTGCCAGACTCTTCCATGAAAACTCTCATCCCATCAGGATCTACCTTTGATTCCCATCCTGGGCCCACCCCTGCCCTGCCTGTAACCCTCCTGCACTCAGCCACCCCATCATTCCTTGCTGCTTCAGGCTTCCCCATCCTTGGTCCCTGCCACTAAGGTCCCATCTTAGATGTTTCCTCTGTGGCCTCTGAACCTCTTCTTCTATAGAAAGCGTACTTCTTGACCTTCCCAGAATGTTTCCTTTCAGGGCCTCTGTACAAGGGTAAATGAGGGGCCCTGATTTGAGGTTGACTTTACTTGATGGAATGATTCTTTGTAAAATTTGTCCAGAGAGATATCCTAATCTTCACAGAGGTCATTATGGTGGCCTTGTCTCCCCTCCTGAGCCTCCTGAGACTTCCCCTAGAGCCCACTCAAGCAGAGGCCTCTAATTTCCTATCAACTCCATGCATCTTAGAACCTTCTCCACTCCCTAGTGCTCCTTGAACACTGTTGCTTCAATTTAACTGTCTGAGCCTCTCTTTCCTCAGTCGCAGAGTGGAGATGGTGAAGTATTGCCAAAGAATGCTCTTGGTTGCAAGTAATAGAAAACCCAGCCAATAGTAGATTAGGGGACTTTGTCTCACAGGAAGTCTTGACACAGGGAACTGCTTGTGTTCTTTCACTGGCTTAATGATGTCATATCCAGTGTCTCTGTGAGTCTGTTGGCCTTTTCCTCATGTTGCGGCCTCATGGAATATGTTGTTCCATAGATGACATCATTCCATGTTCCAGGTAGAAGTAGAAAGAAAAGTAAAGGAAGAATGAGCAACCTGAGTCTCTTCTTGGAAAGTCAATGTATTCCCAGAAGTTTTATCCAGTGGTCTTTCTCTTCTGTCTCATTGGCCAGAACTATGTCACAGTGCCCCCCCTTAGCTAGAAGCTAGCTAGAGAGGGGAATATCGATGAAGTCAGTCACTAACAAACAGTATTCACACACACATCAACCTCTCAAGGATTACATAAGCATAGTGCCACCAGAACAGCTAAAATGTAAAAGGCTGACAATATCAAGTGTTGATTAGAATGTGGAGCACCTAGAACTCTCATACATTGTTGGTAGGAGAATAAATCGGTACAACCCTTTGGAAAACTATTTGGCAATGCATACTAAAGCTAAATGTCCAAAGTCATGCTGCAAAGGCAGGCTTCAAGCCCAGGTATGGTGACTCCAAATCCTGTGCTTCTTAGAGGAAACAGGATCTCCACCCAATGGGAATATAAATTAGAAAAACCTTCTTAGGGAGATTTGGCAGGATCATTATTAAAAATGTAATGGCCTTGGGGCACCTGGGTGGCTCGTCGGTTAAGCGTCCGACTTCGGCTCAGGTCATGATCTCACGGTCCGTGAGTTCGAGCCCCGCATCAGGCTCTGTGCTGACAGCTCAGAGCCTGGAGCCTGTTTCAGATTCTGTGTCTCCCTCTCTCTCTGCTCCTCTCCTGTTCATGCTCTGTCTCTCTCTGTCTCAAAAATAAATAAACGTTAAAAAAATTTAAAAAAAAAAATAAATAAATAAAAAATAAAAATGTAATGGCCTTTGACTCAGCACGTTCATCATCACAACCTACCCTAGGACACATATCCGTGTGGCTAGAAAGAGGCATGTGCAATTCACTTCAGCATTGTTTGTAACGGGAAAATAGGAAACAATCCAAATATTCCCCAATAGGGTACTGAGGTGAGCCATTGCATTTAGTAAGGCTCTTAGGAGTGCAGTGGGTAAACGTGTGGACTCTCAGTTCAAATGTGGGTTCATTTACTTTGATAATATACTTACCCTCTCTAGGCCTCACTTTCTTCTTATTTATTTATTTACTTATTTATTTATTTGTTTAATACTTTAAAAAAATTTTTTTTAATGTTTATTTATTTTTGAGACAGAGAGAGACAGAGCATGAATGGGGGAGGGTCAGAGAGAGGGGGACACAGAATCTGAAACAGGCTCCAGGCTCCGAGTGGTCAGCACAGAGCCCGACACGGGGCTCGAACTCACGGACCGCGAGATCGTGACCTGAGCCGAAGTCAGCCGCTTAACCGACTGAGCCACCCAGGCACCCCACTTTTTTTTTTTTTAAGTAAGCTCTACACCCAATGTGAGGCTTGAACTCACAACCCTGAGATCAAGAGTTGCACGCTCTACCGACTGAGTCAGCCAGGTGCCCCACATTCTTTCCATTTTAAAGGTAAAGAAAGTGGGGTGCCTGGCTGACTCAGTAGAGCATGTGACTCTTGATCTCAGGGCTGTGAGTTTGAGCCCCACATTAGGTGTAGAGATTACTTAAGAAAGTGGAATCTTTGGAGCACCTGAGTGGCTCAGTCAGTTGAGTGTCTGACTCTTGATTTCAGCTCAGGTCACAATCCCACAGTCATGGGATTGAGCCCTGTTTCTGGCTCCACAAAGCCTGCCTGGATTCTCTCTTTCCCTCTCTCTCTGCCCCTCCCCTGCTTCTGTGCGCAAGCATGCACATGCATGTTCTCTGTCTCTCTGTCTCTCAAAATAAATAAAAACTTTAAAAAATTTTTAAATAAATAGATTAATTAATTAATTAATTTTAAAAAATGGAAAGAATGCTAGGGACCAGAAGCTGTCAGGTTGAAATAAGATATGCACAGGAAGCACAGAGGGAGGATGGGGCCTGGTCCCTCGGAGACACTTGAGCGTATTTTCACAGCATACACACTGTGGAATACAGGGCAGTGGTTAAAGAGAACTAGGATATCTCTGTGTACTCGTATAGGAAAGAAATTTCTCCTTTTTTTTTTAACGTTTATTTATTTTTGAGAGAAAGACAGAGTGTGACTGGGAGAGGGGCAGAGAGAGAGAGAGAGAGAGAGGGAGACACAGGACTCGAAGCAGGCTCCAGGCTCTGAGCTGTCAGCACAGAGCTCAACATGGGGCTCGAATTCACAAACCATGAGATCATGACCCGAGCTGAAGTCGGATGCTTAACTGACTGAACCACCCAGGTGCCCCAAGGAAAGAAATTTCTAAGTCCTAGGGTGAAGTAGGAAAAACTAGTTGCAGAACAACATGACCCCGTTGGACAGCAAAATTATTTTCTTAAGTTTATTTTTTTATTTTGAGAGAGAGAGAGAGGGAGAAAAAGCACTCTTGCAAGCTGGGAAGGGGCAGAGAGAGAGAGGGAAAGAGAGAATCCGAAGCAGGTTCCATGCTGTCAGTGCAGAGCCCAATACAGGGCTCCATCTCAGGAACCCGTGAGATCATGACCTGAGCCGAAATCAAGAGTCCATTGCTCAACCGACTGAGCCACCCAGGTGCCCCAAAATGATATTTTTCTATATGTTTATGCCACAAATCTATAGAAAACAAATTCTGGCAGTATATGTACCACATGTATGACTGTGTTACCTCTAGGGCAAAGGAAGAATTTTGCTGTTTTACCCCTGGGCTCTGCCACTTACTAGCTATGTGATCTTGGGCAAGTTATAGTGCCTCTCTGTGCGTCAGTTTCCCCATCTTTAAAATGGGGATACGCTAGTAGCTACCTGATAAATGGTTGTAAGGATTAAATGAGCAAATACACATGAATCACCTAGAATAGTGCCTGTAACACAGTGTAAGACAACTCTTAGTTTTTACTTATGAAATTAAATTTCTTTTCATTCTTCTGTGCCCTTTCACTGTGCTAAAACTTCTCTGTCTTGGTCAGAAGTGGGGGACAGCTAGCCCCTCACAATTCCTTCAGGGTCTTATGCAGAGGAAAAGCTTGAAAAAGTTTAAAGGGTTGTACTGAAGACACAGGGTTAAGACAAGGACAGCAGGGTAAGGACAGGCCTGTGGGTGGTGGGAAGGAGTGGGCCTGGAGGTGGGGGAGTGGAAGAGGGGACGCAGCAGGGCTCAGCCTCCAAGAACAGGGCCTGATGACCGTATTCGTCCAATTTAAGGTCCATCGTTGTAACATGCACCATTATTTTATGTCACACTACGTAATTTTTACATGCACCTCAACTATTACATGTATCCCAATTTCAAAGATATTAAAAGGCAAACAGATGTGCATCGTAGAATCATTAAAATATGGGTCCTTAAAGCGCTGAAAGATTATAATGCCCTCACCCCAAATTTTTTAATATCCCACTAAACTAAGTATAACAGGATTTTCCCTGTGATGATTACTTTGAAGTTTTTAAGGGGGAAATAGTAAATGTCAAATTCTTTCCTTAAAACGTATCTCATATCTCATCTTTATTCCCCTGCATGGGCTGAGTCAGCCTGTTGGGTGACCCGGGCCTGCCCTGGGGGAGGGAGGGAAGCCACACAACTGAGTTCTTTGAGCCTCCCCCTGCCCCGAGGGTGGCAGCAGCAGCTGGAAAAGGGCCCAGCTTTATGGGGAACAATGGTGCCAGCCAGCTGCCGGTGAAGCAGGGCTGAGCAGCCTGGCCTAGCCTGGCCTGGGTCCAAAAAAGTGACCTTGCACCTAAGTGGTGCACTTCACTTGGGCAAAGGTCTGAGAGATACAGGGAAAACGGACAGGGGATCCCCTCAACATTCCTAGTGAACAACTATTGTTCCTTCTGACTCATTGAGCCCACTGTCAAGTGATGATTTGTATAATCTTTTATAAACATGCCCAGGTCATGTTGTTTTGACAGTATCTGTCTGACACATCAGATAAAGTGTCTGACCCACCTGATCATTGGAATGAGATCCACATGACTTGAAGTAAGAATATCTCCAGGACAGGGGAGATCTGTGGGCACCTGCCTGCCCCTACTCCTTCAAGCCAATCTTTACCGTGACGTAGTAACTGCGTGGGTTCAAAGCCCACCTCTAACACTTCCCATGTGCATGATCTTGGGTGAATTACTTTGCCACTGTGGTAGCTAGCCTCCATGATGGCCCTCAGTTGTTTTCACCTCCTGATATCCAATGTGTAGTCAGTCCCCTCCTACAATGACTAGGGCTGACCTGTGTTACCACTAGGGTATTACAGAAATGACAGTGTGACTTCTGAGGCTAAGTCAGAAAATACATTTCAGCTTCCACTTTGCTGGATGGGTTGCTCTAGGAGAAGTCAGCTCCATGTTGTCAGCACACTCAAGCATCCCAATAGAGAGATCCACAGGCAAGTAACTGATATCCCATGGCAACTGCCAGCCGCTTTGCTAACCCTGTTCCTGAGCCACCTTGGAAATGGATCCTCCAGCCCTAGGCGAGCTTTTAGATGACTGCAGCCCTGGTTCATGGCTTGCCTAGAATCTCCTGGATTGCCCCAGGCTAGAATTAAGAATGCTCTTAAATTCCTGACCCACAGAAAATGTGCGAGATAATAAATGATTATTGTAGTTTTAAGCTGTTAAGCTTTAGAGTAATTTATTATGCCACAAGTAGATAATGAGTACAGTCCTCCTTTACCTCCCTTTCCTCATTTTTGAAATGAAGAGGACAATACTACCTGCTTCAGGGATGCCTGGGTGGCTCAGTCAGTCGAGCGGCTCAGCATCCATCGGACTCTTGATTTCGGCTCAGGTCATGATCTCACCATTTGTGAAGAGCCCTGCACTGTTAGTGCAGAGCCTGCTTGAGATTTTCTCTCTCTTTCTCTCTCTGCCCCTCCCCTGATCTCTCTCTCTTTCTCTCTCTCTCAAAAATAAATAAAAAAGCATTAAAAAAAAAATAGTACCTGCTTCAGAGAATCACAGTGAGGATTTAAAAGATTGCCAGGGAAGGGTCTGGCTCCTAGCAAACACTCATAGATAGGAGCCAATATTACTGTATTATTTTACAGCCTTTATTAATTGAGAGCAGAGATGAAGTACTGTGGGAGGAAGAGAGCCAGGAAGGAGGATGAAGTAGCAACACCCAGTATCTTCTTGATTTTCTGGGCAATTCAATTCTACCTCTCCTCACATATCCTCTCTCGAGACAGAGACAGAAGTCCTGTGGGAACCTCAGTCTCCTCAGGAGGCAGAGTGAGGAGCCATTGCTCCTTGGAGCATCCCTCTTACAACCTCAGTCTCCACCTCTGGAGCTTATCAAGTAATTTCTTTCTCATCTGGTAGCAGGCCCTATCAACAGAATTTGCTTTATCTCACCGCTTTCCGGGATGTTCCCTTACCACTGGCAGCCACATGGCTAAGGATTGCTTTGTTCCTTAATAGAACCCTGAGAACCAAGTTTAACTTTTAACTCTGCTACTGATTTGCCTTTTGTCAAGCCACTCAACCTCTTGAGGCCCATTTCCTCATCTGCCAAACAGAATTTTGCCTCAGGGCTGTTGGCAGAAGAAAAATGAAGCAAGACAGTGAGATCTGAATGCTTTAAGTAGAAATAATAAACTATAAATGCCCCAAAGTCTGTCAGGTGCTGCCCAGCTCCCCACTCTACCCCATTCTTCCCATAGTCTGGGCCACTGAATTCTCACGTGCAGGCTTTGGTCTTGCTCTGGGCTTGAGACCAACCTTGTTTTTTAATCAGAGGATTTTATTTTGTATTTAAAAAATTTTTTTAAATGTTTATTTATTTTTGAGAGAGAGAGAGAGAGACAGAGTGAGAGCTGGAGAGGGGCAGAGAGAAAGGGGAGACACAGAATCCAAAGCAGGCTCCAGGCTCTGAGCTGTCGGCACAGAGCCCGACATGGGGCTCAAACTCACGGACCATGAGATCATGACCTGAGCTGAAGTCAGACGCCCAGATGACTGAGCCACCCAGCTGCCCTTTAATCAGGGGATTTTAAAGAGATTTGATTTCTTTAATCAGGGGCTCAGCTATGAGTTGAAAATGTGCCCGGTACCATGTTTCCTATGTCAAAGACTAGTTCAAAATAAACTCTTTTTAAATCAAAGTAATAAAATCACAGTATAGAATATTGACCTTAAATTTGGATGTGCATTTGAAGCAGCCTGAGCAGTTAAGGTTGACACCTGGACCCACCTCCAGAGTTTAGATTTCGTTATCTAGAGTGGGGCTTGGACATTGGGATTTTTAAAAGCTCCTCTGCCTCACTCCCCTGAATGAAACAATTGTTTTCAAGACGCTGGACATCAGGTCATGAAGGACAGTGATCCCCAATAACTGCATCTCAGAACAGAGTTCAAGAATACATATAGAATTACAAAAATATCTGGCAGCCAACGGGTAATATTCCCAATACCTGGCATTCAGTAGGAGAATGTACCAGTCGTGCCAAGCAGGAAATAATGAGAAGAAAAAAGAATGGAAACTGACTCAGGGGCACCTGGGTGCCTCATTGGGTTGAGTGTCCAACTTCGGCTCAGGTCATGATCACGTGGTTCCTGAGTTAGAGCCCCACACCAGGCTCTCTGCCTGTCAGCACAGAACCCTCTTCAGATTCTCTGTCTCCCTCTCTCTCTGCCCCTCCCTGGCTTGTGCTCTCTCTCTCCCTCTCTCAAAGAATAAATGAACATAAAAAAAATTTTTTTTAAATAATGAACAGAGCATCAGTGAGCTGTGAGGCAACATCAAGCAATCTAATACACATGTAACTGGGATCTCTGAAGGTGAGACAGAAAAATTACTTGAAGCAATAATGGCTGAAAAGTTTCCAAATATGATGACATAATTGCCAATGTAGAGAAAAAAAAACAGGGGAATCTGCTTTTTAAAAAACTACTAGTACTAATAAAAAGGTCAATATAAAAAATAAATTGTATTTCTCTATACCAGCAATGAGTAACTAGAAATTGGAATAAAAATATTATTTATAGTAGCATCCAAAACTATGAAATACTTAGGAGTAAGTTTGGTAAAAGATATGAAGTATCTCTGTACTCCAAAAACTATAGAACACTGCTGAGAGACTTAAAGATTTAAGTAAAGACTTAAATAAATGGAGAAATATACTGTGTTATGGGTCATAAGACTTAATTCTCCCCAAATTGACCTAGAGATTCAGTGCAATCCCAATTAAAAATTCCAGTGGGCTTTTTGTAGAAATTGACAGGCTGATCTTATTTATTATTATTTTTTATGCTTTTTTTTCATTTGAGAGAGAGAGAATCACTTGGGGTGGGGCAGAGGGAGAGAGAGAAAAAGAGACAGAGAGAGAGAGAGAGAGAGAGAGAGAGAGAGAGAGAAACTTAGGTATACTCTGTGTTCAGGACAGAGCCTGACGCAGGGCTTGATCTCTTGATGGGTGATCACAACCGGAACTGGAGCTGATATCAAGAGTCTGGTGCTTAACTGATTGAACCATCCAGGTGCTCCTGATTCTTGATAATAACATATTTACGGGGCGCCTGGGTGGCTCAGTCGGTTGAGCCTCCGACTTCGGCTCAGGTCATGATCTCGCGGTTCGTGGGTTCGAGCCCCGCGTCGGGCTCTGTACTGACGGCTCGGAGCCTGGAGCCTGCTTCGGATTCTGTGTCTCCCTCTCTCTCTCCCTGTCCTTCCCTCACTTGTGCTCTGTCTCTCTAAAATAAATGAACATGAAAAATTTAAAAAATGTTAAAAAAAATAACATATTTACTTATTTGCTTTATCCTATACTACACATACATTCAGTAGTTCCAAAATTACCATGCCAATATTAATAGTAACAGAATATGGTTCTGAACCAGAACCAGAATATGGTCTTCAGAATATATCTCCTTAAGTGTATAGACTCTCTGTGTTCAGAAGTCACTCTATTATTTCTTATTCATTTTAAGCCCTGGGAATGAATTATATCATTTTGATGGAGAAGAGAACCGGTCCCTGAGGACAACAGTATTTAGATGTCAGGTGAAACAGTTGGCAGGAAGAAAAGCTGGAATTTGAGGTGTCACAGGGACTCAGAGAAGACAGTTTTTCATTACCAATGGAGGGTCCACAATTGTACTGACGGCTGCTTAGAGCTCACACGTGACAACGAATATATGTTTATTGGATAGTTATTT
Source organism: Neofelis nebulosa (assembly GCF_028018385.1). Classification (NCBI taxonomy): domain Eukaryota; kingdom Metazoa; phylum Chordata; class Mammalia; order Carnivora; family Felidae; genus Neofelis; species Neofelis nebulosa. The sequence continues at coordinate 116,928,103 of NC_080790.1, forward strand.
ATATTCCAGTGTGAAATAATAGAATATATATATAAAAGTTTCTGCCCCGATTCCTGGCACAGAGTTTCTAAAACCCTTGTAATTTTCCAAGTGGTAGAAGCACTAGGAGCATCTTTTGCTCTAATGTTTTGTCTTTGACCCTGGTTCCCAATACAGAGCTCCTAGATCCCTTGGAATTTCCTGAGTGATAGCATCTTTTATTCTAATGAGTCGACTCTTGGTGGGCTCCAGAATAGCTTCTGAATGGGACCAAGCCATGATTAGAGGCTTAGAACTTGCAGCCCCACCCTCCAACCTCAGGGAAGGGAGAGGAGTTGGAGATTGGGTTAATGACCAAGAATCATTAACTAAGAAGGGACATCTGGCTGGCTCAGTTGATGGAGCATGTGCCTCTTGATATCAGGGTTGTAAGTTCAAACCCCATGTTGGGTGTAGAGATTACTTAAAAGTAAAATCTTTAAAAAAAAAAAAAAAAAAAAAAAAAGGAAGAATCATTAACTATACTATGTGATGAAACCTCCATAAAAGTCCCAAAAGTTTGGGGTGTGGGGTGCTTCTGAGTTGGTAAGCACATCCATGTGCCAGGACAGTGGTGCACCCCAAGTCCACAGGGCAGATGTTTCTAGAAGTCCACTGTGTGTATCTTCCTCTGGTTGTTCATTTGTATCTTTTCAAATATCCTTGGTAATAAATCAGCGATAGTAAATTGTTCTCCTGGGTTCTGTAAGCCACTCTAGCAAATTACCAAACTTGAGAAGGGGGTCATGGGACCCTCCAATTTGTAGCCAAGTGTGACAGAAGTTATAGTAACCTGGGTACCCACTCCTTGTGATTGGTGTCTGAAGTCTGTGTCTTATTAGACTGAGGGAGCCCTTAACCTGTGGGAACCATGCTAACTCCAGGCAGTTAGTGTCAGAATTGCTTGGTATGGAAAACCCCCACATCTAGTGTCAGAAGTGTTGTGAGTGTGGTAGTTGCAGTGTGAGAGTACAGGAAATCAGTGAATTTTTCCTAGACAGCCAGGCACTGTGTTTGGTACCTTATGCACAGCTAGCTACCCATTTAATCTTTGTAGTAAGCCTGTGGGGTCAGCATTGTTACCATGTCCATTCTCCACGTGAGGAATTGAGTTATAGAGAGATTAGACAACTTCTCCAAGGTCACACAGCAAGTGAGGAGACTTGATTTCTCACCCAGGCTGTTTACCTCTAATCACGAATGCCCACTGGATTTAGAAACATAGCAGTTGTTGGTGGCCTTAAGAAAAGCAATTTCAGGGGCGCCTGGGTGGCTCCGTCGGTTGAGCGTCCGACTTGGGCTCAGGTCATGATCTCACGGCTCATGAGTTCGAGCCCTGCATTGGGCTCTGTGCTGTGCTGGCAGCTCGGAGCCTGGAGCCTACTTCGGGTTCTGTATCTCCCTCTCTCTCTGCCCCTCTCTTCTGCTCGCACTCTCTCTCAGAAATAAATGAACATTAAAAAAAAAAAAAAAGCAATTTCAGAGGTGCCTGGGTGGCTCAGTGGGTTAAGTGTCTGACTCTTGATTTCAACTCAGATCATGATCTCATGGTTTCGTGAGTTTGCGCCTCAGGCATCTGTCAGTGCAGAGCCTGCTTGGGACTCTGTCTCTCTCTGCCCCTCCCCTGCTTGCACTCTCTCTGGCCCTCTCAAAATAAATAAACTTAAATTTTTTTTTTTTTTAAAGCAATTTCAGGGGCACCTGGGTGGCTCAGTTGGTTAAGCGTCCAACTTCAGCTCAGGTCATGAACTCGCAGTTTGTGAGTTCAGGCCCCATGTCGGGCTCTGTGCTTACAGCTCAGAGCCTGGAGCCTGCTTCAGATTCTATGTCTCCCTCTCTCTCTGTTCCTCCCCTGCTCTCTCTCTCTCTCTCTCTCTCAAAAATAAAAGATTTTTAAAAAAAGCAATTTCAGTGGAAAAAAGGGGACAAAAGCTAGACTGGAGTACGGTAAAGAGTAGATGTGGAGGGAGAAAGCAGAGACACCGAATTGAGTTTGTTTTTTGAAGAAGTCTGGCTATGAAAGGGAACAGAGGATAGAAATACAGATAAAGGGGATGCAGAATCAAAGGAGAGTTGCTTACTTATTTTTTGATATGATAGGATCCAAAACATGTTCATTTGCGGACAGAATAAACCAATAGAGAGGGAGAAACTAGTGAAGCAGAAAAGAGAGTAGAATTGAGAGGATGAAAGGGACTGAGACCCTGAGACCCAGAGCATCAATGGAGGAGATGGTTTTACATAGGGCGAGAGATATCTCTTCATTTGGCACAGATGGGAAAGTAAAGAAGTTCTCTTGTCTTCCATTTCTTCAAGGAACTTAAGACAACATTGCCAGCTGAAAGTGGAGAGAGTTCTTGAGAGAGGTTTGAAGGAGAGGAGAATGTATGAAACAGTTGTCTGATAGAGTGAGCCAAAGGTGTTATCCTGTAAGGCTGAGACCCCACTGCAATTTATGTACTTGAATCAAAAGTAAAACAAAGCCAAGATGTATGGTTTTCTCCAGCTGTATTCAACATGGCTGCCAGAGAAGGCAGACAGATGATGGGGCTCATTCTGGGTTGGGAATTACCCAGAGGAGGATGGGGTAAGGAGTTGACCACAGTGACAGAGCAGGGAATCCATGGAAGGCACATGGAAGCAGAGGGGATATGTGAACAGTGTATCAGGGCCACTGAATTTGTGGTCTCAGTGAGGTCAATGATGTGTAGGGAAGGAAAAATTCTTCCTCTACCCTTCAGGATCTTCCACCTGAACTAAGACGTAAATTTACATTAGACAGATTAGTAGGAAAAAGCCCCAAAGTTTTATTACGTGCACATGGAAGCCCGATGATGAAATTGAGACCTGAACAAATGACCACCACATGCAGTTTTTATACAATTTAGACAAATTGCTCCTTTGCAAACTGTAAGTTTGTAAGGAATTGACAGGATAAAGAAAACAGATGTTTGGGAGCTTTAATTAGTAAGGAATTCTAAGTGGAATTTGTGCTGAGGTAGTAGATTATTAAAAAAGTATAAAGGCTTATTTCTATAGCTTTCTGGGCTTTAAAGTTCCTATCTCTGGTGATAAGGATGTCTTTTTACTCCCTAGTACAGGGAGAGTTCCTTTCTTTCTTTCTTTTTTTTTAAATGTTTATTGTTGTGACAGAGAGAGAGAGAGAGAGAGTGAGCACAAGTTGGGGAGGGGCAGAGAGAGAGAGAGAGACACAGGATCCAAAGTAGGCTCCAGGATCCAAGCTGTCAGCACAGAGCCAGATGCAGGGCTGGAACTCATGGATCACAAGATCATGATCTGAGCCAAAGTCAGCACTTAACTGACTGAGTCACCCAGGCACCCCGGGAGAGTTTTTTTTTTTCTTTTTCATATGGGAGATTTGTTTCCAGATTTCAACAGGACAGAGGAGGGTCTGAGTGTCCTTGCACTGGTCTCTTCCCAAGTAGCTTCAATTCAAAATAATCAGTATGTCATTGTGGTATGTTTTGGGTGGTCTGCCATTGGCCTCTACAGAAGAAAGGAGAGGAGGTGGTAGAGGCAAATCAAGGGTTCAGACTTGGTGTTCAGGTATGACCCTGGATGACCAAGGTCATTGGAGGTGAGGAGGCCAAGGAAGGCTGTGATGTTGAACCAATCATCCCAGAAGGCTGTCAGGAGTAGAGGTGAGAAGTAAAACAACTAGTCTTTCTGTAGGGGAGGAAATGGAATTTAGAGGTGGTGAGGAGCATTCTTTATTATTGTTTTTTAATGTTTATTTTTGAGAGAGAGCACACACACACATACAGACACATATATGTGTGAATGGGGGATGGGCAGAGAGAAATGGGGACAGAGGATCTGAAGCAGGCTCCATACCATCAGCGCAGAGCCCGATGTGGGGCTCGAACACACAAACTATGAGATCATGACCTGAGCTGAAGTCAGATGCTAAACTGACTGAGCCACCCAGGCGCCTCAAGGAGCATTCTTTTTTTAAAAAAAATTTTTTTTTTTTTAGCGTTTATTTATTTTTGAGACACAGAGAGACAGAGCATGAACGGGGGAGGGGCAGAGAGAGAGGGAGACACAGAATCTGAAGCAGGCTCCAGGCTCTGAGCCATCAGCCCAGAGCCCGACGCGGGGCTCGAACTCACGAACCGCGAGATCGTGACCTGAGCTGAAGTCAGACGCTTAACCGACTGAGCCACTCAGGCGCTCCTCAAGGAGCATTCTTAAGGTCATACAGTGATGTTGACAGTGGAGCTGAAATTTGAGGCCAGTTCTGCCTAGCCTTGGAGCCTGGGTCAAACCTCTACTCTGTTGAATCAGCGAGTTCAGCCTCTGAGGCTGGGGGTCCTAAGTGCTTTTGTCTCCTCTCCTGCAGTGCTGGCCTCTGCCAGGCTACCACATGCCAACTGCTGGCTTACCCCAGCCACCTGCCCCATCATCTCTGAATCCTGCATTATGTTCCCTGTCATGGACTTTTTCTCTTCCCCTTTAGCTGTCTCTGTTCCAGAACCTATTCTACCCTGGAAGGCTGAGTCAATAGCTCCAGATTTTGCTATTCATGCCACACCTTGTCCCATGACTAGGCCTTCTTCTGACATGGACTATAAGAGAAATGATAGCAATAATGAAAATAAGAGCACCTACTTCTGTTACCTTTAACAAGCACCCACTCCGTGCCAAACTTGGCATACGTCCTTTCTCATTTGGGCCTCATGACATCTAATTATTTTATCCATTTTATAGATGAGAACACAAAGGCTCAGAGAGATAAAGTCACTTGTCTGTGACCACACAGGCAGGAAGTTGCAGCGCTGGAGACAATCCTGAGAATGGTTAGCTCTCACAGTCCTTGTCCTTTGCGAATTATGAAAGTTAAATGAAATCACGGGCCTCATAGTATAACACATTTTTATTAAAATAACTTTTAAAAAGAATTGCATGTTTCCTGACCCCCATCAGCCAAAGCAGGCTGGCATTTGCTGTCACATCTCCTGCAAGAATTCCTTGGAAGCTTTGGGGGTGTCTTTCCTGTGTTCCAAAACAAGTCCTGTCAGCTGCCACATGACCTTACCATTGCTAACCCTAATTGAGTAGGTACTTAAAGGGTGCCTGGCATCTGGCCTAGCATTCTATGCACGTGATTTCATGTACATGTCCTAACATACACATATTAAATATAGATAAACTAAATCCATACACTCACACACACATATATAAAATATTGATTCTATTTCACAAATGAGGCACAAAGAAGTAAGGGTGGTAGCTATTGGGAGCATCCAGAGCTCAGGGCTGGCAAAGCAAGCTGTAGTATCCATCCCCACAATAGTGATCCTGGCATGTCTCCTGGCCTGAAATCTCGGGGTGATTTCAGTTGTTCCTAATCGTATACCGTCCCCAAGACTGGTGCTCTGGCTCTCATGGACATTCTATGAGCTACCCAACATCCTTTATTGAATTTCTTTCCTAAACAAACTGGAGCGAGTTGGTTTCTTTTATTTGCAACTAAGATTTCTTTTCCTTTTTTTTTTTTTTTTTAATTTAAAATTTTTTTTTTCAACATTTTTTATTTATTTTTGGGACAGAGAGAGACAGAGCATGAACGGGGGAGGGGCAGAGACAGAGGGAGACACAGAATCGGAAACAGGCTCCAGGCTCCGAGCCATCAGCCCAGAGCCTGACGCGGGGCTCGAACTCACGGACCACGAGATCGTGACCTGGCTGAAGTCGGACGCTTAACCGACTGCGCCACCCAGGCGCCCCTAAGATTTCTTTTCTTTTCTTTTTTCTTTTTTTGCAACTAAGATTTCTGATTGACACGCTCCATGGCAACTCTATCAGGTATGTGTATTATTTGTATTATTTTTAAAGTATTTTTGAGTTATTTAATCAATGTTTTAAAGTAATTGTATAGGTGCTTGTGAATCCACCATCCCCAAATAAAATGCAGAACCTCACAACCGTTTGCCCTCTTCCACACCCAGCCCTTTCCTGGACCACGTAACCATCCTCTTGAACACTGTGTTTATCATTCCCTCTTTTTTATTCTCAAAAATTTCTTTTGAGTTATAATATACATGTAGTGAAGTGCATAAATACCAAGTGTACAATTCAAATTTGTATGTGTGTATAGGTTTTTATGGAACCAGATCAATATACAGAATATTACCTATGCCCCAGAAGAGGGCATGACCCCCTCATGACCCCTGCCAGCTAATTCCTGATGCTCCAGAGAAACCAGTATTCTTGCCTCTATTACCTTATGTTTGTTTTGCCTGTTCTTAAATATTAAAAGAAAATGTATACAAGTGTACTTTTTATGGGTGTATGTTCTTTTTTTTTTAGCTTCTTTCTTTCTCTTTTAATTTTTCTAAATGTTTTATTTTTGAGAGAGAAAGAGCGTGAGGAGGGGAGGGGCAGAGAGAGAGGGAGACACAGAATCTAAAGCAGGCTCCAGGTTCTGAGCTGTCAGTACAGCCCAATGCAGGGCTTGAACCCAGGAACGGTGAGATGACCTGAGCCAAAGTCGGATGCTTAACTGACTGAGCCACACAGGTGTCCCTTTCTTTCTTTCTTTCTTTCTTTCTTTCTTTCTTTCTTTCTTTCTTTCTTTCTTTCTTTCTTTCTTTCTTTCTTTCTTTCTTTCATGTTTATTTATTTATTTTGAGAGAGAGAGAGTGCACACAAGCAGAAGAGGGGCAGAGAGAGAGGGACAGAGAGAATACCAAGCAGGCTCCACACTATAAGCACAGAGCCCTAGGTGGGGCTCAGTCTCATGAGCCGTGAGATCATGACCTGAGCCAAAATCAAGAGTCAGACACTTAACCTACTGAGCCACCCAGGTGCCCCTATTTAGCTTCTTTCATTTATCATTATGTTTGTGCAAATTCATCTATTTTTTCCCATGTTGTGGTAGTTTGTACTTTTTATTGTTATATGTATTTCATTGTATGACTATGCCATAATTTATTTTATTCATTTTCTTATTGATAACATTTGGGTTGTTCTCTTACTTTCCTTTGTGTGTTGCTTTATTTCATCTATCCGTATTTCTAAAAGGATCATCTCTATGTTTACAACTGTGGAAACTGAGGTTCAGAGAAGTTAGGTGACTTTCCTGAGGTCACACAGCAAATAAGCAGCAGGACCAGAATTGATTCCACATCCTAAGTTCTGCATCTTGGCTATGGAAGAGTGGAAGAAAAGTCCTTCCTCTTTCTACTCTCTGGGATTGCTAGGGTATCCAAAAGACCCAGGTGGCCTCCCTGGTGGCAGCAGGATTTTGATGAAGCTTGGTATCCGGAAGCTCTGTGTTTGGGACATGAACTCATTCTTACCCTCTCAGGCAGCCGCCACAGGTTCCTGATAGCTCCTTTCCACATCCATTATGTTGGGCAATGTTTGAAAGGCACAAGGTTCAGGGGCCCAGCCCCTGTCCCTCTCCAACACTGGGGCAGGCAGAGCTGGGTGTGGAGCCACCAGGTAGGCAGGCTTAGGCTGGCCACCCTGATGGATGGCCTTGGGTTGGCTCCCAGCTGCACTTGTCATCATGCCGCCTTAGTGGTTTGTCCTTTGCATACACTCTGCAACGTGACTTATTCATATTTTCTTTAAATCAACTCACTTAAAGAATTTTTTTAAATGTTTATTTTTGAGAGAGAGAGACAGAGCGCGAGTGAGCAAGGGGTAGAGAGAGAGAGGGAGACACAGAATCGGAAGTAGGCTCCTGGCTTGGAGCTGTCAGCACAGAGCCCAATGAGGGGCTCGAACACATGGACCGTGAAATCATGACCTGAACCAAAGTTGGATGCTTAACCGACTGAGCCACCCAGATGCCCCCAAATCAACTCACTTTTTAAAGAAAATTTTAGTTATTTTCAAAAGTTCTATTTTTCAAATAGCTAATATAAGTATTTGATACACTATTCAAAAGTATGAAAAGGTATAGAAGGCAAATGTTTTCCTCCCACCCTTATCCCCTAGCCACCCAATTCCTTTTTTTTTTTTTAATTTTTTTTTAACGTTTATTTATTTTTGGGACAGAGAGAGACAGAGCATGAACAGGGGAGGGGCAGAGAGAGAGGGAGACATAGAATCGGAAGCAGGCTCCAGGCTCTGAGCCATCAGCCCAGAGCCCGACGCGGGGCTCGAACTCACGAACCGCGAGATCGTGACCTGAGCCGAAGTCGGACGCTCAACCGACTGAGCCACCCAGGCGCCCCGCCACCCAATTCCTTTAAGAGATGTCCTCTTTATTAATTTCCTTTGTGTCTTCCAGAGATACTCTATGCAAATACAAGCAAATGGATAGTCTACTTATTTTTATTTTTACTTTTTTTTTTTTTTTACCAAACGTTTAGACTTTATTTCCTAAATAAAATAAGTTAGAATCTATTTCCTATCAGTGTATATAGATCTCCCTTGCTTTTTTTTTTTTAAGGTTGCAGAGTTTTCCATTACCATGATTTATCTCATCCCCTAATGATGGACCTTTTTTCCAGTTTTTTCCTAGTACAAACAATGTTGAGATAAATAACAAGATTCAGCTGCTATTTGCTCATTGCATATTTATCTGTAATTCCTAGAGATGTATCTGCTGGAGCAACTGGCATATGTGGGGTTTTGTGTGTGTGTGTTTTGTTTTTGTTTTTGTTTTTGCATATGTGGTTTTTAAAACAACTTTAAAGACGTATAATTAACATACCGTAAAATTCACCCATTTTAAAGGTACAGTTCAATGATTTGTAGCAAATTTATTGAACTGTGCAACCATCATCATAATTTCTTTTTAGAATATTTTCATCACTCCAGTAAGATCCCTCATGGGCATTTACAATTAATTTCCATTCTAATACCCCAACCCAGGCAATCACTTGTCTGCTCTCTGTTTCTGTAGATTTGCTTTTTTCTGGACATTTCATGTACTTACCATGGAGGCATATAAGATGTGATCTCCTGTGTGCAGGGTTTTTCATTTAGCTTAATGTTTTGAGGTTCATTCATGACATAGCATGGCATGTATCAATAAGTTATTCCTTTTTATGACTGAATAGTGTTCCATTGTATGGCTATAACATTTTTTTTTATTCATTCACCGATTAATGGACATTAGAATTGTTTCTTTTTATTTTCACTTTTTAGCTATTATGAATAATGCTCCTGTGAACATTTACCTGCAAGTCACTGGTGTTCATATATTTTCATTTTTCTTGGGTAGATACCTAGAAGTGGAATTGTTGGGTCATGTGATAAATTTATATTTAACTTTTTAAGAAACTAAGAAACTGTTTTCCAAAGTGTCTGTACCATTTTACATCCCTACCAGCAATGCATGAGACTTCCTGTTTCTCCACATTCTTGCCACTGTTTGTCATGGTTTGTTTTTTTCATTATTATTATTATTATTCTTGTAACCATTCTAGTGGGTGTAAAATGGCATGTCATTGTGGTTTTAATTTGCATTTCACTAATGACTAATGATGTTGAGAATCTTTTCATGTGCTTATTAGTCAATCCTGTAGCTTCTTTGGTGAACTGGTAAAAATGCTCATTTAAAAAAATGTTTTATTTATTTTTGAGAAAGAGAGAGTGAGAGAGAGAGAGAGGATCCAAAGTGGACTCTGCGCTGACAGCAGGAAGCCCGATGCAAGGCTCAAACTCACAAACGGAGAGATCGTGACCTGAGCCAAAGTCTGACTCTCAAGCGACTGAGCTACCCAGGCACCCCCTAAAATGCTCATTTTTTAATGGGGTTGTTTATCTTATTATTGAGTTTTGAGAGTTCTTTGTATATTCTGGATACAAATCCTTTATTATTTATGTATTCTGAGAAATATTTTCTCCCAGTTTGTAACTTATCTTTCATTTTTCTTTTCTTTTTTCTTTTTTTTAAAGAGAGTGTTGACCTATTTTTATAATTTTTTTTTTGAGAGAGAGAGCATGAGTGGGGGAGGTACAGAGAGAGAGGAGAAGAGAGGATCTGAAGTGGGATCTCGGGGCGCCTGGGTGGCGCAGTCGGTTAAGCGTCCGACTTCAGCCAGGTCACGATCTCGCGGTCCGTGAGTTCGAGCCCCGCGTCAGGCTCTGGGCTGATGGCTCGGAGCCTGGAGCCTGTTTCCGATTCTGTGTCTCCCTCTGTCTCTGCCCCTCCCCCGTTCATGCTCTGTCTCTCTCTGTCCCAAAAATAAATAAAAAATGTTGAAAAAAAAAAAAAAATTGAAGTGGGATCTGTACTGACAGCAGAGAGCCTGATGCAGGGCTCGAACTCAAGAACCATGAGATTATGACCTGAGCTGAAGTCAGACACTTAACCGCCGAAGCCATCCAGGCACTTCTATTTTATTAATTTTTTTCAAGATTTAATTTTTTAAAGGTGATTTTTTTTTAATTTTTTTTTAACGTTTATTTATTTTTGAGACAGAGAGAGACAGAGCATGAACGGGGGAGGGTCAGAGAGAGAGGGAGACACAGAATCTGAAACAGGCTCCAGGCTCTGAGCAGTCAGCACAGAGCCCCACGCAGGGCTGGAACTCATGGACCGCGAGATTGTGACCTGAGCCGAAGTCAGACGCTTAACCGACTGAGCCACCCAGGTGCCCCAAGATTTAATTTTTTAAAGTAATCTCTACATCCAACGTGGGCTTGAACCCCCAACCCCGAGATCAAGAGTCGCACAGTCTACTGACTGAGCCACCCAGGCACCCCTTATATTTATTTTTTTGAGTAGGCTCCACACCTGATGTGGGGCTTGAATTCATGATCCTGAGATCTTGAGTCACACACTCTACCGACTGAGACAGCCAGGAACCCCTATCTTTCATTTTCTTCACAGTATCTTTGAAAAATAATATTTTTAAAAATGTTTATTCATCTTTGAGAGAGAGACACGCATAGTGTGAGCAGGTAAAGGGCAGAGAGAGAAAGAGATACAGAATCCAAAGCAGGCTCCAGGCTCTGAGCTGTCAGCAAGGAGCCCAATGCAGGGCTCAAACCCACGAACTGCAGATCATGACCTGAGCCAAAGTTAGGCACTTAACCAAGTGAGCCACCCAGGTGCACAAACCCACCCCCCCGCCTTTTTTTAATTAAAAAAATTTTTAATGTTTTTTAATGGTATCTTTAAAAAAATTTATTGAGGCAAAATTCACAAAACATAAAATCACCCATTTAACATTAAACAAGATGCTTGGTTGGTGCAGTTGGAAGAGCATACAACTCTTGATCTTGGGGTCATGAGCTCACTCCATGTTGGGTGTAGAGATTACATGTATCAGTCAATCAATCAATTTTTTTTGAATTTTTTTTTAACGTTTATTCATTTTTGATAGAGAAAGAGCATGAGTGGGGGAGGGGCAGAGAGAGAAGGAGACGTAGAATCCGAAGCAAGCTCCAGGCTCTGAGCTGACAGCACAGAGCCCGATGCGGGGGTCGAACCCACGGACTGTGAGATCATGACCTGAGCTGAAGTCCGACGCTTAACCGACTGAGCCACCCAGGTGCCCCAATCAATTAATCTTTTTTTTTTTAATTTTTTTTTTTTCAACATTTTTTATTTATTTTTGGGACAGAGAGAGACAGAGCATGAACGGGGGAGGGGCAGAGAGAGAGGGAGACACAGAATCGGAAACAGGCTCCAGGCTCCGAGCCATCAGCCCAGAGCCTGACGCGGGGCTCGAACTCACGGACCGCGAGATCGTGACCTGGCTGAAGTCGGACGCTTAACCGACTGCGCCACCCAGGCGCCCCCCAATCAATTAATCTTAAAAAAATAAAATTGAGGGGCGCCTGGGTGGCTCAGTCCGTTAAGCGTCCGACTTCGGCTCAGGTCATGATCTCACAGTTCATGGGTTCGAGCCCCATGTCGGGCTCTGGGCTGATGGCTCAGAGCCTGGAGCCTGCTTCAGATTCTGTGTCTCCCTCTCTCTCTGACCCTCCCCCATTCATGCTCTGTCTCTCTCTCTCTCAAAAATAAATAAACATTAAAAATAATAATAGTAAAAAAAATTGAACAATTCATTAATGGTGCCTTTTGAAACAAAAATTTTGAATTTTGATGGTCTAGTATATCAAAAATTTTGCATAGATAAATGTTGTTGTGTCATATCTAAGAAATGTTTTCCTAACCCAAGATCTGGAAGATTTTTCTCCAGTGTCTTCTAAGAGTCTTATTGTTTGACTCTTCTTTTTAGGTTTCTGATCCATTTGAGTTATTTTTTGTGTATGGTGTAAAATAGGGGTATAAGTTCATCTTTTTACATATGGATATCCTGACATATGTATTTCTAATTTCTATAGATATGGTCAAATTGTCTTCCTAAAACACAACTGGCATCATGCTAACCAGCAGTGAACATGGCTGTTTTCTCACACCCTTGCTATCACAACTGAGATATCAAACTTTTTTTTTATAAGCAAGTCTAATAATGAAAACATAGCAACTCAGGGCACCTGGGTGGCTCAGTCAGTTAAGCATCTGACTCTTGATTTTGGCTCAGGTCATGATCTCACGGTTTGTGAGTTCGAGCCCCAAATTGGTGCAGAGCCTGCTTGGGATTCTCTCTCTCTGCCCCTCCTTCACACTCACTCTCTCTCTCAAAATAAATAAATAAACTTAAAAAAAAGAAAGCATAGCATCTCATAGCTTTACTTTGCTAAATTTCTACTTCAGCCACATCCTAAGCACTATTGTGAAATATATTAGCTCAATGTATTAGCTATATATTGTTTCAGCATATATTACCGTATATTACCACAAAACAGAGGTGACTGGACCTGTGGGACCTCCCTTCCTTTCCTCCAACTTTAGAAGGTTCTCAAGGACTGAAAACAGTCACACTCCCCATATATCTAATTGCAACCTTTGCCAGGAGTTTGCATCAATGAAGGCTGAGTTCTAACATTCCCAGGATTGTGTCTGGTCTGATACTTTCCAGCTTGCATAAGGTGACCTGGATGCTTGTTGCCTGACTCTGTCTTTGCCTGAGGAATTGTATGCATGACTTTAATTTTTTGAAAAAGATATAACTTCTGGTTTAAGATAGACATTTCTAGTGAGTACTATAGGCAAGAAATAATTCTGATCTGCAATCTGTAGACATAGGTCAGTAGGGCTTTACTAGGAGGAGAACAAGAAAAGAGAGAACTGGGGATAATAAATAGGAGTAGAAGCTCTGACATGCTGTTTATTACCCAATGTTGTTCTTTAGTCCTGCAATCACTCATCTGAATGTCAGTTCTCCCAAAATTGCAGGAGGAGGTGCTCGGAGCTCCTTATGGGCATTTATTTTTATAACTTTTTCTCCACTTCTATATTCAGTATGGAAAATCTGAAGGACAGAGAAGCACAGAGTCTCTTTTTTACATTGATTCAAGATGAGACAGTTGTCAAGTAGATGAAAGACACAGTCCTAGGTTGAAATATCAGGTCTGTTTCTTGCATTCTCTATGCATTCTGACCTCTGTTTCCACCTCTATAAAATTAGTAATCACAATGCCTTCTACCTCATTGGGGATGAATATTGGCATATCTAGTTCAGGACACACAGTGGGCACTCAGTATGTCTCTGTCTCCTTTCACAATTGACAAATTAATTTTCTTCCAAGCAGTTCCTGAGCATCCTTAAGATGTTATTATATGACAGAGGAAATACAGGGATGGATAAAACCATGGCTTTGTCCTTGAAGAACTTATGGTTGGGAAGAGAGATTAAATGGTCCAGTCTGCTGCCTTTTGATAAAATAGACATGTGACCCCAGTTTTCAGATGTCAGCAGAGGCCCAGAGATCCCAAGAAATACAGCAAGTAAATAGTAGGGAGGGGACTGGAACACAATTAAGAGGAATATTGGTATAGAAGTGATGAGAGAGGAATTTTGGAAATAAAATCATGCCAGTTTGTAGTTCAAAAGAAACAAACAGGGCTGCCTGGCTGGCTCAGTCAGTAGAGCATGTGACTCTTGATCTCAGGGTCGTGAGTTCAAGCTCCAAATTGGACATGGAGCCTATGTAAGAAAGAAAAAAAAAAAAAAAAAAAAAAAGAGGAACAAGTGGGAGATGGAGATGCCTGGGAATGAATCAAGGGTTACAAATCTAGCCCTGAAGGTGGACTGCATTTTGTTTGTACAGAATTTTCCTGCACACCATTTTATTATGAAAATTTTCCTTTTTGTTTTTAAGTTTATTTATTTTGAAGAGAGAGCAAGGGGTGGGGAGGTGTAGAAAGAGGGAGAGACAGAATCCCAAGCAGGCTCCACTCTGCCAACACAGAGCCTGACGCTGGGCTTGAATTCACAAACTGTGAGATCATGACCTGAGCTGAGATCAAGAGTAGGGGTTTTTAACCGACTGAGCCACCCAGATGCTCCTATTATGAAAATTTTCAAACATATAGAACAGTTGAACGAATTGTGCAGTGAACATCCATCTATCCACCACCTAGATTCTATGGTTGTTAACAGCTTGCTATATTTGCTTTGTCTTATATTTATTTATTCATCTAGCCCTCCATCCATCTATCTTACTCTTTGATGCGATTCAAAGAAGCTGCGGAGTTCATTCTACCTCTACACATTTCAACATGCCTATTGTTAGAGCTCAATATTTGCCTTTGTTTTTAGGTTAATTTTACATACAGTGATATGCATAGATCTCAAGTATACCATCTACTAAATTGTGACAAATGCATACAACCGTGGAATCCACACCCCTAACAAGGTACTGAGAGAACATTTTCAACACCTCCAAAAATTCCCTCCTGCCAGAAGCAACCACTATTGTGATTTTTTCACCATTGATTAGGTTTTACCTATTCTAGAATATTGTACAAATTGAATTATAAATTTGTACACTCTTTTATATAAGGCTTCTTTCTTTTTGCATGATGTCTGAGACATCTATTTTGTGTAATTCTTTAATTTCCTAGTAGTATTCCATTGCCATGAATGTCTAAACGCAGTTTATCCATTTTCTTGTTGATGGAACACACAAAGTTTTAAACACTTTAAACTGGTTGCCAGTGTTGTAGGCTTGACTCCAAATCCTGGCTCTGCTACTTGCTAGATGTGTGACCATGTGCTGGTTACTTTGTGTCCTTGAGACTCAGTTTCCCAGTCTCCATAATGGAAAAAATTATAGCTATTGCTTACTGAGTGCTTGCTATGTGCCTGCTTGGCACTGTTCCAAGTGTTTTACATACTCATTACTCATTTAATCCTCATAATGACCCACAAGATAGGGTATGTTACTACTCCCATTTTATAGATTTGGAAACTGAGCACCCAACCTAGGTTGCTGGGAGTATTCAGTGAGATAGTGCATGTAAAACACTTGGGACTCCATTTGGTAATTACAATGTAGAAAGTAAACATTGGCTGTTATTTTTCATCTTACCTTACTGGCCCTTAGAGGAATCTAAGTTTACTATCCCTAATGGAGAAAGTGTATAAGGCCCTGGAAATAGGCGTTTCCAGATAAAATGGAGATGTCCAGTAAAATCTGAATTTTATTTTATTTTAAAGTTCACTTATTTTGAGAGAGAGCTACTGTGGGCATGTGTGCGCACAGGTGAATGCCAGCGGGGGAAGGGCAGAGAGAGAGGATCCCAAGCAGGCTCCATGCTGTCAGCGCAGAGCCTGATACAGGTCTCAATCCCACAAACTGTGAGCTCATGACCTGAGCCAATATCAGACTCAACCAACTGAGCATCCACCCAGGCACCCCAAATTTGAATTTTAGACAATGAAAATAATTTTAGCATAACTATGTTACAACCAATATTTGTCACATATTAATGCTAAAAAGTTACTCGCTGTTTATCTGAAATTCAAATTTAATTGAGCATCCTAAATTTTTATTTTCTAAATCTGGCAACCCTACTTGGGAGGAAGTGACTAAGGTGACTAGGGACAGAACTAGTGTACCTCATTTTGCAGATGAGGAAACAGCTTTTTTTTTTCTTTTTTAACGTTTATTTATTTTTGAGACAGAGAGAGACAGAGCATGAACGGGGGAGGGTCAGAGAGAGGGAGACACAGAATCTGAAACAGGCTCCAGGCTCTGAGCTGTCAGCACAGAGCCCGACGCGGGGCTCGAACTCACGGACCGTGAGATCATGACCTGAGCCGAAGTCGGCCGCCCAACCGACTGAGCCACTCAGGCGCCCCTAGCCTTTTTTTTTTTTTTTTAAAGATTTTATTTAATTTTGAGAGAGAGAGAGAGTACACAAGTGAGTGAGGGGCAGAAAGAGAGAGAGAGAATGAGAGAGAGAGAAGCAGGGCTTACCTGAAGCAGGCTCAAGCTCAACAGATGTGGGGCTTGAAATCACGAACCCTGAGATCATGACCTGAGCTGAAGTCAGATGCTTACTGATTGAGCCACCTAGGCACCCTTATTAATTAATTAATTAATTTTAATATTTCTTTAAAAAATCTCTACCCCCAACATGGGGCTCAAACTCATGACCCCAAGATCAAGAGTCACACACTCAGAAGACTGACTGAGCCAACCCCTAAAGATTTTATTTTTAAGTAATTGCTACACCCAACATGGGACTCGATCTTACAACCCCCAGATCAAGAGGCACATGCTCTACTGACTGAGGCAGCCAGGGGCTATGAGGAAACATTTTTAAAGAGGGCAAATGAGGGAGCCATGACGTCTTAAGTGGATCCAGATCTCAGGCTCACAGAGGCTTCATCTAGTATCTTCTCTTCAACACACAGCTCTGCCACTTTTCAAGTCTTCTCCTGCCTTTGGCAGTTGAATGCAGAGTGGCTTCAGAGAAGAGGGGGACAGCAACGTGACTCAGTGTTCTGTAGGGAAAGCCAGTAAATGACAGGCGGCATGTGGGCTGCTGGGGTTTCTCTTCCCACTCCTTCCAGCTCTGCATCCTGCTTCCTCCCCTCCTTCTTTCCCCAGAGGCCTGGAAACTCCTTCCCTTGCTGGTAGCGACCTCCTCCAGGCTTCCTACCCCTACCCCAGCATGGTTGAGTTTTGTCCCAGGCTGACCTGGGTGTCCAAGGCAGAAGGAGGGTGTAGGTGGTTCAAGGCTTTATCAACCACAGGGTCTGCATTCTGACCAGGTCTAGACTGATTTCTGGATCAGGGAACCTGGGAACCAGAGCCACATGGCATTCGAGATGAGGAAATGGCCAGACTGGGATTTTCTGCCCTCACCAAATCAGCTTCTCCTTGGAGAATCACCAACTACCTACTGTAGATTTCCCAGAATCTTCACAACATCTTAGGAGGTAGGATCTATTATTTCCATTTAGAGATTTGGACACTGAGGTTAAAGGACTTGCCTAAGACCTCTAACATAAATTGTTGATAGTCAGGACTAGATTCTTGTTCCATATGCCTTTGAAAAAGCCTAAATTACTAACTACTGCTAGGTACCGGCTTCTAGATCAGAGCTAATCCACCCTGTTGGCATTAGCAAGATAGGATAGCATAGTCCACTGGTTCTCAAAATGTGATCCCTGGGCATCAATATCACCGGGAAACTTGTTAGAAATGCAAATTTTGGGTTAGATAATAGAACTTTCTGACTCAGAAATTCTGGGGCTGATACCTGGCAATCTGAGTTTTAATAAGCCCTCCAGGTGATTCTGATGTACCCTGAAGTTGGAGAATCTTTGGTGTATAGTAGAAAGAGGCATTTTTGGGGAAAAAAAGAATACATATTTAAAGCACATTTGCTTTAAGTAAACTTTTATTGATATACAATATAAACACAGAAAAATACACAAACCAAAAGTGTACAGCTCAATGAATTTTCACAAAGTGAGCACACTTGTGTAACCAGCACCTAGATCAAGAGACAGAACATTATCACCAACTTGGAGAAGCCCCCTTGTGTCTCCTTCCTGGTGCTACCTCTCCTCAAAGGATAATCCTGACTTCAAACACCACAGATTAGTTTTGCCTAACATTATATACTTTTAAAAATTGTAGGGGCGCCTGGGTGGCGCAGTCGGTTAAGCGTCCGACTTCAGCCAGGTCACGATCTCGCGGTCCGTGAGTTCGAGCCCCGCGTCAGGCTCTGGGCTGATGGCTCGGAGCCTGGAGCCTGTTTCCGATTCTGTGTCTCCCTCTCTCTCTGCCCCTCCCCCGTTCATGCTCTGTCTCTCTCTGTCCCAAAATAAATTAAAAATGTTGAAAAAAAAATTAAAAAAAAAAATTGTAGATGAAGACAGAATCTGGAGCCAGAGGACTTTGATTGGATCCCTGGTTCTCTATGGAGTGATCTTGGACCAGTCATCTAATTTCCTTGAGACTCATTTCCTTCTCTGTATAATGGTCATAGAAAAATCTCAGACCTTAAAGGGACACTAGCTTTCTCAAACTTGTCTAGTGTTAAGAATCACCTGGGGCACTAGTTTAAAAATTCACATTCCCCAGAGCATACATTCTTAATATGGCAAAAATTGGTTGTGGGTAGGAAGATTTTTTTGCTTGCTTATGTAAAAGCACATGTATACATATGATACATTAATAGATATACAGTATATTTGTGATACTGAAATTTCATGGGGATAATTAGGGGAAAATGTCTAAAAATATTCCTTAGAGAGATGATAATTTTAAAAAGGTTGAAAAACACTGTCCTACAGCAGTGATTCTTCAAGTGTGGTCTGTGGTTAAAAATGCAAATTCTCAGATGCCTGGGTGGCTCAGTGGGTTAAATGCCTGATTCTTGGTTTCAGTTCAGGTCATGATCTCACAGTTTGTGAGTTCGAGCTCACATCTGGCTCTGCACTGACAGTGGGGAGCCTGCTTGGGATTCTCTCACTTTTTCTCTGCCCCTTCCCTGTTCACTTTCTCTGTCTCTTTCTCAAAATACATAAATAAACTAAAATTAAAAAATGCAAATTCTCAGGCCTGACCCCAGACCTACTGAACCAGAAATTCTGGGGGTGGGGCCCTGCAATCTATGGTTTAACAAATCCTTCAAGTGATTCTGATGGGCACTGAAGTTTGAGAACCACTGCCCTGGAGATTCTAAATGGGGTAGGGTCCCGGAATCTGTACCATTAACAAACTCTCCTAAGTCCATTGCAGGAGACACTGACATAAAGATTTGAACACACTTTGAGAAACAAAAGTGACTTTCCAGATGGTAAAATATCTTCATTAGAAGGAAATAGGGTAAACAATAATAGCGAAGGTCACTAATTACTAAGCACTTAACTGGGTCTCTGAATCTACTTGCACAGCCTTTTAATTCTCACAAACTCATGAAGAAGTTAAGCGGATGGACTCTGAAGCTAGACTGCCTGGGTTGGTACCCAGCTTGTGACTTGGTTTATGCATCTGTAAAGTGAGAATAATGTACTTTCTTCAAAGATTTGTTAGAAGGTTTAAAGATGCTTATTGGTCAGCTCTTAGAACACCTGCCACGTTGGCAGCACTTACCCGTAACATGTTTTCATCATCCTTAAGCTCACCCTGTTAAAAGGAGGATTTAAACTCAATCAATGTAACTCCCCAGTGTACTTTCTTAAGAACTAAACTATAATGCAGTGTTTTTGAAAGTGTGATTCCCCACCAGTAGCACACCAGAGTTAGAAATGCAAGTAATTAGATCCCGTCCCAGATCTGCTGAAAGAGAAACTTTGGGGGTGGGACCCCAAAGTTTCAACAAGCACTTCAGGTGATTCTGATATACACTGGTGTTTGGAAATCACAGCTACAATCTTTAGCGGTTGGGGGAAGGAGGGTGCTTTAAAAAAAAAAAAACCAAAAAAAAAAACACCCGAAAAACGTCTAGAGCGGTTGGGAGCAATCCCAGAGTCCCTCCCATCTAGAGGCGAGCAAACTCCGCTGTAGCTGCACTCCGCAGCTCCTGCCAACCCTTCTGGCCGGTGCGCAAGGCCTTCTGGGGCCTGTGGTCCACATCCCTGCCGAGCCGGAGCGCCTGCGCGTTGGCCGCCAACTCGCTCTAGTCGCTGTGGTCGGGGCTCGGGACCGGCTGCCATCTTAGTCGAGGGACTGAGGAGTCGTCGCCGCCCCGAGTCCCGGTAAACACCGGCGGGCGGACTGGGAGCAGTTCTGGGTAGAGGGGGTAGCCCGCATGAGAGTGTCCGAGGAGAACCAGGGGTGAAGGAGTGCGGGCGCGCGGGTGGGGTCCTTAGAGCCGCCACTGCTCTCTCACGGAGCCGGTGCCCGTGGGGGGCGCGGGGAGCTCGGGCTAGTGGCCGAGGGGTGGGTTGGCCGGAGGCGCGGAGGAGCCACTGTCTGGCCGGCGGCGTGGGGGAGCCCCTAGCCTTGCTGGCGTCAAGTCGTGAGAGGGCTGGGCCGTGGCGGGCGCCAGCAGGGTCCGGCCCCGCGCCCCTCAGCCCCGCCGGGGGCCACTCTCTCGCGGCCCGGCCTACGCTCGGGCCCGGCGGCAGCGGCCGCTCCGGCCGACGTGGCCCTGTGAGGGGCGGCGGCCGGGCCCACCTGACGCTCGGCTGGCCTTACCGAGACTTTTTGGAGCCCCTAGTCGCGAGGCTGGCCCAGCATAGCGGCTGCCTCCTCTTTCTTCCACTCCCCTCCTCCCTCCATTGTCCCCCATCGTGGTGGTCCCGGCCCCGGCGCCCTTTTCGGCGCCCGCTGCCCCGTCGGCACCTCCCGGCGTCGAGTTTTGCAGACGTGGGAGCTGTCACTGCCCTCCCCCTTGAGTGTCCTTTTCTTTAGCAGAGAAAAGAAAAAAGTAGCTGTGAACGTATTCTAAAGGTCGAAACGTGAGGAGGACGTGACTTAGGGGGAACTAAGCGGGGAACTCAAGTGTTCAGACGCAGTCCAGGGCCACGACTCAAAGAGAAACACAGGGTTTGTGCGCTGAAGGTAGACTTTGGGCCTAAAGAGGTGTAACAAGGTGAACGTGCAAACCACCCGAAATTCACGATTTCCCAGTAACAACTCAACTAGTTTGTTGGTTGTATGCGTATCTTAATCTTGTTACGTTTTCTGCCATGGTTCTACAGCTTCAGTATACCTTTTTGGGAGTGAGTGTTGAGGCAGAAGAGTGGGATTTTTTTTCTTTGAAAATTCATGAGGCACTGGTGCCAGCCACTTATCATTGCACTTAGTTAGGGTCTCCCACATCTATTACTAATATAATTCGATTTTAAGCAAGTGTAAAGGCAGTGTATTTCCACCTTCAAAATCGGCTAAGGATTTCTCAGTTGAAATAAAGTTCTCATGGCAGATTGCTGAGAGCCTGCACTGTGTATTCATAGATGTACTCGAGGTACAGTTACTTCATTCTTAAGATTAGAAATGAAGGTGGAAATTCAACTGCTGTTTTTAAACAGAGAATGTAAGTTTTTTGGGTGTGAGTCCAAAAATAATTCCTTCATGTTCAGTATGTGAATCAAGTCAGAAAGGATATGAAATAAAAAACAAGTGCAAAATACTTTTTCACGGTATTCTAGAGGGAATCATTTCTAAATTCTTTTTAAAAAATTCTTTTCATCTATTGAAGAGACAAACAAACCAGTAGTTCCCAAATTTGCCCATTAGAATAGAAATTCCAGGATCTCCTTTCCTGAGATTGATTTAGTAGGTCTGCTTTGGCCCTGAAGAATTTTTTTTTTTTTTTAAAAACATGCCTCAGGAAATTCCATTGATCTTGGGAACCACTGAGGCAAACGGTACTGTGGACCTACCAAGGAATTCTCAAAAAGCTTTGAGACCGAAGAGGAAGTGACCAGTTCTGTCCGGGGTTGGCCGAGGAGGTCACAGGAGGTCACGGGAACTGCTCCTGGTCCTGTTGGGTCTTAGATGATGAATAGGAGTGTGGTAAGGGTGGGGAAAAGGATGGATAGGACAGTGGAAACACAATGCTGTGTGTAAATGCAGAAGATTGTAGGAGAAAAAGGGTTCAGGGAGTGGGATGGGGAAGGAGAGCATTGTGGGACATGAGGTCAGAAAGTTAAAAGGAGGTAACCATAGGAAAAGTTCTAAGCATGATGCTAAAAAACTCGAATTTTATGTTAGCAGTGGATTCAGATTTTAAACGGGAAAGTGATCTCAGTACGTGTGTTGTAGAAAGATTGCTCTGGTAATGAGAGTAAAAGGATGGAAAATGGCTATTGCAGAAGTCTGAGAGGTGAAAAGGCTTGATTTTGGAGGGAGGCTGTGGGGATGATCAAGGGATTGGATTTAGTTATTTACTAATGCATTATTGTTGCCATATTTTTGGATGAGGAATTTTTAGGGTCAGACTGGGTAAAAGACTCTTGTTCTGTATAAAGAACCCATTAGCAAATCTGAATAACATTGCCAAGTTATATATATTTTTTTTTAATTTTTTTTTTTTTTTTATTTAATGTTTTTTATTTTATTTTTGGGACAGAGAGAGACAGAGGATGAACGGGGGAGGGGCAGAGAGAGAGGGACACACAGAATCGGAAACAGGCTCCAGGCTCCGAGCCATCAGCCCAGAGCCTGACGCGGGGCTCGAACTCACGGACCGCGAGATCGTGACCTGGCTGAAGTCGGACGCTTAACCGACTGCGCCACCCAGGCGCCCCAACCAAGTTATATATATTAATGGTATGAGAATGTATTGTTCATTAGCACTTTTGAAAAGTTAGAACCAGATTGGGTGCAGTTTGGAGGGGAGCTTGGAGATTAGACTGAAATTTATGACTATCAACACTATTGATCTAAGATTGTTTGAAGTGTTTTTCTCTCACACTCAGAAACTTGGTATTAGAATTTTAGAGTTGGAAGAGATTGCAGGGACTATTTAGTCCATGGTGGCAAATATATTTTGGTTTATGGACCAACCAAACTTTGAAATAGCTGCCAGAAGCATGGTATTGAGAAGGATTTGGGTCATATGTATTCTCTGGGAAAGTGAGTTATGATTGATTAGTGATGCTTTCTGTGGACACAGTTATCTAGTGGGAGATGTATGTGCCAGGTATATGCCATCCTTAGACTAGTTCAACCTATTAGTTTTCTGTTTAAAAAAAAAAATCCAAAACAGGTTAAATAATTTACCTAAAAGTAGTTAAGAGTTAGAGCTAGAAGTAGAACTGAGTTTTGTAACTCTTAGTTTGTTATTCTCCAGTGTTATCAAGATGAATGTGTGCTG
Source organism: Neofelis nebulosa (assembly GCF_028018385.1). NCBI lineage: Eukaryota > Metazoa > Chordata > Mammalia > Carnivora > Felidae > Neofelis > Neofelis nebulosa. Next base: position 116,951,195 of record NC_080790.1, read on the forward strand.
CTAAAGAGTTTTTGGTATTAGACCGAAAGAAAAAGGGTGTTTCTAGCCTGTGCCTCTTGACTGTTTAGGTAAGAGTTTGACAAGGAACTTTGGCCTAGAAGTAAATTTTGTTGTATTTATTCTGACTTAAGACATTTGTTGTTAGTACTGATAGGAAGTAGTCACCTGTTTGTGGTTTTTTTGTTTTCTGCTTTTTTTTTTCACTTCCTTGTTTCTCACCATTCTCTCAGTTTTAGGTTTGGGGATTGGTTTCCTTTATGTGAGTTAAGGCAAAAGTATATAACTGACTTACTTTCTTTTTTCTTTCTTTCTTTCTTTCTTTCTTTCTTTCTTTCTTTCTTTCTTTCTTTCTTTCTTTCTTTCATACTTACAGCATTTCGCCAAATTCTAGGCTCATAATAAGTGCTTAGTAAAGTCATGTTGGTTTTTGTAGCTGTACATGAAGCTAGTTTTGAGTCAATATAAATTAGCAGGTGGGGGATTTGCAGAATTGAATTACAGTATTATCTGGTTAGTAGATCGGCCCTCAGCTAAAAATATTGGGTTGGAAACTAGCCTCACAACTAGTAGTCATTAACTAGGAGCTGTTCTTCCTTCTGTTTAGCAGTGCTCTGTATTTGGAAAAGTGCTGCCACTTCAGCTCTTTTGCATTCAGAACTGAATATACTCTGATCCTTGAAGTGCTTTTTCTTTTCCTATCCCTAGGAGCCTCCCAAGTTGCAGGGATCATCCTTACGGTGACCCCAATAGTTAGAGTATATGCTTATATTGCCATCCTCATTTTGTCATGTAGACATCATAGCCAGGTGGACTTCATCCCCATACTATGTTTGGGTCCTTTTCCCCTTGACTCACTTTATCCTGCCTGCCCTATCAAAAACTATCTATCTCCCCTCCCCCAATGATCTATCCCATGAAACTTTTATTTTATTATTTTTTTCAAGTAATCTCTGTGTCCAACATAGGGCATGAACTCATGACCCCAAGATTAAGAGTCACATGCTCTACCAAATGAGCCAGCCAGGTACCCCTTTTCCATGAAACTTAAAAAGACATTGTGTTGTCAGGTTCCCAAGGTCATTGCTAATCTGATATGTTTAACCATAGGAATAACATGTTAATGGACCCTCCTTCCCCTCTCAGGTAACATGCATTTAACAGTGGCCTTCTGGAGACAACGCCTTAACCCAAAGAAGTGACTCCAGCTGTGAGAACTTCAGGTATGGTGGCAGGCCTGTGAAAGAGATTGGGGGGCAGAAATGGTGCAGAGGGTGAGCTCTGGTCATATAACTGCTGTGGGGAGGGAGGTAGGAGAAAGAGGATGTTGAAGAAATAGGCAGTTTCCACTTGGATCTGAAACCGAGTCTCCTCTATAAGCATTAACCTGTGAGCCACACTTTGCCCTTACTTTAGGTGCTCTGACTTTTTTTTTCTTTTTTAAGTTTATTTATTTGAGAGAGAGAGAGAGAGAGAGAATGAATTTGCGGGGGAAGGGTAGAGAGAGAGGGAGAGAGAGAATCCCAGGCCTGCTCCAAGCTCTGCACTGAGTGTACTGTGGGGCTTGATCTCATGACCATGATGTCAGATTATGACCTGAGCAGAAATCAAGAGTTGGACATTTAACCGAATGAGCCAAACCAGGTGTCCTTGACTTCTCTGTTTTTCTAGTTTTCTTGAACATATACTTTTCCCACTTAGCGCTGTTTTATAAACATTTATTCTGCGTATTCTTGTCCAGATATGTGCAGGTGTACAGTTAAAAAGTGTAAGTAAAAAGAAGGCAACATGATGAAGTGGAAAAAGATTAGAGGACTTGGAAAGAAAAGGTCTGGGGTTCTGATTTGATTCTGCCACTGACAAACTGACTTTTGACAAGTTATTTAATCTTGCCTGGACTCAGTTTATATATCTGTAAAATAGATGCATTGATTTCTGCCTGACTTTCTGACATTGTTGTGAGGCTCAAATAAAATAATACAAGTTAAAGCTTCAGAAAAAAATGAATTTACAACTTAAGACATTATCTGAGTCTACAAGGACAGTCATTGGCAGTAATACTGAGAAGGAAAACATGAGAACAGGACAAATTCACTTTAAAGGATCAGGAGAGAGAAAAAGAAGACTACTGGATAAGAAAGAAAAGTAGAGCATGATAACAGTCAAACAGGAAGAGAATAAGGAGTGAATGAAGTAGAACTAATGAATTGGTAGGTGAGAAAGCTGAATAGGACAAAGAGTTGTCCCTTTCACTTGCCTCACTCTAACCTTGCGGCTCTTTGTTATCATTACCACTTCTCTTCATATAAATGTCCTATCCATACTTAGATTCCTTTCTTCACCATAAACATCAGTGTTTATTCATACCTCTGTGTGACCCTTTGTGTTTAGTTTATATTTTTGTTAATTGTCCTGTAAATGCTTAGAGACCAAGACTATGATTTGCTTGTTATGGTGTCCATGGCCATTGCTATTAAAAAATGTGTGCTTACTCTGTTCTTTTTTATAATTATGGAGAGAAAGGAAGGAGATAGGGGGAGCTTTGTGAAAGATAGTAGGAAAGGAAGTGGCTAAGAGGGAAAGTAGATAAACAAGACATGGTAAGAAGAATTCTCAAAAATAATGAAAGGAAATACATGAAAATGAAAAATACATAGAGCAAGAAAAAAAGGGGGGGGGAAGGAGATGGTGTTATCTGCAGCAAAAGAACAAGGCAGCTTTCATTTCTTTAATGGTGATGTAATACCTCACAAAAAGTTATGTGTTGGGAAAGATCATTCTCCATACCAAGTATCTTTAAAATATTTCCAAAAGTATCCACTGCATCCTGAGCTCACAGAATAGTTCTTTGTGGAAAGAAAACTAGGGCAACATTCAGGAGACCTGGGTTCTATCCTTGGTATTACTTGTTACTTAGTTCTGTAGTCTTGGGCAATTCACTTAAATCCCTGGGCCTCCGCTACCTCACTTGTCTGTTAAAGGTATTGAACATGATGATCTCTCAGTTTTCTTCTAGCTCACTCTTTGATTATATTTTGTGTTTCATGGGCTGACTCACTAATTTTTTAGGGCTTTCTTGATATCACAATATAAGATAGGCCTTAGAAATATCTTTTTTTTTTTTTTTTTAAGAAATGGAAGTCTTCTTTAAAAATTTTTTATTTTTATTAAAAAATTTTTAAATTTTTATTTTATCTTAGCACAATTTGGGGAGGAGCAGAGAGAGGGAGACACAGAATCCAAAGCAGTCTCCAGGCTCTGAGCTGTCAGCGCAGAGCCCAGCATGGCGCTCAAACCCACAAACCGTGAGATCATGACCTGAGCCAAAGTCAGACGCTTAGCTGACTGAGCCACCCAGGTCCCCCTATTCTTTTTATTTTTTAATGTTTATTTCTTTTTGAGAGGGAGAGAGAGAAAGAGAGAGCAAACAGGGGAGGGGCAGAGAGAGAGAGGGAGACACAGAATCCAAAGCAGGCTCCTGGCTCTGGGCTGTCAGCAGGAACCCATCTACCACGAGATTCTGACCTGAAGGATCGTGACCTGAAGCTTAACAGACTGAGCCACCCAGGGGCCTCACCCAGTCTTTTTTTTTTTTTTTTTTTTTTTTTTTTGATGTTTATTTATTTATGGAGGGGAGGGGCGGAGAGAAAGGGAGAGAGAGAATCTCAAGCCAACTCCACACCCAGCCCAGCACTGAGCCTGACATGGATCCCAGGATTGTGAGATCATGACCTGAGCCGAAGTCAGACGCTTAACCGACTGAGCCACCCAGGTGCTCCTTACCAGTAATTATTGTAAAAAGCAAGGTGATAAATACTATAATGATCACACTGCATTGCAGTTTAAAGTACTAACTTTAGTCTTTTGCTTCCTTTAATATAATTGAATATGTGCTAAGTGCTGCTCTGTGCTGTGTATTGTAGAGACTCATGCTGAAAAAAAAAGCAGTCCCTGCCCTCAAGAAAGTTCGAGTATTTTTTCACATCTGGAAACTGCTTACCCTAATTTTCCCTTCTGTCCCAGGAAGTTTTATACTGTATCATCACTTCATGGTTTTAATCTAAGAATTCATATGCATATTTGAGCTTGCCACACTCCAGAAATGTTTGATAACATACTTGCTTTCTGCGAAAGTGTATATTTTATTGGATCTGACGTTTTTTCTGTCAGTGACAGAGAAATTTTTCTTTTAAGATATGGAAAATATCCAAATGCCATCTGGATGGCATGTTTAGGTGGACTTTGGTTTGCTTCTTATTCATTCAGAGAAAGAGTAAGATCTATAATTTAGCCTTGATTAGTTGTTCCAGGGAATCCAGTTAGTCACAGAGGAGAGGATGCTACTCGAAAGGAATCATATTGTAGGGGTTAACAATGTGTACTGGAGTTTGGTTTTGAATTTTGGCTCTACCATGCATTGGAGGATGACTTTGGGCAAGTTCCTCATCTGTAAACTGGGAATAGTAATAGCATATTACTATATATGGTTGTGTGGATTAAATAAGATAATGTATTTTTGCTTGAACAATAGTTGGTTCAAGTATTAGTTGCTACTGTTATTATCATTCCTACCAACCTTGTCTTAAAATTATTGTCTCAATTCATTAATTCATAAAGTAAGCTTATCTAGGGTGAGCATTGTAAATTTAAATGCCTATAAGGGCTAAATGAACATTTTAAATAGTAATGATCAGGTCGGGATTAAGTGAACTAGGGAATTCATGTTCCTCTAATGAGGTAGCTGTTAAGTAGCTTTGGCTTACCTTTTAATTTTTTATTTATTTTATTAAAAAATGTGTTTAACATTTACTTATTTTTGAGAGAGAGACAGAGAGCAAGCAGGGGAGGGGCAGAAAGAAAGGGAGACAGAGTCCGAAGTGGGCTCCAGGCTCTGAGCTGTCAGCACAGAGCCTGACACGGGGCTCGAATTCACGGACAGGGAGATCATGACCTGAGCTGAAGTCGGACGCTCAACCGACTGAGCCACCCAGGCGCTCCTTTGGTTTATCCTTTTAAAAAGTTAAAGGTAAAATTGACCATTTTAACCAATAAAAAATACATAATTCATGGGGTGCTTGGATGGCTCAGTTGGTTAAGCGTCCAACTTTTTTTTTTTTTTAATGTTTGTTTATTTTTGAGAGAGAGAGACAAAGTGTGAGCAGGGGAGGGGCAGACAGAGAGGGAGACACAGAATCTGAAGCAGACTCCAGGCTCTGTGCTGACAGAGCCTGAAGCCTGCTTAGGATTCTCTCTCTTCCTGTCTCTTTGACTCTCCTCTGCTCATGTGTGTGCTCTCTCTCTCTCTCTCCCTCCCTCTCAAAATAAATAAACAAACATTTAAAAAAAAGTGTAATTCAGTATCGGCTAACTATTGACCTAGTGGGGAGTACAGGACGACGTGTGGCCTGAATATCTTTTTTTTTCTAAACAGAAGCAGGGAATCTAGGTTTTGTGAGAAACCTTTTATTTATTTACTTTTTTAACATTGGCAACTTTTGAAATCATAATATAAACACTGTGGGCCAAGCAAATCACCACTGTGGGTAGGATTTGTCTTATGGGTTGCCACTTTGCAACCTCTGTTCTGGCGCTTGACTGTTTGCATCATAACCCATGTTCCCTGCCTTCTGGGAAGAAAGTCCTTACCCACATAAAGTTTTAAAACAGTTCATGCAATACCTCAGAGCAGTCTAGGGCTGAATGAGAAGTATGCAGAATAATTATTAAGGCAGAGAGGAGGAGGAAAGTTATTTAAGAGTGGAATTCATAATGGGCAAAGGTATGGAGACCGGAATGGACTTCAGATGGTAGTAGTACAGTGAGTAGATTAGTTGGAGTTTAGATTAGTTTGAAGAGGCTGTATGTGGGCCTGGTAATACAAGAAAGCTTGGAAAAATTAAAAGACCAGACTTCTTGTTTTGGGATAACCTTAAGTCCTATTGACTGACAGGATAAAATGGTATTTTATGGCAATTTATTAGGTAATTGAGGTCTACAGAATTTACTAGGGTTGGTAGTTTCTGGAGGCAAGGTGACGAGGCTAGAGAGGCAGGTGATAGTGGGAATGAAAAGGAAAGGACAAAAGATTGTATAAGACACAAAAGCATATATATGGGTCACCCTGTGACAGTGGGACCCTGCAGTAGATAAAGAGGGCCAATTGTGAAAGCTTTTCCCCTATTCATTCTTTTGTAAAAACTGGGATACGTGAAGATAATACTATTATCCCTCCTTTTTCATGTTATGGATCTTGCTTTATCACTCTCTCAGCCCTAGCACCCTCCTTATTGATGGATCACATACATAGTCTTATGATTTCCTGGCTTGCACAAGTAGAATAGATAAAAGAGGAAACAAAGTAGTTTAGCTGCTTATCACATTTCTAGTTTTGGATTTTTGGTGATCTCTGTTAACCTCTATTAAGTTTCATTAGACTTTATACGTGGAATTTTTGTATTTACCAAAGTTTGGAAACACTGACAAATAGCGTGCTCGTGGGAAAGATATAGAATTTTGCTGCAGAAACTTGACATGATAATTAATTCATGATCTAGAATGTTTAAAGAAACTGATAAATGTTGTAGAAAGGTGGAATGTGTATCCTGTATAACTTTAGAAAGTGATTTTTAGGATTTTATTTTCACTAGGTCTTTTGGCTTGTTTATAGTTTCTCATGAAAATTTTTGTGACATGTTGCAGGGAAGTTATTCCTTGGCTAAAATGCCAAATGTAGTTATTCTAAGTAGGCTTTTTGGTAAGTAAGCTGAATAGTATGTTAGATGTAGCCTATTAAGAATACTTGAGATGCAGCAATATTTCCCTCATTGATGAATAAAAGTACTGAACCGAACCTCTGAAAAGTACAAAAAGTTGCTGTCGTCAGAGAGATGCAGCAGTAGGGTGAATAGATTTGAGCTAAATCTAAGTCTCATTTATGGAGAAGAGATTTTTTTTGTAAGCATGGTCTAACCTAGTTTTTGGAATTCATTTATTCTGAATATTGAAAGGGATTTCCAGGTGATTCATTTAATTATAGATAGCTTTGGAAGTGGGAAGGCAAGGAACACGAGAGAGGGATTAGCTGCATTTGTTTCTGTGGAAAGTCAGTAGTCAAAAGGAAATCCCAGATTATCTTTTTCTGTTCTTAAATTTTTTTTGGAGGAAAGATATTTACTACAGGTCTTAATTAAAAACTGTATTCAATATATATATTGAAATGTGCAGAACTTAGTTACTACGGCTTTTCTTTGTCTAGAGTGTTGCTTTTATCTGCTGTTACCTCCTTGCCCTTTGTCTTTGTCCTTGAGGGTTTTTTACTGTATTTTATTTTGTTTTGCTGGTGTTTCAGGAGGGAATGAAACAATGGAGTGCTTATGTTCAGTCAGCCCTGTAAGTTTATTTTACCATATAAATTGATATTTTCATCTGTAGTAACAATGAAAATGATGAACTTATCCGTCCTGATTATTTTTTGTTTGTTTCTTATTGTGGTAAAATATACATGACATAAAATTGACCATTTTAACCATTTACAAAAAAATTTTTTTTAACATTTATTTGAGAGAGAGCACAAATGGGGGAGGGGTGGAGAGAGAGGGAGACACAGAATCCAAAGCAGGCTCCAGGCTGTCAGCACAGAGCCCAACACGGGGCTCGAACCCACAGACTGTGAGATCATGACCTGAGCCAAAGTTGGGCGCTTAACCAACTGAGCCACCCAGGCGCCCCAACCATTTTTAAGTGTTTAGTTTAGTGACATTAAGTACATTCACTTTGTTGTGTAGCTATTACCATTGTGCATCCTCAAGAGGTTTTTCATCATCTCACTGAAACTCAGTGCATATTAAAAAATAACTCAACCATTCCCCTTCCTTCAACCCCTGGTAACCACTATGCTACTTTTTGTCTCTGTATAGAATTTGACTATTTTAGGAACCTCATGTAAGTGGAATCATACATTATTTGTCCTTTATGTTTGGCTTGTTTCACTTTGCATGTCTTCAGGTTCATGTGTTAGCATGTGTCAGAATTTCATTCCTTTTTAAGGCTAATATTCCATTTTATGTGTGTACCACATTTTATCCATTCATCTGTTGATGGACATTTAGCTTATTTTCACCTTTTGGCTATTGTGAATAATGATGTTATGAATGTGGGTGCTGTTCTGAGTCAGTATTTTTAGGTATATCCCTAGAAATGGAATTCCGGGATCGTGCGGTAATTCTGTGTTTAATTTTTTGAGGAACCACCATACTGTTTTCCATAGCAGCTATACCATTTTAAATTCCCACTGGCAGTGCACAAGAATTCCTGTTTTCTACACTTAAACCAACATTTGTTATTTTCTGTTTTGTTTTTAAATAATCATCCTAATGAGTGAATAGGTATCTCTTTGTAGTTTTGATTTTCATTTCTCTAATGATTAATGATATTGTCTTTTCATGTACTTACTAGCTGCTAGTATATTTTTTGAGAAATGTCTGCTCAAGTCCTTTGCCCATTTTTTAATTGGATTGTTTGGATTTGGTGTCTTAATTATTTTATAGGCTTCTGTCCATATCTTTTCTGTTTCTGAGTCTACTGCTCTTCTCCTTTCCTGTTGTTGGCAAAGCAACAAGAACCATTCTCTCCAATGTATAGGCCCTTAGTAAATGTTTGATGATAAAAGGTTAAAAGTAGGGCTTTCTGGAAAGGTAAAGGTTGATTGGGGCAAAGCCTTCATTATAGTTTTGGAGTTCTGTATTCTCTTTTAACAACTTACTTGGTGGGGTAAACATTTATGAAAGATAATGCTTTTAGGCAAAGAAGTCCCTGTGTTACTTAAATTTCATTTTAGAGGGGCGCCTGGGTGGCTCAGTTGGTTGAGCGTCATGACTCTGTTTCATCTCAGGTCATGATCTCACGATTTGTGAGCTTGAGCCCCTTGTGTAGCAGGCACTGCTTGGAATTCTCTCTCTCCCTCTGCCCTTCCCCCACTCACATCATTGCAGATGTGTGGGTTCTCTTTCACTCTCAATATAGACATTAAAAAATTTTTCATTTTAGAGAAGGAAAATTTCTTATTAAAAGAACTTTGATTTTTGTCTAAGAGGCTTGCTGTTACTGTTTGCCTAAAAAAATACAAGTAAGCTTGAGGTATCCAAAGAAGGGTTTTACTTTTTGTAATTCCTGTTTTCATCATTTCAATCTCATTCACCTTTTAAAAAGTAACCTCCATACCCAACGTGGAGCTCGAACTCACAACCCCAAGATTGAGAGTTGCTTGCTGTACTTACTGAGCCAGCCAGGTGCCCCTCAGTGATTCTTTTTTTTTTTTTTTTTTAATATTTTATTTTTAAGTAATCTCTGCACCCAATGCAGAGCTTGAACTCACAACCCTGACCCAGATCAAGAGTCACATGCTCCAACAACTGAGCCAGCCAGGCACCTCTCACTTCTTAACTTTTTGTTATGTAATGATTTGGGATTACTTACTTTGAGACTGCTATTTATTAGGGTTTTTGTTTTTGTTTTAGACAAGAGGAGGTTAGGAGTGATCCTAGACTTGATATACATCTTAATTTTGAAAAGGACAAACCTGAGTAAGTTCAAGTGTAGCAATGACATAAGTATATTTTGTTTTCCTGTTATCTTTTTGGCACCTTTAAGGAACCATGGTTTCATTTTTATTTATTTTTTAAATGCTTATTCTGAGAGAGAGAGAGGGACAGAAACAGGGAGAGAGAGAACCCCAAGCAGGCTCCATGCTGACAACGCGGGCTTGATCTCATGAACTGTGAGAACGTGACCTAAGCCCAAATCAGTAGTTGAAATCAAGAGTTGGTCACTTAACTGACTGAGCCACCCAGGTGCCCTGGAACCATGGTTTTAAATCATGAACACTGAACAAAGCTAGAGATCTCTGGTTTGGGCCACATCTTTTGTTCTGACTTTGGACAGTCTATTTTTATTGGATTGTTGTTATTGAGTTTTAAGAGTTTTATGTAAATTCTGGATATATCCTCTCTCAGATATGTATTTTACAAATATGTTCTCCCAGCTTTTGCTTATCTTGTCATTATCTTAATAGTGTCTTTTGAAAAGTAGAAGTTCCTAATTTTGATGAGGCTTAATTTTTTTAAATTTATCGATTTATTTTTTTAAATTTACATCCAAATTAGTAAGCATCTAGTGCCACAATGATTTCAGGAGTAGATTCCCCAGTGCCCCTTACCCACTTAGCCCATCCCCCCTCCCACAACCCCTCCAGCAACCCTCAGTTTGTTTTCCATATTTATGAGTCTCCTCTGTTTTGTCCCCCTCCCTGTTTTTATATTATTTTTGTTTCCCTTCCCTTATTTTCATCTGTTTTGTCTCTTAAAGTCCTCATATGAGTGAAGTCATCTGATTTTTGTCTTTCTCTGACTAGTTTCACTTAGCATAGTACCCTCCAACTCCATCCACGTAGTTGCAAATGGCAAGATTTCATTCTTTTTGATTGCCAAGTAATACTCCATTGTATAGATATACCACATCTTCTTTATCCATTCATCCATCAATGGACATTTGGGCTCTTTCCATACTTTGGCTATTGTTGATAGTGCTGCTATAAACATGGGGGTGCCTGTGTCCCTTCGAAACAGCACACCTGTGTCCCGTGGATAAATGCCTAGTAGTGCAATTGCTGGGTCATAGGGTAGCTCTATTTTTAGTTTTTTGAGGAACCTTACTGTTTTCCAGAGTGGCTACACCAGCTTGCATTCCCATGATGAGGCTTAATTTTTCAATTTTTTCTTTTATGGGTGGTACTTTTGTTGTCACATGTAAGAAATCTTTGCCTGACTGGGCAATCCATTTAACTTTCTTGGATTTCCATTTGCTTACTTACAAGAACAAATAAGATGTGTTTGATATTTTGACTTCTTTGAAATAGTAGTTTTATTTAGCATCTTTTTGGAGTCAAAATAGAGGCGGTAGTCTTTGGATAGAATACTAAGGTGAAAACCTACAGACCCAAATTGGAGTATAGAATTGGCTCTGCTTTTATAATTCTATTTATTTACTAATGGGTAAATGATAGTTTTCTCTTCTCCCCTCCCCCCACAATTACTTATGGCCCTTGGATGTAAATGATTCTATGTGATTTTTTTCTGGGTTTTTGATACAATTTGAGTAACAATGCTTTTTGGCTCCTTTAAATAAAAATGTGTATAAGTTTGTTTATAGTGTATACATACATAATACTCAGTAACTCATTAATATTGCCTCTAGTTTACTTGATAGTTCTTAGATTATGTTTAGAAATGATCTGAGAAAGGTTTGTTGGAAGGATGAGGGATGGTGGCTATCAGGATCTTGTATTTTGAGGGCAATTCATGGGTGTTAAGAGATGGTCAGAAACCAGAGTTTCCTGGGAGCCAGGAAGTTCAACCTTATATGTAATTAGGTTGTATAATTTCACACAAGCATTGTTTGCAAAAGAGAGCAGTATTTATTGTAGCACAATGGTAGTTATATTTATTGTGGCATATCAAATCATGAAACTCTAGCAGTAGATAGTCAAAAACAGGAAATAACTTGTGATAGTAGTTAATATTAAAATATTTGTTAGCTGTTTGAGAGAACAGAGGGAAAATCACCTTCTAAAGTAGTGGGTACAGAGTTCAAACCAGCAAATAAATGCTAAAAGTTTGATTCTGGTGCCAGTTTCCTTAGATTCTGTTGTCATACTATTGAACCTTGGAAGTTATACCTTTGGGGGTGCCTGGGTGGCTCAGTCAGTTAAGTGTCCGACTTCAGCTCAGGTCATGATCTCATGGTCCTGAGTTCAAGCCCCGCGTTGGGCTCTGTGCTGTCAGTTCAGAGCCTGGAACTTGCTTTAGATTCTGTGTCTCCCTCTCTCTCTGCCCCTCCCCTGTTCATGCTCTGTCTCTCTCTGTCCCAAAAATAAATAAAAAACGTTGAAAAAAAAAAAATTTAAAAAAAAAAAAAAATTTTTTTTTAAAGGAAAGTTATACCTTTGTGTTTTCTCTTTGAATAAGATAATCATCTTTTGATGCATATGCTTTAGATCCACACCCATACACTTGGTTGGAAAATGGGAAGGGAGCTTTCATTTATCTGAGATCATTCACATGATGTTCAGAGCCAAGGTGTCACTTTTGAGAGGGAGAGGGAATGGTTTACATCTCTCTCTGCTAACGTAACTTTTTCCAGTAAATAAGGCAACTTTTCCCTATCATGCGTGGGTTTGAGTTCATTCCCACTTATTGAGAATGTTATGGAAATGAGTATATACCTTTTAGCCCAACCCAAAGAACTCTTACCCCCCTCTAACAATTCCTTCAGGAACTCATACACCAAGTTCAGTTCCTTTGCTATCATTAGTGGAGAATGGGATCTAAACATTGTTCCTTCTAGTTAGTCCCTGCTACAGTGACTGCAGAGAGCAGGATCTAGTTTTCAATCCAGCTGGGTGGTGTGGCTACTGGTTGCATTCACAGGAACCATTACCACCTCCATGTTCCACTTTCAACTGAATTGAGGCTCCATTCTTCACAGTAGTGGATGGCAAATGAATACAGAATTTTTAAAACCCATGCTTTGAAACATAGCTCTTTCACTTGAGTGGTGATTTGAGAACATGGTCAAGTGGCCTTGTCCAAAGGAGACTACTCAGTATTTACAGTTGCAGTGTATACTTCTGTATTTTATTTTATGAAAAAAATTTTTTTGATGTTTATTTATTTTTGAGAGAGAGAGAGAAGGAGGAGGAGGAAAAGAGAGAGAGAGAGAGAGAGAGAGAGAGAGAGAGAGAGAGAAACAGAATCTGAAAAAGGCTCCAGGCTCTGAGCTGTCAGCACAGAGCCCGAGGTGGGGCTCCAACCCATGAACCCTGAGATCATGACCTGAGTTGAAGTCGGTCGCTTAACCGACTGAACCACCCAGGCACGCCTATACTTGTGTACTTCAGTAAGGCTGTTTGAGAGTTAGACTTCATTAGGTTTTAGTTCTCTGAATACCCCTGTGTACTTTAGCTCTTTGTACTTGTGCTTCAACAAGCAGTTTTTCTCCTTACTGGCTTAGTATGTTTTCTGAAATGTCTTTTTGGTGGCTTCTTTTAAGAATTATAGGTCCATATAAATTATTGGAAAGTTTTCTAGGTCAAAATAGATGTGACCTATAAAAATAACTGATTATGTTGGATATGTTATTTCTGAAAACAAGCAAATTTCATAATATCCTGACTAATTATTTTTCTTTAATTAGGATACATGTTTTAAAATAAGGCTAGTTTGCTGTTTGTTGCCTATGGGACAAGATATTACTGAAATGATCTTGTGAAGTGTGCCTTTCTCCATATTTTTATTTCTACTGCCTTTCAGGAAGATGTTAAGGTTAGTTTTCACCTCTGGCAATGTTTTAACACCTCTTTTCTACATTAGACATTCTGTCACATTTTTCTAGTGTGATAGTAAACATTACTCAAATGATATAAAAGCTGACCCTATTTTAAGTTTTTTTTGTAACTGACAGACTAAGAGGTAATAGATAATTTTAATATTGTACTGTATCTTAGATTCAAACTGATATCTTCAGTGGTTCAAGTCACAGTGTTTTACCAGGTGAAGATATCCACATCACTGTACTTGATTGTGAAAGCTTTTTCAAAATCATGTAAAAAGTCAGTTATTTTTGATAGGAAGTTAAAGCAGAGGTATCCATCTTGTCTCTATATCTTATGAATGTTAAAGCTGTAGATAGAGGCAAAGTTGAAGATGTTTTAAAAATTGAGTGTTAGGAGAAGGAAGAGGGGGTTAACGAAGGATAGATTATAAAATAAAAGGGACATTAAAAAAGATAAGTTAATTTAGCAGTGAGATATAAAGGTAGAAGGGAGGTACTGGAAAGGAAGAATGGGTCCTCGAGAGATCTCCCCAAGATACATAGGAGAGCTAGAGTCATTTTTTTCCCCTTTATATTGTGGAAACTAGATTAGCATTTTTTGTCATTTACGGTGAGAATACTTTTTTATTTTTTTTTTGAGTTAAGTTTATTGAGATGTAACTTGCACATAGTAAAATTAATCCTTTTCTAGTAGTGTACAGGTCTTTGAATTTTGACAGACATTTGCAGTCTTGTAGTCCTTTGTGTTTGTTTGAGAGAGAGAGAGAGAGAGAGAGCGAGCGAGCAAGAGCTGGGAAGAGGGGCAGGGTGGGGGAAGAGAGAGTCTTAAGCAGGCTTCAAGCCCAGCTTGGAGCCTGATGTGGGGCACAATCCCATAACTCTGGGATCATGACCTGAGCCAAAATCAAGAATCGGACGCCCAACTGATTGAGTCACCCAGGTGCCCCTATTTTTTTTTTTTTTTTTTTTTTTTTTTTTTTTTTTGAGTAGACTTCATTCCCAGCGCAGAGCCCAACATGGGGCTTAAACTCAGGACCCTGAGGTCAAGACCTGAGCTGAGATCAAGAGTCAGATGCTTAACCCACTGAGCCACCCATGCATTGCTCTAGGAAGCACTGATGTTTTCTGTCCCAACAGTTTTTCCTTTTCTAGAATGTCATTTAAATAGAGTCATAGGATGTAGCAGTTTCCTAGAATTGCTCTAACAAGTTATACACACTGGCTAGTTTTTAAAACAATGGAACCTTATTCTATCACAGTATTGGAGTCTAAAAGACCAAAATAAGGGGTCAGCAGGATTGGAATTTATCAGAAGGGAGAATCTATGCTGTGCCTCTCATAGCTTCTGATGGATGTTGGTGATCCTTGCATTCTTTGGCTTTGTATATGCTTCTTTCCAATCTCTGCCTCTGTCTTCATGTGGTATTCTGTGCGTCATCACCTTATCTTTATTCTGTGCATGTCTCTATGTCCAAATTTTCTTCTTATAAGGTCACAAGTCATTGAAATAAGGTTCTCCTCATCTTAACTTGATTACATCTGCAAAGACCCTATAAACCAAGTAAGGTCACATTCTGAGGTTTCAGGTAGACAAATTTTGGGGGAGACACTTCTCAACATAGTACATTGGTTATGTACCCTTTTTTCTTCTTCTTTTTTTTTTTTTTAATGTTTGAAATGTTACTTAAAAAAACAACAACATCATATAGGGGTATCTGGGTGGTTCAGTTGGTTAAGTGTCTGACTCTTGATTTCAGCTCAGGTCATGATCTCAGGGTTGGTGAGATCGAGACCCACATAGGGCTCTGTGCTGACAGTGTGGAGCCTACTTGGGATTCTCTCTCTGCCTCTCCACTGTTCATTTATACACAGGTATGCTTGCATGCTCTCTGTCTTTCAAAATAAATAAACTTAATAAAAATCTTAAAAAAATAATTATACAGTAAAATTGGCTTTTGTGTGTGTATGTGTACAGTTGTATGAACTTTAACATATGTATAGGTTTTTGCAACACCACAGTCAGGATACAGAGTAGTTCCATCATGCCAGAAACCTCCCTTGTACTTCATTTTGTAGTCCTATCCACCCTCCACTCTTCACAGCCACAGATTTGTTATCTATCCCTATTATTTTGTCTTTGGGAGACTGTCACATAAATGGAGTAATACATATGTAACTTTTTGAGACTTGGTTTCAATCAGTATGATTGGTGCCTTCCAGATTCATCCAAGTTGTTGCACGTATCAGTAGTTTGTTTCTTTTTGTTGCTGAGTAGTATTCCAGGGTATGAATGCACCAGTTTATCAGTTTACCTGTTGAGGGATATTGGGTTGTCTGACATTTTTTGGCAATTATGAGCAGAGTTACTATAAACATTCCTATATAAGTTTTTTAATTTTTTTTTTTTTTACTTACGAGAGAGTGTACCCCTCCCATACAGATTTTTAAGTGAATATTGCTTTTATTTCTTTTGGCAGGGTTTCTTTCTTTCTTTCTTTCTTTCTTTCTTTCTTTCTTTCTTTCTTTCTTTCTTTCTTTCTTTCTTTTTAGTGTTTATTTTTGAGAGAGAGACAGAATGAGAGTGGGGAAGGGGTAGAGAGAGAGGGAAACACAGAATCTGAAGCAGGCTTTAGGCTCTGAGCTGTCAGGACAGAGCCTGACGTGGGGCTCAAACTCACAAACCATGAGATTATGACCAGAGCTGAAGTCGAACACTTAAATGACAGCTATCCAGGTGCCCCTAGGCAGTGTTTCTTAATCTTGGTGCTATGATATGTTGGGCTGGATCGTTCTTTGTTGTGGAGTGCTGCATTGTAGGATTTTCAGTAACATCCATTGCTTCTACCCACTGTTGTAGAAAACAAAACAAAACAAAACAGATCTCTGCATTATAGTAGTATACTTTTCCCTTCTGCAATTGGTAAGTAAAATGTGGGATAATACTTTGAGACCATACAAATATCCTATTTTCCAATAGCCTTTTATCCAGTGGTTTCTCTATTAGTGCATAACAAATTATCCCAAAATTTAGCAGTTAAAACAAATATTTTTTATCTGTATGGTTTCTGTGGGATAGAAATTCAGAAGTGGCTTAGCTGGATGGCTTTGACTCTGAGTTTCATTAAGACACAGTCAAGATGTTGGTTGAGGCTGCAGTTCTCTGAAGGCTTGAGTGGGGGCTGGAGGATCAGTGTCCAAGGTGTCTCACTGCTGTGGTTGGTGGGTTGGTGCTAGCTGTTGGTGGGAGGCCTCAGGTCCTTGCAACATACACCTTTTTCTAGGGCTGCTGGAGTCTCCTCACAAATTGGCAGCTGGCTTCCCTGGAGCAAGTGACCTGAGAGCAAGTGGTGTCATCCTTTTTTTTTTTTTTTTTTCAATTGTGGTACAATGTGTATAACAGTAAATTTCCCATCAAAACCATTTTCAGGGGCGTCTGTGTGGCTCAGTCAGTTGAGCGCCGACTCTTGATTTTGGCTTAGGTTATGGTCCCAAGGTTGTGGGATTGTGCCCTACATCAGGCTCCTTGCTTAGTGTGGAGCCTGCTTGAGATTCTCACTCTCTCTGCCCTTCTCCCCTGCTTGCATATGTCTTCTCTCTCTCAAATAAAAAATAAAAAACCCATTTTTAAGTGTATGATTCAGTGGTACTAATTCATATCACTGTGCCGTCATCACCACCGTCCATCTCTAGAATTCTTTTCTTCTTGCATAGTTGAAACTCTGTATCCCATTAAGCAATAACTTCACATTCCCTCCTCCCAGAGTCCTTGGTAACTATGGCTCTACTTTCTGTCTCTGATTTGACTGCTGTAGGTACCTCATATAAGTGGAATCACCTTTTTTTTTTTTTTAAGTTTATTTTTGAGAGAGAGAGAGAGAGTGAGAGCGGGGGAGGGGCAGAGAGAGAGGGGAACAGAGGATCCGAAGTAGCCTCTGTGCTGACAGCTGAGAGCTGATCTGATGCAGGGCTGAAAGTCACAAACTGTGAGATCATGACCTAAGCTGAAGTGAGATGCTTAACCAACTGAGCCACTCAGGCGCCCCAATGTGGAATCATCTTTTTGTGACTGGCTTATTTCATTTAGCATGTTCTCAAGGTCCATCCATGTTATAGCATGTGTCAGAATTTCCTTCCTTTTAATTTCCTTCCTAATATTATTCTATTGTGTGTATATACCACATTTTGCTTATCCATTCAACCATTGATGGACACTTGGGTTACTTCTACATTTTAGCTATTGTGAATAATGATGCTATGAACTTGTGTGTACAGATACTTTTTTTAGATCCTACTTTCAATTGTTTTGGATATATAACAACAAGTAGAATTACTGGATCATATTGTAACTCTTTAGTTTTGAGGACCCACTATACTGCTTCCCACAGTAGCTGTATCCTTTTACATTCTTACATTAGTGCACAAGTGTTCTAATTTCTTCATATCCCTGACAACATTTTTTTTTTATAGTAACCATCTTAATGGGCGTAAGTTGGTATTTCGTTGTGGGTTTTTATTTGCATTTCCTTAATGATTAGGGGGGATTAAGTGTTTTTATGTACTTACTGGCCATTCTTTGGAGAAATGTCTGTCATTTCTTTGGAGAAATGTGTTCATGCACTTTGTCCTTTTTTTTTTTTTTTTTTTTTGACATTTATTTATTTATTTTGAGAGAGAGAGAGTGTGCCTGTGCAGACATGTGTGTGCAGAAGAGGAGCAGAGAGAGAGAATCCCAAGCAGGCTCCACACTGTTAGTGAGGCGTAGGGTTCAAACACACGAACCAGTTAGATCATTACCTGAGCCAAATTCAAGAGTCAGACAATTAACCAACTGAGCCACCCAGGCACCCCTCCATTTTTGAGTTAAGATTTTTATTGTTGTTGAGTTTTAGAAATTCTCTGTATCCTGGATATTAATCCTTTAGATGAATGATTTGCAAATATTTTCTCCCATTTTGTAGGTTGCCTTTCATTCTGTTGATAGCATCTTTTGCATAAAATTTAAAATTTTTGTGAAGTCCAGTTTGTCTATTTTTTCTTTTGTTGCCTGTATCTTTGGTGTCATATGCAAGGAATCATTGCTAAATCCAGTGTTGTGAAGCGTTTGTCCTATTTTCCTCTAAGAGTTTTTATTTTTAGTTCTTAGCATTTAGGTCTTTGATCCATTTTTAATTTTTGTAAATGGTGTTAGGTAAGGGTCCAACTTTATTCTTTTGCAGGTGGATATCTGGTTTTCCCAACACCATTTATTGAGAGGACTGTCCTTTCTCCATTGAATGGTCTTGACACCCTTGTCAAAAAACATTTTACTTTATATGTAAGAGTTTATTTTGGGGCTTTCTTTTTAGTCCAATAGAATAAGTTTGTATGTCTTTATGCCATTATCACAGAGTTTTTATTATTGCAGCTTTGTATTGAATTTTGAAATCAGGAAATACAAGTCCTCTAAATTTGTTCGTTTTCAAGATTGTTTTGGTTATTTAAGGTCCCTGGAGATTTTTTTTTTTAAGTTTATTTATTTTGTGAGGGAGAACACGTGCGTGTGCACACACACGCAGGGTAGGGGGCAGAAAGAGAATCCCAAGCAGGCTCCACACTGTCAGCGCAGAGCCCAACTTGGGGCTCCATCCTGCAAACCACAAGGTAATGACCTAAACTGAAATCAAGTGTCAGAAGTTTAACCAACTGAGCCACCCAGATGCCCAAGGTCCCTGGAGATTCTATATGAATTTTAGGATGGATTTTCTATTTCTGCAAGAAACATTGGGATTTTGATAGGAGTTGCATTGACTCTGTAGACTGCTTTAGGTAGTATTAACATCTTAACAGTATTAAGACTTCTAATCCATAAACATAGGATGTCTTTCCATTTATTTGTGTCTTCTTTAATTTCTTTCAGCAATGTTTTATAGTTTTTAGTGTTACAAGTCTTTGACCCCATTGGTTAATTCCTAAGTATCTTGCTATTTTTAATGTTATACATAAATGGGTTTGTTTTCTTAATTTCCTGTTTAGATTGTTGATTGTTTTTAATTTTTATTTTTATTTTTTAACGTTTATTCATCTTTGAGAGACAGATCACAAGTCAGGGTGGGGCAGAGAGAGAGGAAGACAGAGAATCCAAAGCAGGCTCCAGGCTCTGAGTTGTCAGCACAGAGCCCACCATGGAGCTTGAACTCACAAACTGTGAGATCATGACCTGAGCCAAGGTCGGACACTTAACTGACTGAGCCACTCAGGCACTCCTTAGATTGTTCATTTTTAATGAATACAAATGCATTGGATTTGTGTGTGTTAATTTTTGTGTTTTGTTAATTTGCTGAATTTGTTTTAGTTTTAATAGTTTTTTTGTGTGTGTGGAATCTCTTGGGTTTTTTATATATACAATCATATCTTCAAACAGAATTCTACTTCTTCCTATCCAATTTGGATGCCTTTTATTTATTTTTTTCTTGCCTAATTGCTTTTTTTTGGGCTTCTAGTTCTATGTTGAATGGAAATGGTGAGAATGGCCATCCTTGCTCATTGCTGATCTTCGACAAAAAGCTTTTATTTTTTCACCATTGAATGTGATGTCAGTTGGGAGTTTTTCATATATGGCCTTTATTAACATAGAGGTGGTTCCCTTCTAGTTCTACTGTGTTGAATGTTTTTATCATGAAGGGTATTAAATTTTTTCAGATGCTTTTTCTCTATCAATTGAAATAATCGTGTGTTTTTCCCCCCTTCATTCTGTTAATATGGTACGTTACATTGATGAATTTTTATTGTTGAACCATCCTTACATTCCAGGATTAAATCCCACTTGGTATACAATCCTTTCTGTAAGCTGAGAAATGTCTGTTTCTCCCTTCAAACATGTCAGTTTTTGCTTTATATGTTTTGATGATCTGTTATTAGCTGGGTAAATGTTTATAATTGAATCTTCTTGCTGTTTCAGACCTTTTATTAATATTGTAACATCTTTTGTCTTGTAACTTTTTTTTAACTTTTATTTATTTTTATTGCTTTTTATTTTCTTTTTTTTAACGTTTATTTATTTTTGAGACAGAGAGAGACAGAGCATGAATGGGGGAGGGGCAGAGAGAGAGGGAGATACAGAATCTGAAGCAGGCTCCAGGCTCTGAGCCATCAGCCCAGAGCCCGACGCGGGGCTCGAACTCACGGACCGTGAGATCGTGACCTGAGCCGAAGTCGGACACTTAACCGACTGAGCCACCCAGGCGCCCCTTATTTATTTATTTTTAAATGTCTACACCCAATATAGGGCTTGAAATCATTACCCCAAGATCAAGACTCTTCTGATTAAGCCAGCCAGGCGCCCCATCCGTTTTTGATTTAAAGTCTATTTTGTGTGACATTAGGATAGTCACGTGGAGTATCTTTTTCTATCCTTTCACTTTTGGCCCATTTGTGTCTTTGGATCTAGACTGAGTCTCTTGTAGACAGCATATAGATGATGTTTTAAGCCATTCTGCCACTTTCTGTCTTTTGATTGGAGAGTTTAATCTTGTTTCATGTAAAGTAATTACTGGTAAAGAGGGACTTCCTCATTTTACTATTTATTTTCCATATGTCTTACAGTTTTTTCTGTCATTCGTTTCTTCATTACTGTCATTGTGTTTAGTTGATATTTTGTAGTGAAACATTTTTATTGCCTTCTTATTTCCTTTTGTGTATATTCTGTAACCATTTTCTTTGTGGTTACCACAGGGATTACATTTAAAGTTCGAAAGTTATAATACTCTAATTTGAATTTATAACACTTAATTTCAGTAACATACAAAAACTGTTCTTTTACAGCTTTGTCACCACCCATTGCAGTTATTGGTGTCACAAAATTGCATCTTTATACATTGTTGTGGCATTGCCTCTTATAACCTAGCCTTGGATGTCACATACTGCCCTTTCCTGCCACATTCTATTCAGTAGAAGAGAGTAAATCTGGCCTACATTCAAGAGGTGGGATATTAGTTTCCATCTTTTGAAGGGAGCTTGTGGATATATTTTAAAATGCCATCATCTTGGGGCACCTGGGGGCTCAGTCGGTTAAGCGTCTGACTTTGGCTCAGGTCATGATCTTACGGTTCGTGAGTTCAAGCCCCACATCAAACTGTGTGCTGACAGCTCAGAACCTGGAGCCTGCTTGGGGTTCTGTCTCCCTCTCTCTCTGCCCCTCCCCTGCTCATGCTCTGTCTCTCTCAAAAATAAATAAACATTAAAAAAAAATTTGTTAAAGTGCCATCATCTGTTGATTCTTGCCTGACTCAGTTATTACATTAGGTTGCAGAATAATGATTCTTTCATTTCTTCTTCATTTATTAAGCTCAGCTAAATTTTGAGGGGAAACTCCATCCCCGTGACCAGCCTCCAAATATTACTTCTGAACCAGCTTTTTTATTACATTTTAATATTTTTTATTCTTATCCCCCAGATTTCTGGTTTATTAGATAACATTTCTGTGTTTGTCTCATCATTGGTAAAAAAGGTTGTAGTATCTACGTCACAGGGAGTGTATTCATTTCCTGTGACTGCTGTAACAAATTACCTCAAACTTGGTGACTTTATTAAAATACTTATTTTCTCACAGTCCTAGAGGCCAGAATTCTGAAGTCAAGATGTCAGAAGAGCTGCATTTGCTCTGAAAACTCTAGGGAGAATCCTTACTTACCTTTTCTAATTTCTGCTGGATGCCCGTGTTCCTTGGCTTGTGGGCTGCATAATTTCAATCTCAACCTGTCTTCACATTGCCTTTTTTTCTTCTCTCCTCTGTAGGTCTTTTAACAGGACAATTGTTGTTGGATTTTAGGTCTACCTGGATAATCCAGGATGATGTTATCTTGAAATTCTTAATTTTATCTGTAAAGATCCTTTTTCCAAGTAAGGTCACGTTTGTAGGTTTCAAAGAATAGGCTGTGGATGTATCATTTTGGGAGCCACTATTCAACCCATCACAAGGAGATTGCATTAAATGAATTACTGCATGTAGAATTCTTTAAAAGTTCTCAGCACGTGACTATTCACCAAATTAGTTATTTTTTATTATGGTGATGCTTGTGTTTTATAGCAGCCTCCTAAATTTAGTATTTTACTTATACCACCTTATTTTAGCAATATAAATTTCCATACCTAGCATCCATAATTAGGGTGGCTTTATGTTATGCTTTGCCTGGTATAGTTCTGGCTTATTTCCATTGACACAGTGTTCTATCATGTCCCTGTTCATACTCAAAAATAATCCAATTTGGATGAAAAATTAAATGGTTACTCTCCCATAATTCATCCTATCCTTTATTTTGCTGTTTGAGAAAAATCATTACTGAATGTAAAATAAGTATATACCCTTCTATTTGAATTGTAAGAACTTCAGGATAGATTCTAAACATGTTAGGTTAGTATTTCAGTGTAAGTTTTCTTGTTCATGTACTTTATAGCAAAGATCTTACTTTACCTTATCACTTAGCCAAAATGATACCTTGGCTTCTCTGTTAGTTTTCTGTTGCTGTGCAGTGAATTATCCCAAGGTTCAGTGGCTTAAAATAACAGTAATGTATTATCTTCTGCAGTTTCTGGAGGTGAGAAATTTGGGAGCAGCTTGGCTGAGCAGTTGTGGCTTAGGGTCTCTCTTGATATTGCAGTTAGATATCAGGCAAGTCTGCATTCATCTATAGCCTTGACTGGGACTAGAAGATCTACTTCCAAGGTGACTCACTCATGGTTAGCAAATTGGTGATGGCTCTTGGTAGGAAGCTTCGTTTCCTTTTCACCTGGGCCTCTCCATAGGACCACTTGAATGTCTACATAGTATAGTGGCTGGCTTCTCCCAGAATAAGCAATCCCAGGGATCAAGGCAAAAATTGTAATGCCTTTTATGACCTAGCTTTGGATGTAATACACTGTTGTTTCTACCATATTCTGTAGAATATGTAGATACAGGCCAACTCTGTATCACTGTGTCAGGAGAATTACACAGGAGTTTTGAATATCCGGAGGTAAGGATTATTGGAGGGCATTTTTGAGGCTGGCTGCCACAGCGTCTAGACTTCTAACTGGCCAAGAATTCAAATGTTTTTATATTCTAAACTTTTAATATTTATTTATTTGTTTACAGCAAGCATGAGTCGGGGAGAGGGACAGAGGGAGAGAGAGGATCTTAAGGAGGCTCCATATTCATGGACTGAGCTACCCAGGCACCCTTTTATTTTTATTTATTCTTTTCAGATCTTTTTATATATTCTTTCTCTCTTAATTCATCTGAATTCCAAGGGTGCCAACCCAGGTTTTGTTGTTGTTGTTGTTGTTTTCATTTTCTCGTGTTACCTTGTTATAAATGTTTTATGTTCACATGTTTGTATAGTTACCCCAAAATAGTTGGCTTTAAAAAAATTTTTTACTTTTTTCACTTAAAGGTTTTCTGCTTTTCACTTGGTCCATGATACTGGTCAGTTTTCTAGGTTATTAGGTGTATTATGTAGAGTCTTTTGAGTTTTCTAGGAAGACATTCACACTGCTTGTGAATTATGTTTTGTTTCTTTCTACTATTTATCACAACAGAGCCCAGTTCATTGATTTTTGTAGTCCATTCTTTTTCTGTTGTATCATTTTCCCCTTTGTCCTTTGTTGGCCAATTTAAGCACATCTCCTGTTCTCTTCCTATTTTCCTTTTCATCCATAAGTGTTTCTCTTCTGTGGTGTCTTGTCCAAATTTTCCCTCCCTACAAAGTCAATTTATTACTACAGCCTGTATTTCCTTACTTATGTTATTTGCACAGGGAGCACAGTGTCAATTTTCTATAATTCTAATTATTTATATTTGGCTCTCCCTTACATTTTAAGTTCTAGGAGGGCAGAAGCCTTATCTTTGTAAATCTGTGGTGTTTACTATTATGATGGGAAACTTTCTACAGTGTGTGTTCATTGGTTGCTTTTGTATTGTTATTATGAACCTAAGAACAAAAACATCCTTTGTAACCTCACTTATTTACAAATAGAGGCTCTTTTGTACAGGTTACAAGTGCCCCCATTTATTTGGAAAAATGTTAGACAGTGGTGAGTCCTTTGGATCGTAATAGATATTTTTAAAACTTTTAATGTTTAGTAAGAAAGATATCATAATTTCAAGTTCTTCTGAAGTGTCATAGAAAAGTACACCTTGAGTAACTTTTTCATATTTATTGATCAATTCAACAGGTATTTGAAGGTGTACTATTAATATGCTTCAGGCATTACATCTGGCTTTTCATGTAAAGATGAATGGCCCCTGATCTTAAGAAAACAGTTTGAAGGAGGAGACAGATTTGCCACAGATATTAAGGGACAGCTATTGAACACTTGTTAGCTTTAAGACTGTCTTATAGCACTTCGTGGTATTATCTCACTCTTCAAAACTATAATAAAATTGTCCCTGTTTTATGGATGAAGAAGGAATGGTTCATAGATTAAGTAATTTGTTCATGTTTGCACAGTAAGTTACAGTGTTAGTTTGTGGATCTAAATCTGTCTGATTCCAAAGCCTGCACATTTAATTACTGTGTTGTAATATCTCCTGGATAACATGCAGCAGGGTTGATGAGAAGAACTTCATTATTTCTGCTTTGGAGTCGAGGGAGAGCTACCAGATGAAATGCTTGAGTAGAATGTTGAAGGATAAGAGAAGACCAGATGAATAGGAAGTTAAGGAAGGAGCAGAGCAAAGTTTGAACAGAAGGAACAAGTAAACCACAGAAATATTAAACAGATGGCATGGTGAGGTAGGATGAGTAATTCTATATGGTTAAAGCATGGGGTATGTATGAGAGAGTGGAAGATGAGTTAAGAGAATAGGCAAGTGAGGATCATCAGAGATGTAGGGGATTCATTTTAAAAATCCTTCTGACAACATTGTATATATGGACAGATTGAGGCTACACAAGGACAAATGTTGAAATTAGTATGGTAGTGTAAGGAGAGCCAAATGAAGGGAGTAGTGATGGGGATAAAGAGGGAACTGTAAAAAAAAAATAATAAATAATAATTACAAGATTTTTCACTCCTATCCAACTGTTTTATTTTAATGTCTCAAGGAATTTTGCCTCTTTCACATTTCCCATTTTTTAGCCATAATGGTGATGTATGTAGGTTCTTAAATAGTACCTCGTTTTTTCACTTTGATACTTAAGAGCAGGGGGGTTAGCAAAATCATGGCCCATGGAAGCAATCTGGCTTTCTGTCTGTTTGTGTAAATAGTTTTTCTGGTACACAGTCTCATTCATTCATTTTATGTGTTGTCTATGGCTGCTGTCACACTACAAGGGAGTTGAGTAGTTGTGACAGAGATCATATGGTCTACAAGGTTTAAAATATTTACTCCCTGGCCCTTTACAGAAAAACTCCCTATTTCAGAGCATCAGATTGAAGACATTCTATTATTTAATAACTAAAGTGAATGTAATAGAGCTTACTTAATGTTATGTACTGGTCATTATTAATTAGGTGACATTGACCACATTTGTCATTCAGAATCTACATTACTTCCTTAATGTATTTGGAAATCATATTAGTTAACCTCTCCCAAATTGCAAGGTTTCTTAGGTAAAGGGGGTTTAAATGTAAAGAGATTTATGAAAATAAAGAATGGAAAACTCTTTTGTACAGTTGAGTTTTGTTAGTCCAACAAGGACCAAAAAATAGTTTAAAGCTACAAGATGATTTAAGACTACATCATACTCTGGCAACCAAATTATTTTGTCAGTCTGGCAGCATTAGGTATTGTTTGATCCCTATTCTAGTGTTCTGACAATCTATGTACAGAGCTTGCAATTTTAGACTACTTGAGCTGACTAAAATTGGTGTAGCCTGTCTCCACAGTATAGGCTGTTCCTACTGGGGACTGTTTTCATGCAAATTCCTTTTTTTCCCTGAATGTTCCTTCTTTTCTTTTCTTTCTTTTTTTTTAATGGCATCCTATTTTTGTTTCATGAATGTAGTATCTTTTCATCTCTCTGAAGATGTTAATACATTTTATTATTTTTTTTTTTCAAATTTTTTTTTCAACTTTTTTTTTTTTTTTTGGACAGAGAGAGACAGAGCATGAACGGGGGAGGGGCAGAGAGAGAGGCAGACACAGAATCGGAAACAGGCTCCAGGCTCCCAGCCATCAGCCCAGAGCCTGACGCGGGGCTCGAACTCACGGACCGCGAGATCGTGACCTGGCTGAAGTCGGACGCTTAACCGACTGCGCCACCCAGGCGCCCTGATGTTAATACATTTTAAAAAGTGTTCTTTGTTTTTCTTTGGCATTACTTCATGATAGGAGCTTCTCACATTGCCTGCTAATATTTTATTATGTTTAAAGAGGGGAGACTAAAAATCAGGCTGGGAGCTCTGAGTGTGCATGTATGGAGGAGAAGCTTGTTAACAGAGAACCTCGCTATAGGATTTTCTGGTGGATAACCTTTTAAGAAGTTGGAGGACTTCATAAAAAGACTCATCCTATCCACTGCCTGTTTGGTTCCTTTAATTCTCCTGTTTTTGATATTGTCCATCCTTTAACTGTGGCTGGCATCTCCCATTCTAGAGATGCTCTATTTTACCGTCTCTAGAAGGAAAACCCCCAAGTCTTGTGTGAAGTAGGGGATTTAGGAATCACAGGCAGCTTTCAGACCATCCTGCTTATATGTCTTAAATTTACTCCCTACTTCCAGAATTACCTGCTGTGTCTTGAAGACACTTCAGTGTAAAACAACTTAGTTCTTGGCTTTTCCCTATTACCAACATAGGAACTGACTTTCTTGAGTGTGCTGTTACTTAGCATTGCTCTGTTTTGTAGTTGACTGTAGTTAGTTGCTTGCTGTTACCTCCACTTCTATTTTTCCTGACGTTTACTATAGTTACTTTTTTAATTTTTAAAATTTCTTTGGTAGAGTTGAGAGGGAATTTGAAAGGGGAATTTGAAAGGGGATTCAGATGTGCATGTGTAATCTATCATCTTTTTGTAAAAGACCTTTTTCCACATATTTACTTTTTGTTTACATTCTACAGCCTTTTGGGTTCACACATTTTTTTTTCTCTCAAATATTTTTTCTCCATACTGGTTTGGAATTTGTTCATTCTGTTTTTAATTTTTTACTGCTTCCCATTGAAATTTTAACTTGCATATTAACCTCACTGAAGTTAATCAGTATCTTTGCCTTGCTTAGCAATACAAAGATCTTGGAACTTGACTCCAGCTATCTCCATTCCTGATTTTAATTCTGTTATTCAGTATTTTAGCTTTATACATATATTTTTAATTTTTTAAATTTTTCTAATGTTTATTTGAGGGAGAGAGTCAGTGTCAGTGGGGGAGGGTCAGAGAGACACAGAACTTGAAGCAGGCTCCAGGCTCTGAGCTGTCAGCTGTCGTTGACTTGAATCCACAAACTGTGAGATCATGACCTGAGCCAAAGTCGGAAGCTTAACCAACTGAGCCACCCAGAGCCCCCTATACGTATATTTTTAAATGTTTATTTATTTTGAGGGGAGTGAGTGTGTGCCTGTATGTGCACTTGCACGCTCGCACAGGTTGGGGAGGGGCAGAGAGAGAGTCCCAAGCTCTTCACTGACAGATGCAGGGCTCCATCTCACAAACTGTGAGATCATGACCTGAGCCAAAATCAGGAGTTGGACGTTTAACTGACTGAGCTACCCATATGCCCTTAGCTTTATATTTTTAAATGCCCAAGTTAGACATTCTTTCATGTATTTTGTATTTATCTAATTTTACCACTTTCTTAGTCACTTTCGTATCTTGAGTTGCAGAACTTTCTTTCACAATCATTGTCTTTATTCCTGAAATATATCCTTTGGAATTTCCCCTAGTGATGGTCCATTGATAGTAAAATATTTTAGCTTAAAAATAAAAAATGTCCCCTAATTTTTTTGTCTTAAAGAGGTTTGTTGATATGTAGTTCACATCCCATACAGTATACCCATTTAAAATGTACAATTCAATGGCTTTTAGTATATTCAGTGTTGTGCAATGATCACAACATTCAGTTTTAAAACATCATTACCCCAAAAATCGCTCTGTCAGTGAATTCTCACCCCAAATCCCACATCTGCTCAGCCCTAGGCAACCAATAATCAATTTACTGTCTCTATAGATCAGTTTACTCTGACATTTCATGCATATGGAATCATACAATATCTGGTCCTTTATGACTGGCTTCTGAGATTTAGCATAGTATTTTCAGGGTTTATCCACGATACAGGTTTTACCAGTGCTTCATTTCTTTTTATTGCCGAATAATAGTCGATTGTATGGATACACCACATTTAAAAAATCCATTTATTAGTTTATGGGCATTTGGGTTGTTTCTATTTTCTGACTATTACGAATAATGCTGTTGTGAATCATGTTCAGGTTTTTGTGTGGACATATGTTTTCATTTCTCTTGGGTATATACCTAGAGAAGAATTGCTGTATCATATGGTAATTCAGTGTTTAACTTTTTGGGGGACCACAAAATGTATTCCATTGTAGCTGTACCATTTTACATTCCCATTAGCAATCTATGAAGGTTCTAGCTTCTCTATATCCTCATTAATACTTGTTATCAGTCATTTTGATAATACCCATCCTAGTAGGTGTGAAGTGGTATCTCATTTTGGTTTTGATTTGCATGCCCCAGATGATTAATGATGTTGAGTATCTTTTCATGTGTTTATTGGCCATTTGTGTATCTTCTTTGGAGAAATGTCTAGGTATTTTGCCAATTTTTCAGTCATTGTCTTTTTGTGTTGTGAGAGTTTTTTTTATATATTCTGGATACTTTTATCAGATATACATGATTTACAGAAATTTTATTGCATTTTGTGGGTTGACTTCTCACTTCTTGATGGTGTTTTTGAAGCACCAAAGTTTTAGCTTTTGATTTATATCCACTTTATTTCGCTTTTGCTTTTGGTGTTATATCTGATTCTATTTGAATTTTAGGGGTTTTTTTCCTTTTTAAAAAAAATGCCATTAGGATTTTGATAGGGATTGCTCTGAATCTGTAAATCTTCCAACCCATGAAAATGGATATCTTTCCATTTATTTGTGTCTTCTTTAATTTCTTTCAGCCGTGTTTTGTAGTTTTCATCTCCTTGGTTAAGTTTATTCCTAAGTATTTTATTCTTTTTGATGCTATTGTAAGTGGGATTGTTTTATTTATTTATTTTTTTCTGACTTGATTGCTCTGGCTAGTACTGTAGTACTGTGTTGAATAGAAGTGGTGGGAGTTGGCATTCTGTCTTATTCCTAGTATTAGAGGAAAAGCTTTCAATTTTTCACCATTGAGTGTGATATTAGTTGTGGGCTTTTCATATATACTCTTTATTTTGTTGAGGTAATTTTCTTCTATTCCTAGTTTGACAGTTTTTATCATGAAAGACTATTGAATTTCTTCAAATGCTTTTTTTTTTTTAAACATCTATAGTGGTGATAATGTGATTTTAGCCTTAATTCTTTTAATGTATAATGCATTGATTTCCATATGTTGATCCATCTTTGCAACCCAGGGATAAATCCCACTTGGTCATAGTGTATTAAGTCTTTTAATGTGCTGTTGAATTTGGTTTGCTAGTATGAAAAACTGAAAATTTTGAATTGTTAAAATGTGGCAACTCTGGAAATCAGATTCTTCTTCCACTTCATGGTTTCTTATTGCTACTCATTATGGTGGTTGTTTGCTTGTTTGGTGACATTTCCAAACTAATTTTTTGTGTAGTCTGTATTCTTTGTCATGTATGGCCACTGTCTTAGACTTCACTTCCTGCTTGCGTGGAGCCTGAAGGTCAACCAGAATTAAGAGCCAGGATCTTCTGTCCTTCCTGAACAAGCATCCACACCTGGGCATGTGCATGGACTTCTAGATTTAACATAATACCCAGGAGTTTTTCAAAGCTCTCATTCCCCCAAATGTCTCCTTCTCCAGTCTCTTCCTTCCCAGTCTTTTCTAAATTTTTTTTTTAACATGTATTTATTTTTGAGACAGAGCATGAACAGGGGAGGGTCAGAGAGAGGGAGACACAGAATCTGAAACAGGCTCCAGGCTCTGAGCTGTCAGCACAGAGCCCAACGCGGGGCTCAAACTCACGGACTGCGAGATCATGACCTGAGCCAAAGTCGGCCGCTTAACCGACTGAGCCACCCAGGCGCCCCCTTCCCAGTCTTTTCAATATATCTGTTGTGTGTCCCATCTGTTATCCCTTGCCCCAAGTGGCAGTGGTTAATATATTTGATTTTAAATGCTTTTGACAGGCACTGCCTGGGAAAGTATCTCAGCCCCAAGGAGGCTCCCTGGCAGGGAAAACAAAGGCAAGAGAAGTTCTGAGCCAATCCTTCATGTAACTTACAGACAGTTAAAACATGCGCCCACGGTTCTTTTGTAGGGGTCTAACTTAATTTTTTTTTACATATGGTTGTGCAGTTGTTCCAGCACCATTTGTTGAAGAGATAGCAATTGATGAGGGAAACAAAGGCAAAAGAAAAAAAATTAAATTTCCCTATTACTTAGAGCCCATTGACAAGTCCTTGAAACAGGCAGAATGACCTTCCTCTGGTAGCTCAGTGGCCTCAATGTTGACACTTTGCTAAGGACAAAAGGCAATCTTAGCCTGACCCCCTAGGAACCTGTAAGTCTACTTTAACATATAAAAATTCCTATTGAAACTCCTTTTTCTCTACCTCCCCTCCCCCTGCCAAGATACATGTTGGTAATCATACTCCAAGCTCATGGCCCACTGATAATACATCTGAAGGGTCTTTTGACTGAGGAGTTATTAGACAGTAGTAAATGACGTTTACCTAACAATAGCTAGGCACCTCAAGGTCTTGGAAATCTTGCTTCCAAAATTCCTTAGAGACTTAGGCTATCCCTAACCCCCTCCCAACTTGAAAGTCACAACCCCATGCAGCTTTTTCTGCCCATGGCTTGTCCCCCCCCCCCGCCCCCCGTGCTTAAAACAAACAAACAAAAACAAAAAAAACCCTTTTTGCACTGAAGACGTTTCAAGAATTCTTTCTTGGGGCACCTGGGTGGCTCAGTCGGTTAAGCGTCCGACTTCGGCTCAGGTCACGATCTCGCAGTATGTGAGTTCGAGCCCCGCGTCGGGCTCTGTGCTGACTGCTCAGAGCCTGGGGCCTGTTTCAGATTCTGTGTCTCCCTCTCTCTCTGCCCCTCCCCCGTTCATGCTCTGTCTCTCTCTGTCTCAAAAATAAATAAACGTTAAAAAAAAAATTTGGGGGGCGCCTGGGTGGCGCAGTCGGTTAAGCGTCCGACTTCAGCCAGGTCACGATCTCGCGGTCCGTGAGTTCGAGCCCCGCGTCAGGCTCTGGGCTGATGGCTCGGAGCCTGGAGCCTGTTTCCGCTTCTGTGTCTGCCTCTCTCTCTGCCCCTCCCCCGTTCATGCTCTGTCTCTCTCTGTCCCAAAAATAAATAAGAAACGTTGAAAAAAAAAAAAAATTTTTAATAAAAAAAAAAAAAAAGAATTCTTTCTTGGCTGTTGGCTCTGAACCCCAACATTTTCTATATCAGCAATGGTTACTATTTTATTTATTTATTGCATATTTTTATTTATTAAAGTAATTTCTACACCAAGTGTGGTGCTCGACCACACACTGCCGCTCACCAGCGGAGCTGCCTTGGTGCTCCAGCAATGAGTGACACCAAAAGATTTGACATAGTTAGATATGACACCAAAATACAATCCATGAAAGACAAAATTAGAAATTGGACTTTATTAAAGTTAAATCCCTTGGTTCACAAAGGCACTATTTATTTATTTTTTAATGTCTTTATTTTTGAGAGAGAGATAGAAAGAGAGTGCAAGTGGGGGAGGGGCAGAGAGAGAGGGAGACACAGAATCTGAAACAGGCTCCAGGCTCTGAGCTGTCAGTACAGAGTACGACATGGGGCTCAAACTCATGAACCGTGAGATCCTGACCTGAGCTGTGTAGTTGGACGCTTAACCGACTAAGCCACCCAGGTGCCCTGTACAATCTACCAATTAAGCCACCCAGGTGCCCTGTACAATCTGGTTTTCGATCCTATTCCTGGCACAATGCTCCTAAAACCCTTGAAATTTTCTAAGTGATGACAATGATAAAGGTGTCTTTTGTTATATTATTGAGGTAACTTTTAGACCTTGTCTTAAGAATGGAGACTGGTTGCTAGTGGAGCCAACCATGTGATTGGAGGTTGTAACTTTCAGTCTTACCCCCCAAAACCTCTGGAGAGGGGAGGGGGGCTGGAGATGGAGTTCAGTTGCTAATGACTAATGATTTAATCATCCACACCTGTGTAATAGCTTCCATTAAAAAATGTAAAAGGATGAGTTTCAGAGAGTTTCCAGGTTGCTGAATGCAGGAGGATTTGGGGAGAGTGGTACGCTGGCTGAGGACATGGAAGCTTCACACCTTTTCCCCATACCTTGCCCTATGCACCTCTTTCATCTGGCTGTTACTGAGTGATATCCTTTTATAATAAACCAGTAACCTAGGAGATGATAATAATAAGTTTGAGTTCTGTGAGCCACTCTAGCAAATTAATCAAACCCAAGTAGATAATCATTGGAACCTCCAATCTATAGCTGGTTAGTCAGAAGCACAAGGGACAACCTGGACTTGCATATAGCATTTGAAGTGTGGTGGGGAGCTTGTAGAACTGATCATTTAACCTGTGGGATCTGACACTACCTCTGAAATTGTAGGACACCCAGCTGGTGTCAGAGAATTGCTTGTTGGTGTGAATGATGCGGTTTGAAGTGTTGCAACGGGTGTGGAGTCCACGGCCAAGAAAGAATTCTTGAGATGTTTTTGGTGCAAAAAGGTGTTTTTATTATGGCATAGGGACGGGACCCATGGGCAGAAACACCTGCAATGGGGTTGTGAGGAGTGACTGATTATATAAGATCTTCTATCCTATGGAGGGTAGGGTGATGTTAAGTTTCCAGAAAATTGAGTCTATAGGTTTCTGGAGATTATGTTTTTCTTATGAATCATTAAGACCGTTGCAAAATGATGTAGACACATGTCCTGCATAACTGTGATCTCTTTTAGTTAACCATTTGTTTTTCCCTTTTCTTTGTTCTTGGGTAGCCCTGAGTGCCTGAGGAATGTCACATATCCCTTGATGGGGAAGTGTTGCGGGGGTGTTAGCTTGTGCTTTGCCCTCAGCTTGCCTTTTGCTCCCGCACTATGAGGAAACCATAATGGAGGGAATTATGGGAAACCATGTGGGAGGAAACCATCCCCCACATAACACCCACATTTTGGACCCTCTGCACTGTTAAGAGAGTGAAAAGAGAAGCCATAGTTTGCAAGAAAATATTTGTGAAACACGTATCTGGTAAAAGACTTGATTCTAAAATACATAAAGAACTCTTAAAATGTAATAATGTGAAAACAAGTAAAAAGTGAGTAAAAGATCTGAAGAAATACCTTACCATATGTCAGATAAGCATGTGAAAAGATGCTCAACATCATGTCATATGGGAATTGCAAATTAAACCATCAGTGACATATCACTGTACATCTGTTAGATTGGCAAAATTCTGAAAAGCTAATAATACCAAATGCTGGTGAAGGTATGGAACAAAAAGAATTCTCCTTCAATCCTAGTAGGAATGCAAAATGGTGCACAACTTTGGAAGACCATTTGGCAGTTTCTTACTGGGTTAAAACTCAATTGAATTGAAAACCTAAGGCCATAAATAACTTATACGTGAATATTTATAGCAGCTTTTTTCATAATTGTCCCAAACTGGAAGCAAGCAAAATGTCCTTTAATAGGAGAATGGATAAACTGTGGTACAAACACACAATTGATATTATTCAGCAATTAAAAAAAAAAATAGGGGCACCTGGGTGGCTCAGTTGGTTAAGCGTCCAACTCTTGATTTTGGCTCACGTCATGATTTCATGTTCATGAGTTCCAGCCCTGCATAGGGCTCTGTGTTGGCAGTGTGGAGCCTGCTTGGGATTCTCCTCCCATCGCCCCCCCCCCCCCACCACACCCCTCCTCAGCTTGCATGCACTGTCTCTCTCTCAGTAAATAAAAAAGCTTTAAAAAAAAAAAAAAAGCTGTCAAGCCATGAAAAAGTATGGAAGAACCTTAATAGTATTGCTAAATGAAAGAAGCCAATCTGAAAAGGCCTCAAATTGTATGATTCCACCTACCTGACATTCTGGAAGAGAGAAAAACTACAGATAAAAAGATCAGTGGTCATCAGGGGGTTCTCAGTGTGGAGGGAGGAATGGATAGGTAAAGCTTGGATGGTGAGATTATTCTGTGTGAAACTAATCGTGGACCCATGGCGTTATGCATTTGTCAAAATCCATAGAACTGTACAACACAAAGAGTGGATGTGAATATAAATTGTGGGGCTTGAGCTTATAATCCCCAAATGCCTACTGACTGCTCAAGCATATTCTACCAACTGAGCCAGCCAGGCCTCCCTGAATTTTATTTGTGTATCTATTTTTAATTTTTTAAACATTTTATTAATTTTTTTTTAATTTTTTTTTCAACGTTTTTTATTTATTTTTGGGACAGAGAGAGACAGAGCATGAACGGGGGAAAGGGCAGAGAGAGAGGGAGACACAGAATCGGAAACAGGCTCCAGGCTCTGAGCCATCAGCCCAGAGCCCGACGCGGGGCTCGAACTCACGGACCGCGAGATCGTGACCTGGCTGAAGTCGGACGCTTAACCGACTGCGCCACCCAGGCGCCCCAACATTTTATTAATTTTTTTAAAAAGATTTTATTTTTAAGTAATTCCTGCACCCAACGTGAAGCTCAAACTCACAACGCTGAGATCAAGAATTGCATGCTTGGGGGAAAAAAAAAAAAAAAAAAAAAAAAAAGAATTGCATGCTTAGGGGCGCCTAGGTGGCTCAGTTGGTTGAACATCCGACTGCGGCTCAGGACATGAGCTCACAGTCCGTGAGTTCAAGCCCCGCATTGGGCCCTGTGCTGACAGCTTGGAGCCTGGAGCCTGCTTCAGATTCTGTGTTTCCCTCTCTCTTTGCCCTTCCCCCACTCATGCTCTGTCTCTCTCACTCTCAAAAATGAATAAATGTTAAAAAAAAAAAAAGAATTGCATGCTTTACCAACTGAGGAAGCTGGGCCCCCCGGGCTTTTAATTTTTTTTTTTTTTTCAATTGAAATGTAGTTGACACACAATGTTACATTTGTTTCAGGTAAACAACATAGAGATTTGACAGCTCTACATACTATGTTATGCACACCACAAGTGTAGTTGCCATCTGTCACCATACATCACTATTAAATTACCATTGACTGTGTTCCCTGTGCTGTACCTTTCATCCCCATGACTTATTCATTCCATATCTGGAAGTCTCCCACTTCTCTTCACCCATTTTACCTCTTTACCCCTCCCTTTTGGCAATCACCAGTTTGTTCTCTGTATATATTGGTCTGTTACACTTTGTTCATTTGTTTTGTGTTTTAGATTACCTATAAGTGAAATCATATGGTATTTGTCTTTCTCTGTCTGATTTATTTCACTTAGCATAATACCCTGTAGGACCATCCATGCTGTTATAAATGACAAGATCTTATTATTTTTTTTTTATGGCTAATACTCCATTGTATTTTTATATACCACATCTTTATCCATTCATCTACCGGTGAGCATTTAGGTTGTTTCCATATTTTATCTGTTGTAAATGCTGCAATAAACATAAGGGTGCATATATATTTTCAAGTTAATATTCTCAGTTTTCTTGGGGAAATATTCAGTGGTGGAATTACTGGATCATATGGTATTTCTATTTTTAATATTTTTTTTAAAATTTTTTTTAACGTTTTATTTATTTTTGAGACAGGGAGAGACAGAGCATGAACAGGGGAGGGTCAGAGAGAGGGAGACACAGAATCTGAAACAGGCTCCAGGCTCTGAGCTGTCAGCACAGAGCCCGACGCGGGGCTCAAACTCACGGACTGCGAGATCATGACCTGAGCCGAAGTTGGCCGCTTAACCGACTGAGCCACCCAGGCGCCCCTATTTTTAATATTTTGAGGAACCTCCATACTGCCTTCCACAGTGGCTGCACCAATTTATATTCTCATTAACAATGCACAAAGGTTCCCTTTTCTCCACATCCTTGCCAATACTTGTTATTTCTTGGCTTTTTAAAAAATGTTTATTTTGGGGCGCCTGGGTGGCGCAGTCGGTTAAGCGTCCGACTTCAGCCAGGTCACGATCTCGCGGTCCGTGAGTTCGAGCCCCGCGTCGGGCTCTGGGCTGATGGCTCGGAGCCTGGAGCCTGTTTCCGATTCTGTGTCTCCCTCTCTCTCTGCCCCTCCCCCGTTCATGCTCTGTCTCTCTCTGTCCCAAAAATAAATAAAAAACGTTGAAAAAAAAATGTTTATTTTGAGAGAGAGGGAAAGCATATGCGTATAGGAAAGGGGCAGAGAGGGAGAAAGAGAATCCCAAGCAGGCTCACGCTGTCAGTGCAGAGCCTAATGTGGGGCTTGATCCTAGGAACTGAGCTCAAGACCTGAGCTGATATGAAGAATCTGGATGCTCAACGGCTGAGCCACCTAGGCACCCCACTTGTCTTTTTGATATTAGGTATTTTGACAGTTGAAATTGTAGACTTAAAAAAAACAATAAAAAACTTCCAGTGTATTCCTTGCACTGATTAACAAGGTGGATAACGTGCCTACTTTTGTGGACTTTAGAGTCAATAAATCAGAAAATTTTCAGTGATGTCATAGAAAGTAATAGGATGGTTAACTTCAGATTGGATAAGTCTGGACAGATCTCTGAGGAGGTGATATTTAACTGAGGCCTGACTACAAGAACATGTTAGCTATTTAAAGATACAGAAAAAAGCATTCTTAGCAGAGGGAACAGTTAGTACAAAAGCTGTAAGGCTAGGATGAAATAGTGTGTTTGAGAAATAGAAAGCAAGCTAGATTTGCAGTGGGTGAAGGGAAGAATGATAAGAGGTAAAGTCAGAGAGTTAGCATGGGTAGTATGGACTTGGGGGCATCTATAAGCCAGGGTAAGGAGTTTGGATTCTATTTTAACTGAGATAGGAGGTTATTGAGTATTTAAGCAGAGTAGAGTATGATCTAATTTTTATTTTTCAAAGAGGACTCCAGTTGCTGTGTGGAGGATGATGGGAGGGAGAAGGAGCCAGGAGCAAGTACAGAAGCAGGGAGACCAGTTTAATGACTTCTAGTAATTTGTTGTCAGGGAAGGGATGGATGTTTGTAGCTTAGACTAGGATGGTTAAGAGAAGGAGTAATGTGGCTATATAGTAGGGTATGTTTTACAGGTAGAATCATTAGAACTTGTTGAGGGAAAGATCATGCCCATATGTTTGGCTTGAGCAGCTGGGTGGATGGTGGTGCCGTTGAGGCCAAGATGAGTGTGTCCAGGTATAGAGAGTTTTAATTTAGTCATTTTAACTGTGTACGTAGGCAGTTGTAAGTAATGGTCAAGATGAAAAGTGTGGAGCTCAGGAGAAAACATGGGACTGGAAGTATAGGTTATCTATTATATCTAGTCTCTTGCCTGTTTTTTATTTTGTTTATTTATTTATTTATTTAGAGAGCACATATGAGCAGGAGAGGGAGGGAGAGAGAGAGACAGACAGAGAGAGAGACATTATCCCAAGCAGCTCCACACTGTTAGCGCAGAGCCCGATGCAGGGCTCAAACCCATGAACTGTGAGATCATGACCTGAGCCAAAACCAAGAGTCAGATGCTCAACCAGGTGTCCTCTTGCCTGTTTTTTAACTTGTACAAATCATCAATGATAAATGTTTTCTTTTAAAAACCTCAAACAATACATATAAAACCAAAGTTCCCCATGACCACCTTCTTTACTGTATATACTCCTCTTCTCCACAAAGTTAACCACTGTGACCAGTGTCAGATGTGTACTCTTTCCTGCATTTATTTATATGTATGTATAGGAATAGATAGTTTACTTTTGTTTGCAAAAATGACATCATAATGTATATATTGTATAACTTAAATGTTCTTGGAATCATTTCATTTTGGTCATTAGTAAGTTACTTGTTTTAATGTCTGCATTGTATTCTGTTCTATGCTATGAATGTTACTTATTTAACTGGTTACCAATTGATACTTACGTGGTTTCTTTAGTTTTTCTTTTTTTACTATTATACATAACAGTAATTTTTTATTCTTCTTAAGAATTTAAAGTATTTAGAGATATATAAAAGTAATATGTGTAAGTACATGCATTATTACAATTACCAGCATGTTTTTGCAGAGCAACTCATTCTACCACAGTGATTATCTGTAATTATCTGGAGAGAATCACTGTTCCTAAAAATGTGTTTAATCTGTACGTTCATTAGTCTTTTCTATATGAAGTTAATTTGAATTTTAAAATATATTTTATTTCTGTAGAGATCTTAAATTTATTTACTTTGTAACTTTGTAATTAATGCTAATTTAGAATAAACAATGTACACTATACTATTAAAAAGGTTATTTTTCCAGCAATAAATTGTTGATATAGATCAGCAGCTAGAATAGTACTTTATCATGCATAATAAGATCAGCACGGGGTATTCGCTTGCTCTCTCTTGATTTACTTGTCTTGATGTCATAGTACTGTTGCATACAGTCTTTTGGGTGTTGAGGAGAAGGTAATAACTATACAGAATGTGGTAATGATGTCTTTGGAAGGCCCTTTGTATAACAAGCACTTTGAACCAGAATATCCTGTACAAAACAGTGTTAAGGCTTTTGTGTTATAATTCATTTCTTTTATATTTTGGGTGACTACTAATGACATTATTTATGGTGTATGCCTTCCCTGTTTAAAATAAAAGGTCTCTTTTAATAAATTGTAGGTTATAAAACATCTGAAGTGGGCAATGTAAATAAAGAAGATGAAGGGGGAAAAATGCACACACTGACACACACACTCACTCACCTGCACACATACACATACCAGGCCACAGAGAATGAGCTAGTTTCTATAGTGAAGACCAAAATTTTAGCTTTGAGCATTTTCATAAGGCAAGGAATGAAACATTAGATTTTGTAGAGTTGGTCTCAGTGGGAATTATTGTTCCATTTCATTTTGGCAGATTTGAGAAGATACCAGAATTGTTTGATACTAAATTAAAAAAATTCCGTGAGCAGGGGAGAGGGGCAGAGGGAGAGAGAGAGAATCCCAAGCAGGCTCCATGCTCAATCTGGAGCCTGACGTAGGGCTTGACCCCACAACCCTGGGATCGTGACTTGAGCCGAAATCAAAAGTTGGATGCTCAACTGAGTGAGCCACTCAGGTGCCCCTGATATTTAAAAATTTTAATGGAAGTCTAAAATTGTATGAAAATTTAAGACAGTAGGTACAGTATCAAGATATTTTGTCTTACTGTATATTATGGTTCTTACATAGTACTTGGTAAAAAAGTGCTAAGTAAATTTCATTTCACTTTAATCTTTACCTTGACCCAGTTGAAATATTTCTAATATTGTTATCCAGTCCCCAAAAGCCTAAGAACAGATTTTTATTGTAAAGATATTTAAACACTATTAATGATAAATAACATTTACAGAGCATTTTTAAATATACATAATCATCTTTGCAACAACTCTGTGAGGTAGACGTGGTGTTATACTCATTTTTCTGATAGAAAACTGGGACCTAGAGAGGTTATATAACTTAAGTAGTATCATATAAGTGTCATAGACAGGAATTGAGCCCAAATGTTCTGACTTTGTTATAATATCTTTGTTATATTAATCATGCTGTTTCCACATGGGGTTACCTTTTCCATGATTGGAGACTGAAGAAGATATGTGAGACTTAATCATTTAGTGTAGTTCGAAGTCTTTGTTGTTGTTATGGTTAAATTTATTTTGAGAGAGAAGACTGTGAGCAGGGGTGGGGCAGAGAGTGAAAGAGGGAGAGAGAAGATCCCAAGCAGGCTCATCGCTGTCAGCACAGAGCCCAGTGCAGGGCTCAGACTCATGAAATTGAGATCATGACCTGAGCCAAAATTAAGAGGTGGACTGCTCACCCGACTGAGCCACCCAGGTGCCCCTCAAAAGCCATTTTTTAATTCATTTCATCAAACAGATATTTAAGTGTTTGCTATGTGTCAGGCACTATTTTTGGGCTTCTGGCTTTCATCAGTGAACAAAACAAAGATCCCTGCTCACATGGAGTTTATATTCTAGCCTAGAGATTCAAAACAATAAATATGGGGCGCCTGGGTGGCTCAGTCAGTTGAACGTTCAACTTCGGCTCAGGTCATGATCTTGTGGTTTGTGAGTTCAAGCCCCACGTCGAGCTCTGTGCTGACAGCTCAGAACTTGGAGGCTGCTTTGGATT
The DNA here is from genome assembly GCF_028018385.1 of Neofelis nebulosa. Classification (NCBI taxonomy): domain Eukaryota; kingdom Metazoa; phylum Chordata; class Mammalia; order Carnivora; family Felidae; genus Neofelis; species Neofelis nebulosa. Next base: position 116,991,936 of record NC_080790.1, read on the forward strand.
CTGTGTCTCCCTCTCTCTCTGCCCCTCCCATGCTCCTGCTCATGCTCTGTCTCTCAATAATAAATAAATGTTAAAAAAAATCCACTTGGATATGAAAAAAAAACAATAAACATAATTACCAAGTGAATTACTTAGTATGTCAGAAGGTGATCTATTCTGTAGAAGAAAAAAAAAATGACCAGGGAATTGGAGCAGACTGTAATATTGTCAAGAGAACAAGTAAAACGAAAGTCCTAGTGCTAGAATGTGCTAGCATATTTGATGTATAACAGGGAGGTAGGTACTTGAGTAGATTAGGAGAATAGAAGGAGATAAGATCAGGAAGTTGGGAGCATGCATCTTATATAGTCTTTTAAGGTCATGGTATGGATCTAAGCTTTTAACCCTGAGTAAAATGGGAAGCTTTTGCAGGATTTTGAACACTTTAAAAGTCATCCTGATTGTGTTCAGAATAGGCACTGAAGCCAGACACAGCTAGAAACAGGGAGACCTAATCCAGGGGGGGAAAAGGTGGCTCTGAACAGATTGATAGTAGAGGTGGTGAGAAATGGTTGGATTCTGGACATATTTTGCAAATGGAGCCAACAGAATTTGCTGGCAGATAGTAAGGAAAATAAAAAAAGGCAGGATGACTTCAAGGTTTTTAGCCTGAGCGTCTGAAAGGATGGAGTTGTTACCAACTGAGATAATTTACAGGGAAAATCAGGAGTTCAGTTTGATTTGTTAAGTTTGGGGGTTTTTTCACATACCCCCAAGTAAAGTTGTTCAGAGTTTAGGAATGAAGTCTGGGATAGAAATATAAAGTTGGGACTCATTGGTATATAGATGACATTTAAAGTCACAACACTGAATGATATCTTTGAGGAAATGTGTACAGAGAGATAAGAGGGAACTGAACCCTAGGATACTCCCAACATTAAGACGGGAGAAAACAGAAGAGATTGTCAAAGGAGCCTAAGAACAATCAGTGAGGTAGGACTTAAACCTAGAGAATGTTCCTTGGGAGCCCAAGGAAAGAAAGTAAACCATGGAAGATAGAATGATTAGCCATGTAATTTTGCTGACAGGTTAGGCAGGATGAATACTAGAATTAAAAATTTAATTTAGCAATATGACGGCCACTGTTATTGTGCAGTCTTCAGTGAGATATGAAAATGGCCTGGTTAGCACCATACATATTTTTTTTAATGGGACTTTTTGATGTTTACAGTGTGTCCTTTGCCATGTTCAGGTTTGCCGTCCTGTTGGTGGTATGTCTGGCAGTGGATCGCAGCTTGGTTCAATGGGTAGCCTGACCATGAAATCACAACTTCAGATCACTGGTAAGTCTTAAACAGATCTACTAGTATACTTTTTTTTTCTTCCTAAGATAAAAAATATAATCCTTTTTTTTTTTTTTTTTTTTTTTTGAGGGAGAGAGAGAAAGAGGGGGCGCAAGTGAGTAAACGGCAGAGAGAGTGAGAATCCCATAAGGGGCGGGGAGAGAGAGAGAGAGAGAGAGAGAGAGAGAGAGAGAGAGAGAGAGAGAGAGAAGGAGGTAGGGAGAGAGAGAGAGAAGCGGGACTCACCCAAAGTGGGGCTTGAGCTCATCTTATACAGGGCTTGTACTCACCTGAAGTGGGGCTCTAGCTTACCTGATGTGGACTTGAACTCCCAAACTGTGAGATCGTGACCTGAGCCCAAGTCAGATGCTTCGCTACTGAGCCACCCAAGCACCCCAAAAAATAATCTTAAGAGAAGAAAATCTTCAGTGGCTATTATATATCAGGTGCTGTTTGAATTAATATTTGCCTAATGAATGAAAGAACAGATGGTTAGATATATAAAAATTACATTTTTATTTCAGGATATTCTTGGGTATTCTGTAGGGTTTTTTCCCCCTCTCCCATTAAACATTGGTGTCTGGGGCAGTTGCTATTGTTTTTTGTTTTGTATTACATTAACAGCCTTGAGAGATAATTCACATACACACAGTTTACCCATTAAGAGGTCAATGATTGTTAGTATATTCACAGTGTTGTACAGTTGTCAACACTGTCAGTTTTAGAAAACCTCTACCCATTAGTAGAAGACTTTCCATGTCCCCCAGCCACCATCAACCCTGGGCAATCACTAATCTACTTCCTGTCTGTAGGTTTTTCTATTCTGGATATCTCATATAAATGGGATCCTAAAATGTGTATGGCTTTTTGTTTCTGACTTTTTCTACTTGGCATGTTTTCAAGGTTCATTCTTATTGTAGCATGCATTAGTATTTCATTTTATTGCCAAATAATATTGCAGGCATGAACATGCCACATTTTCTTTATCCTTTTATCAGTTGATGTATGTTTGAGTTGTTTCTACTTTTGGCTATTAGGAATAATGCTATGAACATTTGTGTACAAGTTTTTGTAAAGATGTGTGTTTTCACTTCTCTTGAGTACCTACCTAGGAGTGGAGTCACTGGTCATATCTATGTTTCACTTTGTGAGGAATTCCAAATTGCTTTTCATTTTTTAAATTTTTTTATTTTTCATTTTTTTAAATGTTTATTTTTGAGAGGGAGAGGGAGATGGTGAGCAGGGTAGGGGCAGAGAGAGAGGGAGATGGAGAACTCCAAGCAGGCTCTGCACTGCCAGTACAGAGCCTGATATGAGTTTGAACTCACAAACCACAAATTATGACCTGAGCCTAAGTCAAGAGTCAGATGATTAACCGACTAAGCCCCCCATGCGCCTCTCCAAATTGTTTTTCAAAGCATTCACACTATTTGTATTCCCATCAGCCATGTATGAGGGTTCCACTTTCTCCACATCCTTGACAGTGCGTGTTGTCTTTTTGATTATAGACATCCTAGTGGGTGTGAAGTGGTATGTCATTGTGGGTTTGATTTGCATTTCTCTGGTGGTTAATGATGTTGAACATCTTTTCATGTGCTAAATGGCCATTTGTATATATCTTTTTTGGAGAAATGTCTATTTAAATCCTTTGGTTGCTATTATTATTTAACTACTATCTCTTTCTTTCTCTCTCTAACCATATGAACCAAGTATATCACTTTCAGATTGATATTCCTAATGTTCTAATATGCCACTTACGTTACATTCCTGTTCAAAAATCTTTAATGCTTCTGTTTGGCTATAGTTTGGAATTTCGTTAGCCAGGGCTGAGAGCTTTCACAGTCTGGCTCCATATGGTCTTTTTGTAGATATTTATACATGAACTATTTGGTGAGTCACTGGATTTTCTTCAGATATGCATGTGTCTGTATCACACAGTGAAACCTCAGTCTCTAACCTTTTAATGGCATTTATTTCTTCTAGAACAATTACCATCCTCTGTATGGTATTTTTATCTTTTATTACACCTATCTCACATCCACCTCTAGATGATGACTATTAGGCTACAAACCATGTCCTTATTATTATCTTCCTCAAAACCTAAAAATGATTGAATTATATTTAAAAAAACACTTTCATAATGTGACAGCATCTTAGAATTTATTTTTGGAAATTCCTTCACTATAGTCTCTTTCCTTAGCAATGTCTGATTCTCAATGAAAGATACTGATATTTCTTTGTTAAGCAAGATTCTGATTATTTTCCTCTGCTCCCCATCCTGAAGCTAGCCTGAGTAGCTGATTTAAATTGAGCCAGCTTCTTAGGACTTTTTCTGGGCTGCTTAACATTAAACCTTTGATTGGAGTAATCTTTAAAAAAATCTTTACTTTTTCAGGTTATATAAGTAATACACATGTTTTTTATTTTTAAAAACGTAGTAAAATAGGGGTGCCTGGGTGGCTCAATCAGTTAAGTGTCTGACTCTTCATCTCAGCTCAGGTCTTGATCTCAGGGCTGTGAGTTCAAGCCCCACACTGGGCTCTGTGCTGGGCATGGAGCCTACTTACAAAAACAAACAATAACCAAAAAAAAACTTTAAAAAAACCTCAGTAAAAGAATGAAGTGAAGGGTCCTATTTATCATCTCAATCCTGAGAGGTGATACTGTTATTCCTTTAGGTTTAGGTTTATATTCCTTTATACTTTTCTCTGTGCATAAACCATTTATCTTGTTTGCTACCATCATTATTCTTACAGTAAGAAAAGAAAAATATTTGATAAATGCCTAAATGCATCTCAAGAAGACATAATTCTTGCCATGTTTAAGTTTTTAATCTTGGTTCTAATAATTCTGAGACTGCACAAATACAAGGCAAAAGCAATTTAATAAAAACAAATACCATGAATAATGGATAAAAGTTATATATTTAGCAAATATATTATTATATATGAGACAAATGGAAAGCATAAGTTTATAAAGAGTAAAGTGCCAAGTTGAGTAGAATCAAATGCCTTTCATAATTCATTGTTTACTTCTATGCTTTTGATGCTAGAAACCTCAGAACTAAGCTTTTTGCACAATTTCCTTTAATGACATTGTATTTTTTATTCTATGTTAATGGATCAGTTATAGTATTGGTTGCTTTCATTATTTTTTTGTAAGCTGCCTCAACATCTTTCTAGATAGAATCAAGATGGGCATAAAAATTGAAGTGTAAAAAATAAATGCCATTGTATATGGTAACGGCAAAAAGAGGTAACAACTTTGGTCGGGAAAGCAAGATCAGTGTTTGACCAGAGCTTCTGTGAAAGGAAGTGGTGCTTGAAGCATTGTTACCATTTAAATATAGGAAATTATTTAAAAAATATATAGGGAAGTAGAAAGGATCCTTTTAGGAGAGAATACGAGTAGAACACTTGAAGCAGAGAAACGAACAAGGCTTTGCTAAAACCCCTGTGGGCCACTGCTGCAGAGTTGGAACCTTGAGAACTTAATGGGAGTGGGTCATCTCCTTCAGGTGTGTGTCAGGGCTACAAAAATATCATTGCTGGCAGACATGGAAAGAAATCAGGGCTTTTAACAAAGAACAGTCAATTTTACTTTTTAGAAAGTTAGTATGAAAGACCAATAGGAGAATTGAGTGTCAAAAGTTAAAAAATCCTACTCTGTGGTTTTACTCAAATTTCTTGTCTTTAAAAAAATTTTAAAGTAGTAAGTTAATTTTGAGAGAGAGTGGGGGAGGAGCAGAGAGAGAGAGAGAGAGAGAGAGAGAGAGAGAGAAAACCCCAAGCAGGGTCCGTGCTGTCAGCGCAGAGCCTAACATGGGGCTTCATCTCCTGAACTATGAGATCATGACCTGAGCCAAAATCAAGAGTTGGACGCTTAACCCACTGAGCCACCCAGGCACCTCTTGTCTTTTGTTTTGTTTAAATTTTTTTAGTATTTATTTATTTTGGAGCGAGACAGAGAGTGAGTGGGGGAGGAGCAGAAAGAGGGAGACACAGACTCTGAAGCAGGCTCCAGGCTCTGAGCTGTCAGCACAGAGCCCAACATGGGGCTCAAACTCACAAACTGAGATCGTGACCTGAACCAAAGTCGGACACTTAACCGACTGAGCCACCCAGGAGCCCCTACCCCTTGTCTTTTTTTGTTTGTTTGTGTTTTCAATCCAGTTATTCCAGCAGCATTTCCTGAAAAGACTGTTTTTTTGTCCATTGAATTTTCTTGGTTCCTTTGTCAAATATTAGTTGACCTTATATGTTTGGGTTTATTTCTGGGCTCTCAGTTCTGTTCCGTTGATCTATTTGTCAGTTTTTATGTCAGTACAATACTGTTTTGATTACTATAGCTTTATAGGATAGCTTGAAATCAGGAAGTACAATGCCTCCTGCATTGATTTCTTTGGATATTGGGGTCTTGTGGTTCCATATAAATTTTAGGAGTGTTTTTCCTACTTTAATCAAAAATGCCAGTGGAATCTTGATAGGTAGTGCATTGAACATGCAGATGGCTTCTTACCCTCTTGTTATTTTCTTACCTCTTTCATATTTATTTGTTTGTTTGTTTGTTTATTTACCATTTTTTAAGTAGGCTCCACAACCATCATGGGGCTTGAACCCATGACCCTGAGATCCAGAGTCTCATTCTCTATCACCTGAGCCAGCCAGGTTCCCCTATTTTCTTACCTCCTTCTATCATACATACAGAGACAGACATACATTCCTGTTAATTATTCATTTACAGTATATATTGGCTAATTGATTTCCTTACCCGATTAAGTGAGGCCGATAGAAAATTTATTTCAGAGAAATGGTACCTTTTGTAAGCTGTAGCAAAAAAGTTTAAAAAAATAATTCATAGTGCGGTTTGTTGATAATTGGATTGTTTAGAGAACTTGGATGTATGTTTTAATTTCACTGAATCCTTTTTTTTTTTTTATTTAACTTAATTTACTTTTTTTTTTTATTTTAGAGAGAGAGTGAGCAGGAAAGGGGCAGAGGGAGAGAGAATCTTAAGCAGGCACCATGCTCAGTGTAAAGCCTTTTGAGGAGCTCAGTTCCACTACCCTGGGATCATGACCTGAGCCAAAATCAAGACTCAACCAGTGGAGCTACCCAGGTGCCTCTCACTGAGTTCTTTATAAGAGTATCAAAGGAGGGATGCCTGGGTGGCTCTATCAGTTAAGTGAATGGCTCTTGATTTTGGCTCAGGTCATGATCCTCACAGTTCATGAGTTTGAGCCCCACATTAGTCTCTGTGCTGACAGTGCCAAGCCTGCTTGGGATTCTCTCTCCCTTCTCTCTGCCCCTCCCCTGCTTGCACTCTTTCTCTCAAAATAAATAAATAAAGTTAAAAAAAAAAGTATCAAAGGAAAGGCAACGTCACCTTTCCTTTTCAGCATTTACATAAAATAAAAAAGTATACTGCTGGTGTATTAGTTATATTTTCTTTCTTTCTTTCTTTCTTTCTTTCTTTCTTTCTTTCTTTCTTTCTTTCTTTCTTTCTTTCTTTCTTTCTATAATATCAGGTTAGCTAACACACAGTGTATATACAGTATGCTCTTGGTTTTGGGGGTAGATTCCCGTGATTCATCACTTACATACAACACCCAGTGCTCATCCCAATAAGTGCTCTTCTCATTGCCCATCACCCATTTCCCTTCACCTGTGCCCACCCATCAACCCTTAGTTTGTTCTGTGTATTTAAGAGTCTTTTATGGTTTGCTCCCTCTTTGTTTGAAATTATATTTTCCCCTTCCCTTCCCCTATGGTCTTCTGTTAAGCTTCTCAAGTTCCACATATGAGTGAAAACATATTCTCTCTTTGATTGACTTATTTAACTTAGTATAATACTCTCCACTTCCATCCACATTGTTGCAAAATGGCAGGATTTCATTCTTTCTCATTGCCAAGTAGTGTTCCATTGCATATATAAACCACATCTTTATCCATTCATCAGTTGATGGACATTTCATTTGGGCTCTTTCCATAATTTGGCTACTGTCCAAAGCGCTGCTATAAACATTGGGGTACATGTGCCCCTTCAAATCAGCACTCCTTTATCCTTTGGATAAATTCCTAGTAGTGCTATTGCTGGGTCATAGGGTAGTTCTATTTTTAGTTTTTTGAGGAACCTCCATACTGTCTTCCAGAGTGGCTGCACCAGTTTGTATTCCCACCAGCAGTGCAAAAGGGTTCCTCTTTCTCTGATCCTCGCCAACATCTGTTGTTTCCTAAGTTGTTAATTTTAGCCACTCTGACTGGTGTGAGGTAGTATCTCATTGTGGGTTTTCATTTATATTTCCCTGATGATGAGCGATGTTGAGCGTTTTTTCATGTGTCTGTTGGCCATCTGGATGTTTTCTTTGGAAAAGTGTCTTTTGAAGTGTCTAATTTCTTCACTGAATTATTTGTTTTTTGGGTGTTGAGTTTGGTAAGTTCTTTATAGATCTTGGATGCTAACCCTTTACCTGATATGTCATTCGCACATATCTTCTCCCATTTCATTGGTCGCCTTTTAATTTTGTTGATTGTTTCTTTTGCAGTGCAGAAGCTTTTTATCTTGATAAGGTCCCAATAGTTCATTTTTGCTTTTATTTCCCTTTCCTTCGGAGACATGCCAAGCAAGGAATTGCTGCTGCTGAAGTCAAAGAGGTTGTTGCCTGTTTTCTCCACTAGGGTTTTGGTGGTTTTTTGTGTATGGTGTAAGAAAGTGGTCCAGTTTCATTCTTCTGCATGTTTCTGTCCAGTTCTTCCAGCACCATTTGCTAAAGAGACTGTCTTTTTTCCATTGGATACTCTTTCCTGCTTTGTCAGAGATTAGTTGGCCATACATTTGTGGGTCCAATTCTGGGTTCTCTATTCTATTCCACTGGTCTATGTGTCTGTTTTTGTGCCAATACCATAGTGTCTTGATTACAACCTTGTAGTAGAGGCTGAAGTTTGGGATTATGATGCCTTTCGCTTTGGTTTTCTTTTTCAATGTAACTTTGATTATTTGGGGTCTTTTGTGGTTCTATACACATTTTAGGATTGTTTATTCTAGCTTTGAGAAGAATGCCGATACAATTTTGATTGGGATTGCATTGAATGTATAGATTGCTTTGGGTAGTAATAACATTTTAACAATATTTGTCCTTCCAATCCATGAGCATGGAATGATTTTGCATTTCTTTGTGTCTTCTTCAATTTCCTTCATAAATTTTCTATAGTTTTTGGCGTACATATCTTTTACATCTTTGGTTAGGTTTAATCCAAGGTATGGTTCTTGGCATAATTCTAAATGGGATTGATTTCTTGATTTCTCTTTCTGTTGTTTCATTATTGGTGTATAGAAATGCAACTGATTTCTATACATTTATTTTGTATCCTGCGACTTACCTGAATTCATGTATCAGTTCTAGCAGCTTTTTGGTGGAGTCTTTTGGGTTTTCCATGTAGAGTATCATGTCATCTGCAAAAAGTGAAAGTTTGACTTATTCTTTGCCAGTTTTGGATGCCTTTTATTTCGTTTTGTTGTCTGATTGCTGAGGCTGGGACTTCCAACACTATGTTAAACAACAGTGGTGTCAGTGGACATCCCTGCTGTGTTCCTGATCTCATGGGGAAAGCTCTCAGTTTTTCCCCATTGAGGATGATATCAGCTGTGGGCTTTTCATATATGGCTTTTATGGTGTTAAGTTATGTTCCTTCTATCCCGACTTTCTTGGGGGTTCTTATTAAGAAAGGATGCTGCTGTATTTTGTGAAATGCTTCTTCTGCATTTATTGACAGGATCATATGGTTCTTATCCTTTCTTCTATTAATGGGATGTATTACATTGATTGATTTGCGAATATTGAACTAGCCCTGCAGCCCAGGAATGAATCCTACTTGATCGTGGTGAATAATTCTTTTGATATACTGTTGAATTCAATTTGCTAGTATCTTGTTGAGAATTTTTGCATCTGTGTTCATCAGGGATATTTCACCTTTTTAGGTAAATTATCAAAAAGGTAATTGTCCTTTTTAGTGGGGTCACTGTCTGGTTTGGGAATCAAGTTAATGTTGGCTTCATAGAGGGGCGCCTGAGTGGCTCAGTCGGTTGAGCATCCGACTTCGGCTCAGGTCATGATCTCAGGGTCTGTGAGTTCAAGCCCTGCGTTGGGCTCTATGCCGACAGCTCAGAGCCTGGAGCCTGTTTCGGATTCTGTGTCTCCCTCTCTCTCTCACCCTCCCCCATTCATGCTCTGTCTCAAAAAAATAAATAAAGGTTAAAAAAAATGGAAAAAAAAATGTTGGCTTCATAGAATGAATCTGGAATCTTTATTTCTGTTTTCTGGAACAGGTTGAGAAGAATAGGTATTAACTCTGCTTTAAATGTCTGTTAGAATTCCCCTGGGAAGCCATCTGGCCCAGGACTCTTATTTGTTGGGAGATTTTTGATAACTGTGATTCAATTTCTTCACTGGTTATGGGTCTGTTCAATTTTCTGTTTCTTCCCATTTGAGTTTTGATAGTGTGTGGGTGTCTAGGAATTTGTCCATTTCCTCCAGGTTGTCTAGTTTGTTGGCATATAATTTTTCATAGTATTCTCTGATAATTGTTTATATTTCTGTGATACTGGTTGTGGTCTGTCCTCTTTCATTTGTGGTTTTCTTTATTTGGGTCCTTTCTCTTTTTGAGAAGTCTGGCTAGCAGTTTAAAAATTTTGTTTTATTTTTTCAAAAAAATAGCTCTTAGATTCATTGATCTGTTCTGGGTTTTTTGTTTTTGTTTTTTGATTCTATATTATTTCTGCTCTGATCTTTATTATTTCTCTTCTGCTGCTGGTTTTGGGATTTCTTTGCTGTTCTGCTTCTAATTCCTTTAGATGTGCTGTTAGATTTTGTATTTGGGATTTTTCTTGGTTTTTGAGATAGGCCCAGATTGCATTGTGTTTCCTCTTAGGACTGCCTTTGCTGCATCCCAAAGGATTTGGACTGTCACGTTTTCATTTTCATTTGCTTCCATGTATCTTTTAATTTCTTCTTTAATTGCCTGGTTGACCCGTTCATTCTTTATTAGAATGTTCTTTAACTTCTGTGCATTTGGAAGCTTTCCAAATTTTTTTCTTCTGGTTGATTTCAAGTTTCATAGCATTGTGATTAGAAAATATGCATGGTATGATCTCAATCCTTTTATACTTATTGAGGGCTGTTTCATGACCCAGTATGTGATCCATCTTAGAGAATGTTCCATGTACACTCAAAAAGAATGTGTATTCTGCTTTTGGATGAAAAGTTCTGAATGTATCTATCATGTCCATCTGGTCCAGTGTATCATTCAAGGCCCTTGTATCTTTATTGATATTTTGCCCAGATGATCTGTCAATTGTTGTGAGTATTAAAGTCCCCTGCAATTACAGTATTCCTGTCAGTAAGATTGCTTATGTTTGTGATTAATTGACTTATGTATTTGGGTGCTACCAAGTTGGGAGCATAAGCATTTACAATTGTTAGCTCTTCTTGATGGATAGACCTCGTAATTGTGACATACTGCCCTTCTTCATCCCTTGTTACAGCCTTTAGTTTAAAATCTAGTTTGTCTGATATAAGTATGGCTACTCCAGCTTTCTTTTGACTTCCAGTAGCATGATAGGTGGTTCTTCATCCCCTTACCTTCAATCTGAAAGTGCCGTCAGGTCTAAAATGGGTCTTTGGTAGACAGCATATAGATGGATCTTGTTTTTTGTTTTTGTTTTTGTTTTTTAATCCATTCTGATACCCTATGTCTTTTGATTAGAGCATTTAGTCCATGTACATTCAGAGTTATTGAAAGATATGGATTTAGTGTCGTTGTGTTATCTGTAGATGTCATGCTTGTGCTTATGTCTCTGGTGCTTTTTAGTGTTTGCAGCATTCCACTCATAGAGTCCCCCTTTAGGATCTCTTGCAGGGCTGGTTTAGTGGTGATGAACTCCTTCAGTTTTTGTTTGGGAAAGCCTTTATCTCTCCTTCTATTCTGAATGACAATCTTGCTAGATAAAAAGTCTTCTTAGCTGCATATTTTTCCTGTTCAGCACATTGAATATTTCCTTTCATTCCCTTCTGGCTTGCCAAGTTTCAGTGGACAGGTCTGCTGCTACCCTTATATGTCTATCTTGTAGGTTAAGGCCCATTTGTCTCTAGCTGCTTTCAGAATTCTGTATCTTTGTATTTTGCCGTTTCATAATGATATGCCATGGAGAAGATCTATTCTTGTTAAATCTAAAGGGAGTTCTCTGAGCCTCCTGGATTTGGATGTCTATTTCCTTCCCCAGATTAGGGAAGTTCTCAGCTATAATTTGTTCAAGTAAACCTCTGCCTCTTTCTCCTTCTTCTGGAGCTCGTATGATATGGATATTATTACATTTCCATCAAGTCACTTAGTTCTGTAATTCTCCCCTTGTGGTCTAATATTTTCTTACCTCTCTTTTTCTAAGCTTCATTATTTTCCATAATTTTATCTTCTATTTCACTTAATCTTCCCTCTGCCTCTTCCATCCTTGCTGTCACTGCATCTAGTTTATTTAGCACCTCATTTCTTAATTTGTTGTGACTATTTCTTAGTTCCTTGATCTCTGCAGCAGTAGATTCTCTGCCATCTTCTAAGCTTTTTTCCTTCCTTCTATGCTTTTTTCCAAGCCCAGCTATTAATCTTATGACTATTATTCTAAATTCTTGCTCAGTTATATTGTTCATTTCTGTTCTGAGCAATTCTCTAGCTGTCATTCCTTCCTGGAATTTCTTTTGAGGAGAATTCTTCTATTTTGTCATATTGGCTTGTTTTCTGTCCCTTATGTGTTTTAATAGGTTGTTATGAGTCTTGCTGCTGTGAGCACTATTATATTAAAAAGGGGTCATAACACTGTCCAGGGCCTGGCCCTTCAGGAGGTGTTTTTGGAGTGTGTTTCATGCTCTCTGTTGTTGAGGCTCTGGTTGCTTTATCTCCCTACTCATAGTGGTGGTTTGGATCTTCCACCAGGTGTGCTTTGATTTGTTCGTTGAAGTGTCCCTGGAAAAAATTTTAAAAAGGGGTGTGTATGGTGGTGGAAGAGGCCTTATCCCATATAGAGAGAGAAGTGATGGGTGGGGAAAAGGAAAAGAAAAAAAAATTGACCAGGCAGAGAATCAGAGAAACTATACAGCTTAGTCCAGAGACCGGGGGGTGGGGGGGGGGGGTGGGGTGGGGGGGTAAAGGAGAGACAGAAGAGATGTAAAAAGAATAGATTGAAAATGTGTGCTTAAACCAACAACCAGAATAACCAGACTAGAGAAGGGAAGAAATAAGAGGGAGAAAAGGGGGGATATATATATCCCCCCACACACACACAAAATAAGAATTGATCAAGAATCAAATCAAAGAATACAAAAACCACTGGACCAATATCTGATGGGGCCTTGGAACCGGTGCCTGCAATGATCTGGAGGAGGGACTGTTTGGTTAAGTCAGTGTCAATCTTGCTCTGTTACATATGCAGTTACCAGGTACAGAGGGATGTGGTTTGGTGTATGTGGGTCCCACCTCCACTGTGGGCCCGTTGTCTGTTCCCTGAAACCCCACCTTGTTGGTGATGGGGAGAAAACTGGCAACACCCCAGCCTCTCCTCCCCGGACCAGGTGTCCCAAACCACTTTGTTCAGGCCATCCTGACAGTGCCACACGGGCGCAAGCAGGCCACTTTGTTCTGCTCCACAGTCTCCTGCACCTTCCAGGTGCTTGGGTGGGATTAAAACCCGGATCCTGCTCCACGCACCCTGGTTCCTGGGAAGTGCCACTCCACCCAGCCTGTCAACTGAGGGCCTCTGGCTCCTCACAGTGCTGAGTGGGCACGAGTGCAAGCAGCCACCTATGTCCCCCTCCACCATCTCCTGTGCCTTCCAGGCACGTGGCTGGGATTCAAACCCCGATGTCTTACAGGATCCCTTGTCCCAGTTCCTGGATACTGTCACTCTGGGGTACTGTCAGGTACAAAGGACCTCTGGTTGGTGTGGGGGAGGGGGGGCAAGGGGTTCATGGGCCTACAGGGTCTTTTGTCCTTGGAATGGCTATTTGTCTTCTCATAGCACTCAAGGGAAAGGGTTGTTCTCTCTGCTCCTGAGAGGTAGCTACCTAGCTCAGGGCTGGCTCCCCACCTCCCACAGTTAGAAATTGGTTCTTTCTCCATTTTTTTCCATTCCCCGGTCCATGGTTTTTCTCTTATCCAAATACAGTCCTACATTTCCACAGCCTGTCTTTCTCTTCCTTTTGTCTCTTCACAGAAGGGGATCCCTCCCTTCTGTTCCTATGCCACCTGTTTTATCTCTCCCAGTTTGCAGTCATGCACCTATGGCCTGCTACGTTGTCCCTGTGGGCCCCTGGAGATGTTTCTGTCACTCTGTAACCCAGATTCCTAGAATTCCAAGTCTTCTGGCCTCAATACTGCTGTGTTTGAGGGACACGGGAACTTTGGGTCCCCCTGCTTCTCCACCATGTTGACCACTCTCCAGTAACATTTTCTGTAATTTGAATCTAATTTATGGAAATAACTTGAGTAGCCATTTAGCTTCAAGTTTGAGTTGAATAAGAAAGGTTGTCTTTTGTGCTATTCTTTCACATAGATCTAGATAATTCATTGAAGCAGTTGCTTTGGGAATTTCTGTTGGCATTTAACTGATTGGTTCACATTTTACTGGAATATTGTTAGTGAATGTCCCTGTATTTTTCATATTGGGCAATAACTTTCTTGTATAGTTTATCAGATAGATGCAAAAATTATAGTAGAAAATAATAAATACTGTCAAATGCTTTGACCTGTGTACCATTAAAGTTTCTATCGTTAAACTCTTGGGGAGGTCATTTCGCCCCTGACCCCAAGTTTTAGTTAAGAAATGTATATTAGACTAATGATTCCCATCTCCAGAGAAGCTAATGTCTGGTCTTGGTTCTGATACTTAATAGTTATGTAACCTTGTGCATGTCACTAATACCTTTGAGCCTCAGTTTCCTTAGCTGTGAACTGAGGTAAACAACAATGTGAAATGCCCAGAAGAGTTTAAATTTCATCATGCAGGCATTAGAGAAGTATTTGAAAAGTACTGACATGAGCACATCTGTTTTAGGAAGATAATCCTAGAAGTTGAGGGGTTGCTGAAGTGAGGTTAAAAACAATTGTTGGAGACCTTTGCGGTAGCCCAGGTGATGTGATACTGAGATTTTTCAGTTTCCTGTCTTACAGTTTACCATTTTTATTCTTTTAATTTACTATAGTAAATTAAGTTTCAGGAAGTAGTGCAGTGATCTATTTTTTAATATTGGGACTGTAACAAAAGTTTTATGCAATGTAAACTGAGATTTGAGCACTTAATTTCTCCTGTTCAGGCTTCGCAAGTGACCCTCACGCAAACTTTTAAGTTCTGTTGAATTTGTCTTTTTATGTGTAAAAATTAAGATGATAATTCCTATCTCACAGGATAGTCTTTTGAGTATTAAAATGAAAATGTTTTGGGGTGCCTGGGGGCTTGGTTAAGCATCCGACTTCCACTCAGGTCATGATCTCATGGCTCATGAGTTGGAGCCCTGTGTCAGGCTCTGCTGACAGCTCAGACCCTGGGGCCTGCTTGGGATTCTGTGTGTCCCTCTTTCTCTGCCCCTCCCTTGCCTCACGCTCTCTGTCTCTTTCTCTCAAAAAATAAACATTAGAAAAAAAAATTTTTTAATGAAAATGTTTATGTGGCAGACACATAGCCAACACTGTTAGTGTTAGTTTCACTTACCTCTTTTATTTCCACATTTAAAGTTTCCTACAATGTCTCTAGTGGGGTTGGGTGGGATTATATGGCAAAATAACTTTGAAAAGTTTGAATCCTGAAATGCCACTGAGGGCAGATGGTTTCCTTCCTGTCAGGCCTACGTTGCTTTGTTCTAGATTTAATCAGTTTCAGAGGTCCATAAGAGCCTCTGAAGTACAATGGTGGTCTTTGCAAAATTGTTTAGGCTTTTTTCACCTTTTCTCAGGCCAGAAATGTGTTAAAAATAAGGGTTTTATATTTTTCTGTGGCAATCCTGTGATTAAATATTGCTCTGTATTAAGTACTTGAGCTTTATAGTACATATTAATCAGAGATAGGTCTGTGCCCCGCTTGATTGTTTTCTTTTCTGAAAAAGACTTTTTAGTGTTTACACTTAGATGTCTCACAAACATCTCAAATTTTATACATTCATTATAATACTCTTGATTTCCTGCCTATGCCACCCCCCCTCAGGCTTTTATCCCAGATCTTTCCATCTTACTAAATGGCATATTCTTCCATTCAGTTATTATGTGAATTATCCTTGCTTCTTCTTTTTTCCAACTTCCTCATGTAATCTAATCATGTTGGTTCTCCTTAGAAAATATTTATTCCCCCCCGTATTCATGTTCACCATCCAAACCACTGTCATCTCTTGATTAGATGACTCTAGTAGTCTCTTAACCCCCACTTTTGTCTCCCTATCAATTTATTTTTCCCACAGCAGAATTATCTTTGAGTATTAATCTGATTATCACTGTATTCTCAGTGCCCCAAATAATATCTGATATATATAGTAGGCACTCAGTAAATTTGTTGAATAGCACTCTTTTTTTTTTAAATGTTTGTTTATTTATTTTTGAGAGAGAGAGAGCGCGTGTGAGTGGGCTGTGTAGGGGCAGAAAGAGAGGGAGACACAGAATCAGAAGTAGGCTCCAGGTTCCAACCTGTCAGCACAGAGCCAGACACGAGGACTCCAACTCACGAACCACGAGATCATGAGCTGAACTAAAGTTGGACGCTCAACCCAGGTGCCCCAGAATAGCACTCTTACTTAAAGTTCCTCAGAGGCTCCTTGTTGCCTACTTCAGTAACATCTCTTGCAGTTTTTTTTTTCTTTCTTTGACAGATATTTTTTTTTGATACTGCATATTGATATGAAATCTCATCAAACTTTATTATACCAAATGTTCCAAAATAATGATGAAGTTTTGGTTTATAGAATGTGCATACATTGTTGGGAGTACTAACCCAGCAGCTGGCTTGCATGCTACCAAAAAGGCATATAAGTATCAAAGGAAAGAAGTGATGTTTGTGAAGTCAGGCGATTCATAGCTGCCACCTGGGACTGGACCTGCTAGGATGCCCAGACTGTGTATGCTTTGGACTGTATATTGAGTTTCTTGGGTAGCTGCTATACAAACTCGTGTAGCAATACCAAACGTCCCTTAATCTTGGTGGGCACTGACATTCTCTGTGCTTAGCTGCTAGAATAGATATTTAGGTAGTAGAATGTTTCCATGGCTGTGATCACCTCATTTATAGGGGAGCAACGAGTTGTCAACTTGTGGGAACCATTATTAGGTGCTCTACTAGATTTGAATCTACTTGTTGCACCTTCCAAGGGTCTTGGACAAGGCTATTTTTTGGCAAAGGTAACTAACTCAAGGGTGAAGATGAAGGAATCAGTCAGTATCTTAAGATGTACTTTGTAGGAAGCTCTTGCTGATAAGAGATAGGAGACACTAAAAACAATCCTAGTTTGCAACTGTCTTCCTCTGGTGACTTTCAGCATGCTTAGAATAAAATCCAAATTCCTTATCTGGGCTTATAAAGCTGAATGTGATCTCACCTCATTTACCATTCTTCCCTGTTTGCTATATTTCCTCCAGATATGCCAGGCCTTTTTGCTTCTCTACAGATGCTCTCTTCCCACTTCCAATCTTCTCAGGGCAAACTCCCTGTCATTTAGATGTTTGCTTAAAACTGTTTCTTCAGAGACTACCAAATTATATTCTGTCACATTAGCCTGTTTTTCAGCACAAGGACTTATCTCTAACTAGGATATTATCTCCCTGAGAGTCAGGGCCTTTTCTATACTGTAAACTGCACTATTTACAGTTGAGAGCAATTATCTGGTACATGTTAGGGATTCAAATATTTGTTGACTGAGTTTGTTGATGTGCTTTATAAAAAAAAAAAATTAGAGCATGAGAGCATGTGAGTGAGGGCAGAAGGGGAGAGACAGAGAGAGAAAGAGGAGAGAGAAAGAGAGAAAAAGAATATCCCAAGCAAGCTCCATGCTCAGCACAGAGCCCAATGCTGGGGTCATTTCCACGACCCTGGGATCATGACCTGATCTGAAATCAAGAGTCAGATGCTCAACTGACTGAGCCATCCAGATGCCCCTGATGGTGTATTTTTTAATTGACTTCAGAGTACTGAGACTATTGATACTGACATTGGGGAGTCTATTAATAGTAATTTGGGTGAATGATGTGGGGGAAGTCCTATGTTCATTTACTAGGATGGAAGGAAATACAAAGGTTATGAGTGAATAAAATTAGTAAGTATTTTAGACTAAAACTGTTTCTCTGAGTAAAAGTAATAATGTTCTATGTAACCTTTATGAAATTAAATGGATTTGAAGGATGAACTAACATCTCAAATATTTAAATATTTTCTCCTTTATTTTGCCTAGTCATTTCAGCAAAACTTAAAGAAAATAAAAAGAATTGGTTTGGACCAAGTCCTTATGTGGAAGTCACAGTTGATGGACAGTCAAAGAAGACAGAAAAATGCAACAATACGAACAGTCCCAAATGGAAGCAACCCCTTACAGTGTAGGTTTGAAAGTATTTTCTACAGTGTATTTAGTTTAATAAGTGAATAGCAGTGAAGCTTTAAAAGTTTCTCACTTGTTTTCTTTGCTCCTCTTCTCATGTTTCTGTTTTTCTTTCTCATCTATTCCTAGGACTCCTTTCTCTAGTCCCTTTTTTGTTTCTCTTTAGATATTTCTGTTTTTCCAATCTCTCCTTTACCTTCTCCAGTTTAATTGATGGTGGTATCATTATTGCTACCGAACAGCATCTGGAGAGCCCGTGGTTATGGGCCTAGAAAGATTCTTAACAGCTCTTTCCTTAAATTAGGGTTGAAGTACAGGGCTATGAATAATTTTTAAAAATAATTTTTTTGATGTGTGTTTGTCTTGTCCTTCTCCTTCTCCTCCTCCTCCTCCCCCTCCTCCTCCTCCTCCTCCCCCTCCTCCTCCTCCTTCTCCTCCTCCTCCTCCTCCTTCTCCTCCTCCTCCTCCTCCTCCTCCTTCTCCTCCTCCTCCTCCTCCTTCTCCTCCTCCTCCTTCTCCTCCTCCTCCTTCTCCTCCTCCTCCTCCTCCTCCTTCTCCTCCTTCTCCTCCTTCTCCTCCTTCTCCTCCTTCTCCTCCTTCTCCTCCTTCTCCTCCTCCTCCTTCTCCTCCTCCTCCTCCTTCTCCTCCTCCTCCTTCTCCTTCTCCTCCTCCTCCTCCTCCTCCTCCTCCTCCTCCTCCTCCTCCTCCTCTTCCTTTTCCTTTTCCTTTTCCTTTTCCTTTTTGTTTCTTTTTCTTTTCAAGTAGGTTGCATGCCCAGCCTGGGGCCCAGCATGGGGCTTGACCTCATCACTGTGAAATCAAAACCTGAGCTGAGATCAAGAGTTGGATGCTTAACCAACTGAGCTACCCAGGCAGCCCTTGTTTTTGTGTTTTTAATCATGATGCCCACACAGAACCTACACAGGGGTTTTCTTCCTTTAAAAAAAATTCTGTAACTCTGTTTTTATGTATGTATGTATGTATGTATGTATGTATGTATGTATGTATGTATGTTTATTTTTGAGAGCGAAAGAGAGAGAGCTAGCAGGGAAGGGGCAGAGAGAGAGAGAGGGAGACACAGAATCTGAAGCAGGCTCCAGGCTCCAAGCTGCCAGCACAGACCCCCATGCAAGGCTCGAACTCACAAGCCGTGAGATCATGACCTGAGCCTAAGTCAGACACTTAACCAACTGTGCCACCCAGGTGCCCTATAACTCTGTTTTTATACTTAGCATACATACATACTAACCATACATAGCATGGTTATCTCTCTAGCTGCATACATATAGATCTAGCATACCTTATATAGTTTAATAATATCCCTTAATATGAATGGACTGTCGTGTATTTTATAAGTTCCCTGTAAATCTGTTGGTTTCTTGAAGTTTATTTATTTTTGAGAGAGAGAAAGTACAAGTGGGGTTGGGGCAGAGAGAAGGAAAGAGTGAGAATCCCAAGCAGGCTCCATACTGTCAGCACGGAGCTTGATGCAGGGCTTGAACCCATGAACCGTGAGATCATGACCTGATCTGAAGTCGTACCTTAACCTACTGAGCCACCCAGGTGCCCCTAATTAGTTGGTTTCTAATGTTGTGTTATTACGCAGCATTGCAGTATATACATCCATGTGCCTGTCTATATGTTGGTGTTATTTATTTTTTTTAATTTTTAAAAAATGTTTATTTTGAGAGAGAGAGAGCAGGGAAGGGGCGGAGAGTGAGAATCCTAAGCAGGCTCCGTACTGTCAGCACAGAGCCCCAAATGGGGATTGAACTCACAAACTGTGAGATCATGACCTGAGCTGAAACCAAGAGTCATGCACTATATGTTGGTGTTTTTATCTGTAGGATGAATTCATAGAAGTAGCATATAGCTCATTTTTAACACTAAATGACAAATCACCACATGTTGGTACTGAGCACTCATTGAAGACAATTATAGATTAATTTTAGTGTTTTTACTAAAATGGAAGAGAACATGATTTATCAACAAATGGATTTCAAGATAATATAGCATATTTAGTTTGGGGACCAAATGTATATTAAAATGGAGCTCAAAATATAACTGGTTGTCACCACATCAAATATACAAAAATTCTTTTTATTACATAACATTTGGAATTCTTTTTTTTCATTTTTAAATTTTTTAAAACATTCTTTTTTTTCTTAAGTTTATTTTTAAGAGAGAGAGAGAGTATGAATAGAGAGAGTGTGAGTGGGGCAGGGGCAGAGAAAGAGGGGGACAGAGGATCTGAAGCAGGCTCTTGAGTGGCAGCTGAGAGCCCAATGTGGGGCTTGAACTAGTGAACTGTGAGATCATGACCTGAGCCAAAGGCAGACACTTAACCAACTGAGCCACATAGGCGCCTCCTAACATTTGGAATTCTTGAATTTTCTTCCCTTAGAGAAATAAACCAGTGACTAAGGAAAAGTTTCATTTCTAAATGGTGAGATATTTGAAACTATAAGCTGTTCACATAGTACATGCTGATGTGTATTGTATTTATTCCTAATAAATGACAAAACAAATTGGATATACCTAAATTGTTTTTTAACATGACTTTTATTTTTATTTTTTTAACATGACTTTTGGATTTCTAGGGTATCTGGATGTACTTTATGATGATTTTGAGCAAATAAGTGAAATTTGAGAAGTATCCTAATGCTTATCTGTATTTATTTCAACAAAGTTTCTTAGACTTTGTTTTTAATTAGTGGTCTATTAGAGATTGAATCTACATTTAAAAATATATGAGCAGATGTTTTTTTAAAGCAAATGAAATCTGTAAAAGATCACCAGTCTCTGTAATGACGAGAGATATTTAGCAGAATAACTGAGTATTGACTGAATACTCATCAAGTTTCTCCCAACTGCTGGCTCTGCTCACTAGATGTGCACCTTGAGGCTCTTTAAGCTGATAATGATATGAACTCCTTAGTGGTTTAAAAGTTAAGAAAAAAGAAACATCTCCTTGTAGCCTCTTAAGGTAATACTATTGTTGATCCTAGATGTTTGGGGGAACTCATAGCTCAAGTTCTGAATTTTTAAGTTGTAGCAGATTGGTCTGCAATGTTTACATGGCTTCTGTTGTGGGCATTCTCTCTAGAATTGAATTAATTTCGATAAGACCATCTTTGAGAGTATACTTTATCCTCTTTCAAATGAAAGTAAAATTAATAATTCCTTACATTCCATCCCCATTTAGTTTGTTTAAACTTAAAATGGTGGTGAAAATATGATAATGAGGGTAATAGACATAGGTAGCCTTCTGAGAAAGAGTTTATTTGTCCCCCCAAATTTCATCACCTTTTAGAATGAAGTATAGAGAAATTCAAATATTTCTAGAATTTTTCTTTCATTTTCAATTTTTTAAAATGTTTTATTTTTGAGAGAGAGACAGAAGGTGTACAAGTGGGGGAGGAGCAGAGAGAGAGAGGGAGACAGAATCCAAAATAGGCTCCCAGTTCTGAGCTGTCCGCACAGAGCCCAACATGGGGCTTGAACCCACAAACCGTGAGATCATGACCTGAGCTGAAGTTGGATGCTTACCTGACAGAGCCACCCAGCCGTCCCTAGAATTTTTCTTTATAGCATTGAACCATACCATGGCAGATAATAACAGTGTTCCTGTTTTTCTAATTGGTGACTTTGAGAACACTTTGTATGCAGTTTAGTGCAAGTTCAGATTTCCCAAAATTTGTTTTGGAAATTACCATTACAGATAGTATTCTTCTCCTCCTCCTCCTCCCCCTCCCCCCTCCCTCCTCCTCCTCTCCCCTCCTCCCCCTCTCCTCCTCTCCCCCTCCTCCTCCTCCTCCTCCTCCTCCTCCTCTGTTTTCAGACCTTTGTTCAAATTACAGCCTGCCACTGACTAGCTGTGGAATGCTGGGCAACTTACTTAATTAACTTCTCTGAATAGTGGTTTCTCTATCTGAAAATGCAGGTGGTAATTCCCATCTCTTAGGGTTGCCGTGAAAATGAAATGAAATCACCTCAGGCTCACTATACTACCTGACATAAAGTAAAGATTTAATTTATAAATTAACTTTTTATACTACTAAAGTAAGACAAGTTTTCTAACAGTTTGTAGCATGATGAGCAGTTTTACTTGTGTTGGTGATATATGCATGAAGTTGCCCCTGTAGTTCAGCCACAAATGAAAATGACAATGTGAGCATGTAGCATTCAGATGTTTTCTGTAAGATTACAAAATAGGGGCAATATTGATTGTACAATAAACTGTAAGAGATACAGTCAGAAGATTTTAGACATTAAAATTTAATTGTAATTTATTTAGAATCCCACTGTGATATTTTAATGAAAATAATAATTTTTTTTTTAACCTTTCTTCACTTTTAGTATTGTCACCCCTGTGAGTAAATTGCATTTTCGCGTGTGGAGTCATCAGACACTGAAATCTGATGTTTTGTTGGGAACTGCAGCATTAGATATCTTTGAAACCTTAAAGTCAAACAACATGAAACGTATGTATGTAAAAGTAACAGAAATTGTGTTAAGCTATTTGTTTTTCTGCAAGAAATACATGTGCAAGACGTGCAGAATGACTATGTTCACTATTTGTTTTTAAGTTTGCTTGGTTATAATATTAATGAGGAGAACAATCTTTAGCTTTTTTAAAATGTATGTTTATTTATTTTGAGAGAGAAAGAGAGAACCAATGTGTGCATGCGTGTGCACTTGCAAGCCTGAGTAGGGGAGGGGCAGAGAGAATCCCAAGCAAGCTTTGCATTCTGAGCCCTTGAGATCATGACCTGAGCTGAAATCAAAGGTCAGATGTTTAACTAACTGAACCACCCAGGTGCCTCGAATTTTGAATTATTTAAAGCATTCTGAGCAACCTTGGTTTAGCCATTCATTTTTGACCCAATATTTTTTAGTAAATTTAGTAAATAGGTGCTTATTAAAATATTATAACTCAATTATGGAAAACTAAAGAATATAGAGATGAAAAATGTAATTCTATTTCAAAGACATATATGATTAATATTTTGACAGGTTGTCTTTTCAAATGCTTTTTTAAAATTTCCTAATTTTAGATGGCTGTGGTTTTATTTGTATGTATATATATTTATATGAAGATATATAAAAACTTGAAACGTGCTTGTTTTGATTAATATATCATGATTTTAAAACATAGATGTTTTTCTACCCCTTGACTGTCTAAAACATACTTTCTAAATCTCATTTAGGATTTAAGAGATGCAGTCCATTCTTAACTTATATGTTTTCACTCAGTAAAATTCAGGCATGTATTGCTGAATAATCCCGCTGGCTTATTTTCTGCAAGGATGGAATGAATATAACAAATGAGATGATTGAGCTATTTAGTATTTTACATTATGGATATTAAACATTAGCAAATTTTGTTGTTTTTTTAAATGTTTGTGTCAAAAGTCCTGAAACCTCAGAGAAGTATACTAAAAACAATTTATATACACAAAAATGTAATTTTTTTCTGACATTCATTGTTTTTAACAGTTAAGATGGCTTAAAGAAAAAAAAGTGACTATTTGTTCTGTAATTATATTCTCTTACAGTTGAGGAAGTAGTTGTGACTTTACAGCTTGTAGGTGACAAAGAGCCAACAGAGACAATGGGAGACTTGTCAGTTTGTCTTGATGGGCTGCAGTTAGAGTCTGAAGTTGTTACCAATGGTGAAACTACATGTTCAGAAAGTAAGTAATCACTTTTTATATAGGCTCTTTAATGATTCTTTCTAATGTTAGCCACCATAGATGCTGTATGTAATTATTGCTATTCTTTTTCACCTTAAAGAAATTATTTCTTTTTTTAAAAAGAGACATTGAGGGGCGCCTGGGTGGCGCAGTCAGTTAAGCGTCCGACTTCAGCCAGGTCACGATCTCGCGGTCCGTGAGTTCGAGCCCCGCATCAGGCTCTGGGCTGATGGCTCGGAGCCTGGAGCCTGTTTCTGATTCTGTGTCTCCCTCTCTCTCTGCCCCTCCCCCGTTCATTCTCTGTCTCTCTCTGTCCCAAAAATAAATAAAAAACGTTGAAAAAAAAAATTTAAAAAAAAATAATAAAAATAAAAAGAGACATTGATTATTTTAAACATTTTCCTTTTAGTGCATTGTTTCTATGAATAAAACATTTTTCTATAAGTTGAAAAGTTGCAAATCAAAGTTGAATCACAGTTGATTCTGTGTAATGAATTGATTTGTAAACTATTTATTTTGTAGACCAGTGATGATAATTATTATGGCAAATGATGCCATACCCTCTCCATTGCCAATGGCAGACATAGTTTGTCTGTAGTAGTATCTAGTTGAGTTTAAATTTGACTTGAAATCCTTCTTAGTACTGTATTAGCCTACCAATACAAGCTGAAATCCATTTGTCATTCCTTTTCCATTTCTGTAGGCTACATTTACAGAGGTATCTTTGTGTTATAATAATGACAAAACCAATTCATTATACGTATACCAGCATAGCTTACAATTTATGACCCACTGGTTTTTGTTAAAGGAAGTAATAAACATGAACTAATTAAAAGAAGTTTGGCACCTGGATTAGTGCCTATATAGCTAGCATGCTTAATAAAAGTACTTCTTAGTGGATTCCTTTTAGATTTTTCCATTACTTACAAATGTGCTAAGCAAATTTTCACTTGAAATGTCGATTTAAGAGTCCCCAAGACAAAGAGCAGATTAGTGGTTTTCTTGATTAGTCTGACAAAGTTCTTTTTGTTTACTTAGAAACTACATTATGAAACCTTTTGCAGTTGTCAGATGCTATTCTTCTGTTTCTGCTTTGGAAGACTTCCTACTTCCTCTTTAACTCATGATCTTTTTTAATAGCAGGACCTTCAACACAGTCCTGGTGTATCTTCCAGATTGTTTCTTTGAGGTTAGTGAGGGTGGAGAGAAATTTCTGAAATGGTCATACTGCTTCAGAGTTGACAAGTTCATTTTAATTGACTACTATTCATAGGAACTCTGTAATAGTCAAATTTTTCCATAAATTGAAATACTAGAAAATAATACACAAGTTAAATTTCATTTTTATATTGCTCTACACTCTGCATTTATAGCTGCTAAAGTTTTTTACCCCCTACAAGTTGAAACTGTTACTAATGAAAAATACTTAATAATTAACAAAGCATATCCATTTTCATATTTTAAAGTAGACTCTAAATTGTATATTTATACTTACAACTTTATTGTTTATTGCCCACAAAAGTGAATATTTCTGTTACCAGTTTTCCACTCAGGTAAGAAAATAATTGATAGAATTTAACATAATTATTTGAAGTAGAGATTTTAATTGGAAAGTCACAGTGTATTTTAGGATTGGAGTTGCCAGATAAAATAGCTGCCATTTTTTTAATGCTTGCCATGTGCCAGCCACTATGGCGATGTGTTTACATATATACTCATTTAACCATCGTAGCTTTAGTAAGGCACAACCTGCATTTTGCATATAAGGAAATTGAGACTCTGATAATTGAAATAATAAGTCCAATATCACACCAATTAGTATCATGCAGAGTCAAGATTGAAATACAAATATTTGTTGATGTTTCCTATTCTTTCCAATTGATTCACACTTAGAAACCGAGAAACTTTGAATCAAGTCATGAGTTGTAAGCAGACAAAATCTGGTCTAGTTCACAAGCATGCATGATGGGAACTACACTTAGATTGTTCTTTGGTTCCATTTCTGTAACTTTAATTATAAACCAGAAATGAAAATAAGAGGTTACCACTAAAATTGAATTTCTAGCACCTGGCATAGGTTGGTTGGATAAGAACTGGGGAGGTAGGGGGGTGAGGGGGATTGCTTTTGTATTTTAATAATTTTCTACTGTTAAAGATTTTTAGATTATTTTTTTCCCCTGAGAATGTTAGAGGTAGTGTTTTGTTTTAAAAAATTTTTTTAAGATTTTGTTCTTAAGTAATCTCTATACCCAACGTGGGGCTCAAACTTACAACCCCAAGATCACACATGTTCTACTTACTGAGCCAGCCGGGCATCCCAGTCAAGTTTTTTTGTGGAAGAACATGTAGAATGGTTCTTAGAAGAAATTTGTTCTTGTAGACTTAAATATTTTTGGTTAATTTTTAAATAATGTTTATGAAAAGAAATCACTGAATTTTAGTATTAAAAGTCACCAAATAATAGCTTGCTATAAATGTAGATTTACTGGGAATGTTGGATTTTCCTGATGAGACAGTATTATCTCTTTGGGTACTTAGACATTTTTGGCTCATTGTTTTTGGTGGATAAATTTTTTTTAAATGACAGTTAAATAAGTAAACCTTTTTCAAGTGAAACAAAATTTACTCAACGTGTTTGTTTTTTCTTCATGCTTATCTTCAGGCTTTATTTGAAAACTAGAGAGCTTTATATCCTCACCCCACCTTCCCAACCCCATGCTGGCTCAGAGAACAAGGTTAATATGCAACTGAGCATCTTAGTTGTAGTTGTCACATTTTCTTTGATATTCTTTCTTACTTCTCTGATTTAGAAAATAACTTCATAATTTGTCCTGGTGTTTTCCTCTCTTTAAGTACAGAGTTGCCTTTTATGAATCTCTAGGAAGAATCCTTTATTAGTTACACAGATTTACTGCTTTAGCACTCAGATCTAAAGTCAGTCAACAAATCGAGTGTGGGCAGTTCATATCTGCAAGAACTTCCCATTCATCTGTTTTTACCTCTTGGGCTGCTGGTAGTGGTAGATCATTAGTTTAATACCTGTCTTCCTAAATATGACCTCCAGTAGGAAACACTGAAAACCATTACTGTCAAAGACATTTTTCCTAAAGACAAATAAAAATCTATTTTACTTTTAAATTTATGATTATAAAATAAGAACATATTCTTGTAAAGATCTTTATTCTTTACCATGCATACTCTGGATGTATTTAAAATTAATTTGGAGATAGGTTTTGGCATATGTGACCTTTGGTTCTTAATATGTATGTTCCATTCCATTTTGACTGTATCTCATTCTTTCTTTCATTAGACTCTAGTTTTTGTGGTTCCTTTTAATTTTAATGTAAATCGCCATTTTATATGAATGTATCTATAATGTTTTCTTATCAGTATAATAAACTCTAAGAAACTAGCTTAAATTTTTTGCTTTACCAAATATTACTTGAAATTACTGATATCAACTGGATCTGGGTACCAACTAATTATTTTATGGAGATAAACTTATTTGACTTATCTTTGAATGTTTTTGTATATATGTTCAAATATTAACTAGTTTACCCTCCTCAAAAAGCCAGGAAAACTTTATTTCCACTAGTTCTACTTTAAAAATCCAAATATTAAGGCTGTAATACAGTCATTGGTTTAGAGTAAGACTTTGCTGAATTCTTCATCCATTTATACAATTTACAAAGTATTTTGACTTATATTCTCATATATATTACATATATTCTTATATTTAACATGTGTAATACATAAACCAGCATAAATTATTCACCCATAACTGCTACACACCTTAGAAATTAGAGCATTAACAGTCATTATATACTCCTGTATTTTCCTCCCTAGAAATCTGTCTTTCCCCTACAGATAATCACTACTCTAAATTTTGAATTTATCATTTCCTTGCTTAAACATTTTTTTATCACCTGTGCATGTCCCTAAGCAGTCTATTACTTGCACTTTTTCTTGAGCTCTATGAAAACAGATTTTTGCCTTTTAAAATTTATCCATAGTACTTCTCTGTAATTCATTTATTTTTGTTGCTATATGATAATCTGTTAGGTGAATATACCACAGTTTATCCATTTTTATGTCAAAAGACAATCTGATTTCTTTTCAGGTTTTGCCATTAAGAACATACAGTCATAATTGAATATTTTTGCGTTTAGTCATTTATATGTCTCCTGGTACAGTTTGAAGAGTCTGTGTGGGATATATACTTGAGAATGGAATTTCTCCTATATATTGATATGATGCACTTTCAGTTTTACAGCATTTATTGTTTCTCAAATATGTCCTTTTTTGTTGTGATTCTTTTGAGGTACAATTTACATAACATACAACTAACCTTATAAAGTGTACAATTCAGTGGCATTTAGTATATACATAATGATAGTATCTACCACCTCTGATTTCAAAACATTTTCATCACCCCAGAAAAACAAACCATTGTCCATTATATAATCACTCCCCATTCCCCACCCCCAACCCTTGGTAATCTCTAATATGCTTTTTGCCTTTAGGGATTTGCCTATTCTGGATAGATCATAAAAAAGGAATCATATAGTACATGACCTTTTGTGTCTGGATTCTTGGCATATTGTTTTCGAGGTTTATCAAAGTTGAAGCATGTATCAGTACTTCCTTTTTTGTGGCTGAATAATATTCCACTGTATGATTCTGCCACAGTTTGTTTATGCATTCATCTTCTGGTGGACACATGACTTACTTTCCCACCTTTTGGTTATTAATGAATCACAAATAATGCTGCTACAAACATTTGTGTGCAAGTTTCTTTGTGCACATGTTTTTAATTTATCTTGGGTATATTCCTAGGAATGCAATTGCTGGAGCTTATTTGATAATTTCTTGTTTTTTCTTGTTCATTTTCTTTTGATACGTTTTTTTAATATTCCCCATTTGAAAATTTCAATATCAAACAAAAAAGGAAAATTCCAATATCAGAGATCTTTGGGGGTATATTTTTATTTTTTATTTTTATTTAAAAAATTTTTTTAATGTTTATTTATTTTTGAGAGAGAGACACACATAAAGAGCGTGAGCAGGGAAGAGGCAAAGAGATGAAGACACAGAATCCAAAGCTGACTCCAGGCTCTGAGCTGTCAGCAGAGAGCCTGATGTGGAAAGTGAATCCACAAGCCGTGAGATTATGACCTGAGCCAAAGTCGGATGCTTAGCTGACTGAGCCACCCAGATGCCCCCGGGGATATATTTTTATGTCTGTCCTTCATTGAGACTTGTTTTCTTATGTGTTTGCTGCTCTTTGATTGCCAGTTTATTTTTAATCATAGTCTGTGGGAATTTTAGGGGCCTAAATTGGGGATTAATTGTCTAAGAGAAAGTTTCTTTTGCTTCTGCTAGTGTAGGGTGTGCCACATACCTAGAAACACCTCATCTCCTTTCAAGTCCCTAGCCTAATGTGGCTATCTCTGGTTCAGTTCTTTCACTTGGTGCTAACCCAAGCCTTCTTTTCTGATTCATCTCAGAGCTGATAATAGCCATCAGGATAACCTTTTTTTTTTTTTTTTCCTTCAAATTTGCTTACTTCACCTTGTTCCTGCTCTAGTATCAGTTCACTTGTTTGTTTTGCTTTGAGATTGCTAGGCACCAGGAAATAGAACAGTGTGTTAAATTGCTTCATCTACCAGTTAGTTCTTTTATGGCAGGGAACCCCTTTTGAGTAGTTCACTGAATAGAAGAGATCTTTATAGATCTTCCAAAGGGTCCTGTGGATAAAATGTGTGCATTTAGAAATCTGATCATTTTTTCTTACGGAAATTGACAGTAGGAATACTTCTAAAGAACAATACATTTATAAAATGCAAACTTTAAGATCACTGTTCTCTTCTTGGACATTCATTGTATAAGTATCAGATATTTTGTGCCTTTTTTAAAAACTATTCTCTGGAAGCACAGAATTAGGTCTGTATAATTTATGCCATTGAGGCACCTGGGTGGCTCAGTTAGTTACGCGTCCAATTTCAGCTCAGGTCATGATCTCTCAGTTTGTGAGTTTGAGCCCCATGTTGGACTCTGTGCTGACAGCTCAGAACCTGGAGCCTGCTTCAGATTCCATGTCTCCCTCTCTCTCTGCCCCTCCCCCACTCTCTGTCTCTCTCCCTCTCTCAAAAAACGAATAAACATTTAAAAAAATTTCATAGTCATGACCTCACCTGTATTGAGTGGATGAAAATGGCCTTTGTACTTATAAATGAAATGTAATTTTGAGAAACAGTAATAGCTAATATTCATGGAGTGCTTATGTGCTGGGTACTGTTCTAAATCTTTATGTGTAATCCTCACAACTATTCTGTGAAGTAGGTATCATTATTGTCCCCATTTTATAAGTGGTAAAAGGCACAGGAAAGGCAAGTGTAGTTTTCTGAAGTCACAATGTTAGTACATGATGAAGCTACAATATAAAGTCAGGCAGTTTGGCCTCAAAGTCTGTGATTAAATACTGTGCTTTTTGTAATAAATGAAAAAGTTTAGAAGTGTCACTTATTGGTAGATTTAAATGGAATGTTCCAGATTTTTTTTTTAAGTTTATTTATTTATTTTGAGAGAGAGCATGAGAGCATGAGCATGTGCATGCTGGGCAGGGGAGATGGAGAATCCCAAGCAGGCTTTGTGCTGTCAGCACAGAGCCCAGTGCAGGGCTCGATTTCACAAACCATGGTATCATGACCTGAGCCAAAACCAAGAGTTAGATGCTTAAGCAACTGAGCCACTCTGATGCACTCCCCCTGAAAGTGGTTTTCTTAATTTTTGAGAAAAGTGGGATACTAATTGATTAATTTTAGTAACTTGTGCTGGATTTTTAAATTTCATTTCCTGATTTCATTTATGTCTCATCAGCTATTTGAGGCAATATATTCCATATAAAAATAATTCTTTTTTTTTTTTAAATCTTTTTTCAACGTTTTTTTTTTATTTATTTTTGGGACAGAGAGAGACAGAGCATGAACGGGGGAGGGGCAGAGAGAGAGGGAGACACAGAATCGGAAACAGGCTCCAGGCTCCGAGCCATCGGCCCAGAGCCTGACGCGGGGCTCGAACTCACGGACCGCGAGATCGTGACCTGGCTGAAGTCGGACGCTTAACCGACTGCGCCACCCAGGCGCCCCTAAAAATAATTCTTGTAGGGGCTCCTGGGTAGCTCGGCCAGTTAAGCGTCTGACTTTGGCTCAGGTCATGATCTCGTGGTTAGTGGAATTGAGCCCCGCATCAGGCTCTGTGCTGACAGCTCAGGGTCTGGAGCCTGTTTCATATTCTGTCTCCTGGTCTCTTAGCCCCTTCCCTGCTCATGCTCTGTCTCTCTCTGTCTCTCTCTCTTTTGTTTCTTTCTCTCTCTCCCAAAATAAATAAACATTAAAAAATTAAAAATTCTTGTAAAACTGAAATGTACTCTTTTCAGGGGTGCCTGTGTGGCTGTCAGTTAAATGTTCGACTCTTGATTTCAGCTCAGGTCATGTTCAGCTTAGGTCATGATCTCACAGTTGGTGGGATTGAGCCCCACAAGTCAGGCTCTGCACTGATAGTATGGAACCTGCTTGGGATTCTCTCTCTCCCTCTCTTTCTCTACCCCTTCCCCACTTGTGCTCTTTCTCTCTTTCAAAAATAAACATTAAAAAAATTTTTTTAGGGACTCCTGGGTGGCTCAGTCAGCTAAGTGGCCGACTTTGGCTCAGGTCATGATCTCACAGCTCATGGGTTTGAGCCATTTTTAACAGCTTTATTGAGATTTATATTTCATAAAATTCACTCATTGCTAATATCCAGTTTAATAATTCTTAGTAATTTAACTGAGTGACCCAACCATTACTGTAAATCAGGATTAGAACATTTTCATCCCCCTGGTAAGATCCTCTTATTTACAGGAAATTCTATTCCCACCTCTAGCCCTAGGCAACCACTAATCTATTTTTTTTTTCCAAAAATTTGTGTTTTCTGGACATTTCCTATAAATGGGAATGGTACAATGTGT
Source organism: Neofelis nebulosa (assembly GCF_028018385.1). Taxonomy (NCBI): domain Eukaryota; kingdom Metazoa; phylum Chordata; class Mammalia; order Carnivora; family Felidae; genus Neofelis; species Neofelis nebulosa. The sequence continues at coordinate 117,023,574 of NC_080790.1, forward strand.
GCGGTCTTTGTGTCAGACTTCTTTTACTTATTAGCACAGGGTTTTTTGGGTTCATCCACGACATAGCACGATTCAGTTATTTGTTCCTTTTTATTACTGATAGTTTCCCATTGCATACGTATACCATATTGTCTGGTTATCCACTTGTACTTTTTTTTTTTGGTAAGCTTTTTGTTTTAATTGAAGGATTGTTGATGCACAAAGTTACATTAGTTTCAGGTGTACAACCTATTGATTGGACAAATCTGTATATTATGCTTTGCTCACTGCAAGTATAGCTACAGTCGGTCACCAAACAACACTATTAAAATATTATTGACTATATTCCTTATGCTGTACCTTTTATGCCCCCTACTTTTTTTAATGTAATATTTTTAGACAAGATGATATTCCTGGCAACCTTGCTGAGTATGGTATAGTGTAGTCGTGATTCAGCATTTTTTAAATGAAATTAATCTATTAATTATGGTTTGGAGTAATGTAGTGATGATTTTACTGTTTAAAACTATGTATTTGGGGACTTAAAAAATTTTTTTTTTACATTTATTTATTTTTGAGAAACAGACAAAGCGTGAGTGGGGGAGGGGCAGAGAGAGGAGACACAGAATCTGAAGCAGGCTCCAGGCTCTGAGCAAGCGGTCAGCACAGAGCCTGATGTGGAGCTCGAACCCACGAACTGTGAGGTCATGACCTGAGCTGAAGTCGGACGCTCAACCGACTGAGCCACCCAGGTGCCCCGGGGCCTTTTTTTTTTTTTAATGTTTATTTTTGAGAGAGAGAGACAGACAGACAGACAGAGCACGAGTGGGGGAAGGGCAGAGAGAGAGGGAGACACAGAAGCAGGCTCCGGGCTTTGAGCTGTCAACACAGAGCCCAATGTAGGGCTTGAACCCATGAACCATGAGATCATGACCTGAGCTAAAGTCAGATGCTTAACTGACTGAGCCACCCAGATGCCCTAGGGACTATTTATTATTCTTTAACTAACTTAAAATAGACTGATAAACTTGAGTTCTTGTTTCTGCATTTTACAGTATTTCCTTCTCTGTCTGCTATTTTTGCTGCAATCAGTGTGCCTACCGTCTAATGTTTTTATAGTGCACAGGCCCTTACTGAATCCTCAGGTTATTTTGCATGAATGAAATTTGAAGAAAGTGTGAAATTTGTGGCATTAATTTGCCACTTGAGATTAGTTGGTACCTTTCCTTTTCTTGAAGTTATTTGCCAAGCCCTTGCATAAGAGAGATGTTACTGGCTTTTCTGTTTTCAGAATCTGTTTTATTCCTTATCCTGCTGGTTATCAGTATTTTGTGTGAGGTATTTGGAATATAAAAGATGGCTAAAATATTAGATTTGAATTAGAACCAAGCACATATATATTTTAAAAGGCAGAAGTAGGACATCAGTAATAATACCTTGACTAATTAGCATCTCCTAGACCTAAAAAGCATTTGCACAAAATTTTGGTAAACATTTTTTAATTTCAATCATATGAACATTTTATCACATTTTTCCTTTAAATATCATGTTGGAATTTAAGTTATAGTGTGTTCTACAAGATTTAATAAAATGCTTTGCCTGTTAGGAAAAAGGTGAAAATCACTTTTTGAAACTCATTTTCTGTGTAAATTTTATTGACGTTCAAGGTGCTTCACAGAATGATGATGGCTCTAGACCCAAGGATGAAGCAAGGTAAGATTTCACTTGTTCACCAAAGAATATAAGAAGAGACCAGGGAGAATAAATAACCATTTTAGTCAGAACTTTAGTTTGACTAAAGCAAAAGTTTAGACTGATACAAGAATAAAGAAATGTCAAAAAATTTAGGGTTCACAAATGTCCATCGGCGAATGAATGGATAAAGAAGATGTGGTATATATATATATATATATATATATACAATAGAGTGTTACTCGGCAATCAAAAAGAATGAAGTCTTGCTATTTGCAACTACGTGGATTGAATCAGAGGGTATTTATGCGAAGCGAAATTAGAGAAAGATGAATATCCTATGACATCACTCATATGAGGACTTTAAGACACAGAACACATGAACACAAGGGAAGGGAAGCAATATAAAAACAGGGAGGGGGACAAAACAGAAGAGACTCTTAAATATGGAGAACAAACAGAGGGTTACTGGAGGGGTTGTGGGGGGGGGTGGGCTAAATGGGTAAGGGGCACTAAGGAATCTGCTGAAATCATTGTTGCACTATATGCTAACTAATTTGGATGTAAATTAAAAAAAAAAAAATTCAGGACTCAGTGGCACCTGGCTGGCTCGGTTGGTGGAGCATACAACTCTGGATCGTGGGGTTGTGAGTTTGAGCCCATGTTGGGTATAGAGATTACTTAAATAATAAAATCTTTAAAAAGAAATTTAGGGCTCAAGGTAAGAAAGGAAATATTTATGAATGTTTCAAAATACTTAGCTTATTTGACTGCAGTTCTTTGGAGTAGCCCAGGGATACCCAAATTGCTAATATTTCCTTCAGCTTGTTGAAAGTGAATATATTTGCACTTTTTCAAAGACAAGGAGTTCAGAATCCCAGGGCCATCACTGGACTGTTAAATTTTTTTTTTCTAGAAAAGCTGGGTTATAAGCTTTGGGTATATGGGAAGATCGTCACCATCTATGGTATCTTCTGAGCCTTTGTTGAGAGGACCAGTGATTTGTACCAGTTGTTCACTCTAACCCTAGATTCAGCACTTTTTTTTTTTTTTAAGTTTATTTATTTCTTTTAGTTATCTCTATACCCAGTGTGGGGCTCAGACTCACAATCCTGAGATCAAGAGTCATATACTCTTCTGACTGAGGCAGCCAGGTGCCAGTGGATTCACCACTTTCATGGGCTTATCTGCCTTGACATCTAGGGCCTAAAAAGTGTTGAATGCCTTGAGTGTTAACTGATTTAAACATTTAGGTGTTTAGTGTTATGCTAGAAGACTGGTAATGAGAGATAAATTTAGAAAAGGAGATGTTCCTAGTCTTAAGGCAGTAAGTAACATATCTTAGAGAGTTACAAAATCCCATTGGATTCCTCCTTTTTCCCAAACTGAGTAAACAGTAGGTAGGAAAATGATGAACCACAGAAGTAATGATCAGAAGAGGAGAAGTGTAGAAGTATCACAGAACATAAGGGAAAATACCCTGAAAGATGGGGTATTACCGTGTTAGGTGGTGGCAGGAGAGGAGAGGTGGAGCAAGTAGAACAAAATGTTAATGGTTGTTGAAACTGAGTTGATAGGGTATTTGTGCTACTAGTTTGTCTACTTTTGTGATTTATGGAAAATTTTATAATAAAGTTAAAGACAACTCACCAAGATCTTTGGGAAAATTAAAGTGTGTAAAGCTATTCTCTTTTATCTAATAGAGATCTCCTTTCAGAGTCACTCCTGTGACAAAAACTCATCTCTTATACTAATCTCTGAAGAGGTGGAATATTAAGGACTAGTAACATCTTGTCCACGGAATAATAACTGCTTTTATTCTCAGTGTGATTAAAAAGCAATAGAAAAGAAATATACATATCTCTGTAGATGGGGAGACAACTCTAGCCTCTTGTGCCTCCCCTTAGTTTTATGTTTAATTAGAGTTTTGAATTCCTGAAATTTTCTCCATAATGTTTTAATATTTCAGTTTGTGTTCATCAGGTAACTCCTATTTTATATAATAAACCCATATTTTTCCATTAATAAGTGAGAATGTCATAGAATTTTGTATGCTCATTGAAAGGTTCAGTTAAGGAGCGCCTGGGTGGCTCAGTTGGCTGACTCTTGATTTCAGCTCAGGTCATGATCTCACGGTTTATGGGATCAAGTCCTGCCTTGTTGCGCTCCATGCTGACAGTATTGAACCTGTTTGGGATTTTCTCTCCCTCTCTCTCTTCTCTCCCTCTCTCTCTTCTCTCCCTCTCTCTCTTCTCTCCCTCTCTCTCTTCTCTTCTCTCCCTCCCTCCCTCCCTCCCTCCCTCTCTCTCTCTCTCTCGTTCTCTCAAAATAAATACAATTTAAAAACAAGAAAGGTTCATTTAAGTCACTATTTTTACAAATCTCATTATTTTTAATTTTTCTATTTTTTTTTTTTTAAAGTACTCTCTATACCCAACGTGGGGCTCAAACTTAGAATCCCAAGATCAAGAGTCGCATGCTCTACTGACTGAGCTAGCTAGTTACTCCTACAAGTCTCATTCTTAAAGTGCTTTATGAAACCACTCTAGTCAACTGTAAATGTCTTACAAAGGCATTCCTGGAGCCCTAGCTTCATGCCATTTATTTAATCAATGCTTCTACCCAAGTGAAGTAGTAATCTGAGGAATAGTGTCTTTTAGGTTTCTGAGACTGCCAGAATAATCTTTAAGCATGTCTTTTGTGTTAAGTATGAATTCCTTTATGTTAGCTTTTACTCCAGAGAGTGTATCTCTGAGATGATGGGTTTGAAAAGCATTTTGTAAACTGTCAAATGCTGTTAAATGTTACTACACAATGATCATGGCCATGACTGGCTTTTTCCCTTTGCTTTTATTTGCTTACTTCATAACTATAAGACTAAAAAGCAGGGCAGTATATACCCAGTGAACAAGGGTTTTGTGCCCCTCCCCTCCAATTTCTTGCCCAGTTATCATTTAGGAAGAATACTAAACAACTTTAGGTTACATTACCTTTTTGTCCTAATTCAGGCCCTATTGTATACTGTGAATATAGTCTTGTTAGTCTGCTTTCCTCTGTAGCATGTCTGGATGTCCTATATTATTCAACATTGTCTTCTGTCATTTTTATGAAGTTCAAGATGATTGGCACCTAGTATTTAAGATTTTGTTGTTAGAAGTACTTTATTGGCTGTTAGGACCTTACTGTATTAGCATCTTGGTTCTCCAGGGTTCTTTATCCTGTCCATAAACATCTGGGCTTATGTATAAGTTAGATATATATGCATGGTGAGATAAGCAGAGGTTTATAAGAATGTGGAGCAGAGGAACAAAGCCATAGTAGCATGTAATTAGTAGCTAATTCCTTTTAAAGATAATGGAGGTGGTGAGTTCACACTGACAATTCTATACAGTGTATAGGTTTCCACGTTTTCAAAATCCATTTCAAGTTTTAGTTTCACACCCTTTACTAAAAGAACTAAAACCACCAGTGCTCTTTTAGTATGGCTATGTTTTTCAAACTTCAGAGTGTATCAGAATCACTTGGAAGACTCGTTCAACCACAGATTATGGTCTTATCTCCAGTTCCTAATTTGTTAGGTCTACGTTTGGGCCTAAGATTTGCACTTCTCAGAAGTTTCCAGGTGATGCCTATAGTGTTAGATCACACCATACACTTTGAGAAACACTATGGTTAGACTTACAGGTATTTCTTAGATTACAACAAACTGTTTTGGGAAATTTTTTCAGTTATATAATGAAGTCTATTTCTTGAAAATCTAGGCTTACAGAATTGTCATTCTGCCTTAATCTCATACTGTTTTACTTCAGAACTAGTTTGAATTTGGTTTCTTCAAGAACTGTTTTTATTATTAGAAAATAATACATGATGGTTTTAAAAAATGTAAATCAGGGGGCGCCTGGGTGGCTCATTTGGTTGAGCATCCGACTTCAGCTCAGGTCATGATCTCACAGTCTGTGAGTTCGAGCCCCACGTCGGGCTCTGTGCTGATAGCTCAGAACCTGGAGCCTGCTTTGGATTCTGTGTCCCCCTCTCTCTCTGCCCCTCCCCTGCTCATGCTCTGTCTCTCTCTGTCTCAAAAATAAATAAAATTTAAAAAAAAATGTAAATCAGTATATAAACCAAAATTATAAAAGCTTCATGGAAGAAATAGCATTTGACCTAAGACCATAAAGCGTAGTTGTAATTTGGTTTTGCATGCCTTGGGAAATTGGACAGGGGAAGGGGTTCTAGGTGGAAGGAAGAAAAACAGTTATAGAGATGGGGAACAACATAGGGTGTGTTGTTAGAAATCTTCACTCACAGTGTCTAGATAAAAATAGGGTAATTGAAAGGGGAAAATGGTAGGTGGTGAATTTGAGAGTAGAATCCATTAGTTAATATTTATTGTCTCTTCTGTGTCAGGCAGTATGAGCATGTTTCCTGTCATTTCACTTAAACACTTTTGTGAGGTAGGTAGGTATGGATCATTTTTATGGGTGATAAGAAAACTAAGCCTAAGAAAGGGAAAGGAACTTGCCTGAGTTAATAGTGTAGTGGCACAGTTGAACCTGCAATTGCCTTACCTTCAGAGCCTGAACTCATAATTGTCATGCTTTACTGCGACCTAAAGTGTTAGTTATTTTTAGTGTTACATAGGTTGGGGCCAGATGGAGGTTTTGGTTTGTAAATATAGGTATCCCTCATTTTGTGCTTTGCAGATACTTTGATTTTTTTTTTTTAAACAAACTAAAGGTTTGTGGGAACCCTGCATTGAGCAAATCTGTCAGTGCCATTATTTTTAATAACATTCACTCGTGTCTCTCTCACATTTTGGTAATTCTTGCTCTGTTTCAAACTTTGTCATTATTGTGTTTGTAATGGTAATCTGTGGTCAGTGATCTTTGATGTTACTATTGTAATTGTTTGGGGGCATCACAGACTCTGCCCATATACAACAGTGAACTTAATTGATAAATGTTGTGGGTGTTTTAACTGCTCCACTGATAGGCTGTTCCCCATCCCTCTCCTTGGGCCTCCTTGTTCCCTGAGTCACAACCGTTAGGCCAGTTAATAACCCTACAGTGGTCTTTAAGTGCTCAAGTGAAAGGAAGAATAGTATGTCTCTCACTTGAAATGAAAAGCTAGAAATGATTAATCTTAGTGAGGAAAGCATGTTGAGAGCCTAGATAGGCCAGAAGCTAGGCTTCTTGTGCCAAACAGCTAGCCAAGTTGTGAGTACAAAGGAAAAGTTCTTGAAATTTAAAGTGCTATTTCAGTGAACACACAAATGGTAAGAAAGCAAAACAGACTTACTGTTGATATGGAGACTGTTTCAGTGGTCTGGATAGAAGATCAAACCAGCTACAACATTCCCTTAAGCCAAAACCTAATCCAGAGCAAGACTCTAATTCTCTTCAATTCTGTGAAGGCTGAGAGAGGTGAGGAAACTGCAGAAGAAAAGTTTGAAGCCAGTAGTGGTTGGTTCATGAGGTTTAAGGAAGGAAACAATCTCCGTTTACATAAAAGCACAAGATGAAGCAGCAAGTTATTCAGAAGATGTAGCTAATTAATGAAGGTGGCTACACTAAACAACAGATTTTCAGTGTAGATGAAACAGCCTTATATTGGAAGAAGATGCCATCTAAGACTTTCATAGCTGGAGAGGAGAAGGTTAATGCCTGGCTTCAAAAGATAGGCTGACTGGCTTGCTAGGGCCTATTGCAGCTGCTGACTTTAAGTTGAAGCCAGTGCTCAGTGACCATTCCAGAAATCCTAGGGCCCTTAAGAATTATGCTAAATCTACTCTGCCTGTGCTCTGTAAACAGAATGACAAAGCCTGGATGATCGCACATCTGTTTACAAGGTTTATTGAATATTTTAAGCCCCCTGTTGAGACTTACTACTCAGAAAAAAGATTCTTGGAAATGATACTGCCAATTGGCAATGTGTCTGGTCACCTAGAGCTCTGATGCTGATGTGTAACAAGGTTAAGGTTTTCATGCCTGCTAATACAGCATCCATTCTGCAGCCCATGGATCAAGGGATAATTTTGTCTCTCAAGTTTTATTATTTAAGAAATACATTTCTTAAGGCTATGATTGCTGTAGGTAGTGATTTCTCTCATGGATCTGGGCAAAGTAATAACTTTCTGGAAAGGATTAACCATTCTAGATGCCATTAAGAGCATTTGTGATTCATGGGAGGAGGTCACAATATCAACATTATCAGGAGTTGGAAAAAAATTTTTTCCAGTTCTCATGGATGACTTTGAGGGGTTTGCGACTTCAGTGGAGGAAGTAATTGCAGATGTGGCAAAAATAGCGAGAGCCAGAATTAGTGGAACCTGAAGATATGACTGAATTGCTGCAATCTCATGTCAAAACTTAAATGGATGAGGAGTTGTTTCTTATGGATGAGTTCAAGAAAGGGGTTTCTTAGGATCAAATCTATTCCTAGTAAAGAAGCTGTGCAGATTGTCGAAATGACAAAAAGGATTTGGAATATTACACAAACTCAATTGATTAAACAGCAGCAGGTTTTAGGAGAATGGACTCCAATTTTGAAAGAAGTTCTACTTCAGTAAAATGCTATCAAACAGCATTGCTACAGAGAAATCTTTTGTGAAAGGAGGAATCAGTTGTTGTGGCTGACTTCATTGTTTTCTTAAGAAATTGCCACAGCCACCCCAACCTTCAGCAACCACCACCACCCTGATCAGTCGGCAGCCATCAATATCAAGGCAAGACCCTCCACTAGCAAGGAGATTAAGACTTGAATCACATTCAGTGTGGATGATGGGTAGGATTTTTTTAGTAACAAAGTATTTTTACATTAAGGTAAGTAAAAATTTTTTTAAACATAATGCTATTGCACATTTAATAGACTGCAGTATAGTGTAAACATAACTTATATGCACTGGGAAACAAAAATATTGACTTTATTGCAGTGGTCTAGAACTGATACTGCTGAGGTATGCCTGTATAGGCTCATAGAATCCTTCTGTGGAGAGGAAGATCTCTAAAAGCATTTGGGGCATTGGCATGATCAAAACTCCATAGGAAAAAGTATTTTATTTTATTTGGTAATTGTGTATAGCTTGTATTATCTGGTGGTGAGTGAAGGTGGGGGAGACCTATGTGGGAAGTTGTTATAGTAATACAGTGAGAGATAAGGAGGGTTAGAACTGGGGCAATGGTGGTAGAAGAGTAGGGAGAGAATGTGGAAGTGAAATCAGTGAGACTTAGGTATTAAGCGTCAAGAGGAACAGGAGAGAAGAAAAGTCAAGTTGCCTGGGAGGATAGCAGTGCCACCCATAGAATCAGACCATGAGAGGAATACTAGCCTTACAACTGGAGAGTTATTCTAGATCTCCTGCATTCAGTTGATAATTTGGTACCAGAGGATGGGAATGCAACAAGGATAAGTGATTCGATTTGGGAACCATTTTAGAGATGATCTTTGAAATCATAAAATTTGAGACTCTAGGGAAAAATTCAGAACAGAACCATAGGAACCTATATTTAGTGAATGGGAGGAAGAAGACAAATTGAAGAAGAGATGGTTAGAAGTGGGCATACAAGATTAACTCAAAGAAGTTAAGAGAAAATGGTTTTAAAAGATGAGGTAATTGGGGCACCTGGGTGGCTCAGTTGGTTAAGCTTCTGACTCTTGATTTTGGCTCAGATCATGATCTCACAGTTCGTGAGATAGAGCCTCACAATGGACTCTGTGCAGACAGCTCTGAGTCTGCTTGGAATTCTCTCTGCCCCTCTCTTTCTCTGCCCCTTCCCCCCTTGCACACGCGCTCTCCCAAAATAAGTAAACCATCTTAAAAGATGGAGTATTTAATGCTGTCAAATACTGCAGAAGAGAATGAGATACTAGACTAATTAAGCCAAGGAAAACTGGCTATATATGGAAAAAGAAAAAATCAAGTTAGAGCTTTATCTTGTCCAAGATCAGAGTAGATTCCAGGTTGACTTTAAAATTGAGTTCAGGGTTGCCTGGGTGGCTCAGTCAGTTAAGTGCCCAGCTCGTGGTTTTGGCTCAGGTCATGATCTCACGGCTTCACGGGTTTGAGCCCCACATCGGGCTCTGTGCTGACAGCGCGGAACCAGCTTGGGATTCTCTCTCGCTGCCCCTCCCCCCACTCATGCTGTCTCTGTCTCAAAATAAACTTAAAAATTTTTAAAGAAAATTGAGTTCAAAAAAATTAAATTATAAAACCTTTAGGAGAAAATGTGAATAGTGAACTTATTTCTGAATAAATTTGATTATATAGGAATATAAAACTTCTGTGCATTTTATGTCCCAGTATGTGATCTATTCTGGAGAATGTTCCATGTGCACTCAAGAAGAATGTGTATTTTGCTGCTTTAGGATGAAATGTTCTGTATATATCTGTTAAGTCCATCCAGTCCAGTGTGTCATTCAAAGCCATTGTTTCCTTGTTGATTTTCATTTAGATGATCTGTCCATTGCTGTAAGTGGGGTGTTGAAGTCCCCTACTATTATGGTATTGTTATCAATGAGTTTCTTTATGTTTGTGATTAATTGATGTATATATTTGGGTGCTTTCACATTTGGAGCATAAATGTTTACAATTGTTACATCTTGTTGGATAGACCCCTTAATTATGATATAATTCCCTTTTTCATCTCTTGTTAACAGCCTTTGTTTTAAAACCTAGATTGTCTGATATAAGTATGGCTACTCCGGCTTTCTTTTGGCGACCATTAGCATGATAGATGGTTCTCTATCCCCTTACTTTCAATCTGAAGGTGTCTTTAGGTCTAAAATGGGTCTCTTGTAAACAGCGTATAGATGGATCTTGTTTTCTTTTCCGTTTTATTACCCTGTGTCTTTTGATTGGAGCATTTAGTCCATTGACGTTTAGAGTGAGTACTGAAAGGTATGAATTTATTGCCATTACGTTGCCTGTAGAGTTAGAGTTTCTGGTGGTGGTCTCTGGTCCTTTCTAGTCTTTGTTGCTTTTGGTCTTTTTAGGGTTTTTTTTTGTTTTTGTTTTTTGTTTTTTTTCCCCAATCTTTACTACCCTGAGAGAATCCCTGTTAAAATTTCTTGCAGAGCTGGTTTAGTGGTCATGAACTCATTTAGTTTTTGTTTGTCTGGGAAACTTTTATCTCTCCTATTTTGAATGACAGTCTTGCTGGGTAAAGAATTCTTGGCTGCACATTTTCCCGATTCAGTATATTGAATATATCCTACCACTCCTTTCTGGGCTGCCAAGTTTCTGTGGATAGGTCTGCTGTGAACCTGATCTGTCTTCTCTTGTAGGTTAAGGACTTTTTTTCCCTTGCTGCTTTCATGATTCTTTTCCTTTTCCTGTTTTGTGAATTTGACTATAATATGCCTTGATGATAGTCGGTTTTTGTTGAATCTAATGGGAGTTTTCTGTGCCTCCTGGGTTTTGATGTCTGTGTCTTTTCCCAAGTTAGGAAAGTTTTCCACTATGATTTGCTCACATAAACCATCTACCCCTTTTTCTCTCTCTTCATCTTCTGGGACTCTTATGATTCTGATGTTATTCCTTCTTAATGAGTCACTAAATTCCCTAATTCTTATATCATCCTCTTTTGACTTAGTCTCCCTCTTTTTTTCTGCTTCATTATTCTCCATAAGTTTGTCCTCCATATCACTGATTCGCTGCTCTGCTTCATCCATCCTTCCCACCATGGCATCCATTCAAGATTGCAGCTCAGTTACAGTATTTTTAATTTCATCCTGACTAGCTTTTACTTCTTTTGTCTCCACAGAAAGGGATTCTAATCTGTTTTCAACCCCAGCTAGTTCTTCTGTGTATTTTCAAATATAGAATTAGAAGCGGATGACAGATACTTAACCAATATGAAAAGCGATAAATTGATATCCTCAGATTATAAAAGGATCTTACAAATAATAAGTAGAACTATTCTCTTATAACAGAAAAATGTATAAAAGATGTATACAATTCATGGAAGAAGAAACTCTAATGGCTTATAAATGAAATATTGTTGAACATTAACATTTTTATTTACCAAATTAGTAAAGACTTCAAAATATTTAAATACTTTATGGTGAAGTGGACATTTTCATAACTAGCTGATGGGAGAACAGATTAATTATTATCTTTGAAAATATTTTTAGTAATATTAAATTAAATATTAAATATTAAATATTAAAATATCTTCAAGATATTTGTATACTTTAACCCAGGTGTTCTATTCTGACTTTCTATAGGAAATAGCAATTACCTCCTCTTCCCCCACCAAAAGAAAAGAAAATGACTAGATGGTATTTCTATGTATTAGAATTTTCTATAGTCATTAGATATTATAAATGTTTTTTAATAATTTGGGGGAAATGCCCAGTATATAATGAGTAATAAAACAAACATTTGCTCAAGATAGAAAACATTGTATGGTTACATACAGAGCCGGTGAAATAGGACTGGCAAGAGATAGTCCCATGTCTTAATGGTAATGATCTCCAGAAGGCAGGACCGAAGGTGATTTTTATTTTATGATTAGAAGTTGTTTTTCACTTTGAAAAGTGAAAGTCTTTGAAAAACTAAAATATACTAAGTTCTTTAATAGCATAAATACAAAAAGTTATAATGAAGAAAAAGAGAAAGAACTGTTTTGAAGAGCAGTTAGGATTGAGGAAGTGTTTTAGGTTGAGGGGTTTGATTGTGTTTATGAACCAAGAGAAAAGATCTGGAAGAAGGAAGATGATGGAAGATAGAAGAAAGGTGTTAAATGATGATGGAAAGTCCTAGAAGATACAGGCTGAAATCAAAAACACAAAGACAAATTAGCCTTGAAGTAGTGAAGAGACATTTTTTCCCCCAAGAGGGAAAACAAATAAATGAAGATGATAAGAGCACAGAGAAATTTTTTTTGATTGATTTTTCCTTTTTTTGATGAAAGTTTATTCTTAAATGTACAATAGGAACTAAGACAGCACTTCATCTTAGCTATAGTTGGCAATAGATGCTGTAACAGACAGGGAATTCAGATGTTTAAACAGGAATAGTATTAAGGAACACCATTGCCTCAGGCACAAGAACAGGTTACTTTTTGTCAGGTTTCTTTCTTTCCTTTTTTTCCCTTTTTTGTTTAAGAGAGTTCAAGCAGGGGAGAAGGTTGTGGGGGGGAGGGAAGGAAGGTGGAAGGATCTCAAGCAGGCTTCACGCTGAGCGTGGAGTCCTATATGGGGCTCAATCCCACAACCCTGTGATCATTGACCTGAGCCAAAATCAGGAGTTGGAACTCAACTGACTAAGCCATCCAGGCTTAGAAATCTTTCCAGATTTCTTAATTCCACCTGTAGGCCCTCCCTGCAGCCTTTGATGTTAGTTCCTTGAGTTTCTTTTCTTCTTTCTGTTTCTGCTTGAGTGTTTTATCTTCCTTGTTCATCTTCTTGGGCTGTTTCAGGGGCTTCTGCCACCTTCTCAGCTGGACGTGGCACCTACCTCCCCTTTGAAACAGAGAAAGCTTAAGGTAGATGAGACAATTGAAGGATAGCAGATAATCATCATATTAGGGAAGAGGCAGGATGACGGTCATCTACAGATTGGAAATGTGGTCAAAAGTAGATTTAATATGTAGAAAATGGTTGATTTCCAAGCAGTATGTATAGTCCAGTTGAAGTTGTTAAATAAGGTCAACTGTAGCTTTTGTCTCAGTCTCTAAAATGAGCAAGCTTTAGGAAACTGATGCCTGCCAGTATAAAAAGATGGAGACTGAAGAAACACAGTTTTAATTTCTTTTTGTCTTTTGCCTAAGTCTCTTTAATTGTACAGCACCTAGTAAAAGTCCTTTGCCCTACCAAATTACTATTAATTTTTATTAGTATTAATTTTAATATTAATACACCAATCCCAATGAACCTGTGGCCTAGGCTGTCATAGTCCTCTGTCATTTCTAGTTTTTTAGCTCCTAAGAGATTTGAGCTGTGATTTCTTGTTTTTAACAGGAAAAAAGGTGCTCGCTTTGGCAGCACATACACTAACAGGAGGGAAGTAAAGACTTTATCTTATTAGACATTGGTAGTGAAAATCTACAGACTTTTCTTTCTTTCTTTCTTTCTTTCTTTCTTTCTTTCTTTCTTTCTTTCTTTCTTTCTTTCTTTCTTTCTTTCTTTCTTTTAATTTTTTAATGTTTACTCAGTTTTGAGAGACAGAGAGCAAGCAGGGGTGGGGCAGAGAGAGAGGGAGATACAGAATCTGAAGCAGGCTCCAGGCTCCGAACTGTCAGCACAGAGCCCGATGCAGGGCTCGAACTCACAAGCTGTGAGATCATGACCTGAGCCAAAGTCAGATGCCTAACTGACTGAGCCACCCAGGCACCCCTGCAGACTTTTCTTTATTGGGCACAGTGGGAAATTTATGAGGACCTTTTATAGAACAGTCTACCCCTTTAATTTGGTATTTTACCTAGTTTATTTACTCTGCTAAAATAGACCTGATTTTGCACCTGGAACATTATTTATTATTACTTGTTGGCCCCTGAGAATAGTAGTAGAAAAAGTAAATGAAGGATTAGTTGTAATGATTGCTTGGGGTTAGGGGATGTTGGACTATAGTGAAGGAATGAAAGGTACTAGGAGAAGTAGTACCCTGGGATGGAACCCAAGTGGGACTTGAAGGGAGCTGATGGACTGTGAATATAGAGTGGGTTAAAGGCCATGATGAGACTGAATCAAAGATACGGTGGGAGGCAGGTAGAAGAAATAGAACGTTGTAGGTAGAGAGATTTGTGAGTTTAAGACCTAGGAAGGAGGAACAATTTCTAAGTATCAAGGACATTTAAGGAGTCATCCTACTACCCAGATTGTGAGATAACTATATTGAGAAACTGAGGCCAAGGTGTTAGAAGAGTAAACAGCATGGATGTTGAAATCTCCAAAATTTTAATCCTCAACCCCAGGATATTGCATTTTTGAATCCAGTTTCTGGATTTCCCCTTTGTCATAGCAGATTTACCTCATGTCCCGAATGTTTCTCCTTCCTCACATACACCTGAAACTTGACTAGCACTGACGTGCATGGAGATTTAAGTACCTTTTCTTTGGTCAAATAACTTCTTAATAGCAGAGCCAGAGCTAGAAACCTCAATTTCCCACTTTTGGTCCATTCTGCCATTTGTTGTGTACCTTCTAAAAGGCATTAAGAACCTTAATTAGTTCTTAATATTTTTTAAGAACTAACTAGTAAAGTGTTGAAATAGTATGGAGAGGCAATACTCAGAGTCTTAAAGGGGTATGCTACTCAAAAATGGGTTTGGAACTCAGCACCTAGGGGTAGAGGAGCAGTGTCAAAGCTGACTCTTCCTGCATTCAGTTCATATTCTGGGGTGACTTGGCCTTCCTGTAGGAGTCAACACTAACCAGGTGCTGACTGCCAGTTACTGAGCTGTTCCTTTTATTCAAAATAAGCATTTGAGGCACCCGCAAGGCAGTCTTGTCATATCTTACTATTCACACAGATCACCTGGGGATCTTATTAAAATTCTAGTTCTGATATAGTGGTTCCTGGGAGAGGAGTGCAAGATTGTGTATTTCTTTTTTTTTTTTTTTAACGTTTTTGAAATGTTTATTTTGAGAGAGAGAGAGAGAGAGTGAAGAGGGGCAAAGAAAGAAGAGAAAGAATCCCAAGCAGGCTCCTCACTGTCAGCATGAGCCCGATGCAAGGCTTGATCCCACAAGACATGAGGTCATGACCTGAGCCAAAATCAAGAGTCAGTCACCCAACCAGCTGAGCCACCTGGGCACCTCAAGATTGTGCTTTTCTCATAAGCCTCCTGTGTATTGCCTTTGCTTCTTTTCCATATTTTGAGTTCCATACTTTGAGTAGAAAAACCCTAAAGAACTTTAGGGGAGGGACACTTGGGTGGCTCAGTCAGTTAAGCAACCGACTTCTCAGGTCATGATCTTGCGGTTCGTGAGTTTGAGCCCCGCATCGGGCTCTGTGCTGACAGCTCAGACCCTGGAGCCTGCTTTGGATTCTGTGTCTCCCTCTCTCTCTGCCTCTCCCCTGGTTGCGCGCTCTCTCTCTCTCTCTCTCTCTCTCTCTCTCTCTCAGGAAATGAATAAACATTAGAAAATTAAAAAAACTTTAGGGGAACATAGTTTGAATATGATTTAATATGTGGTCATGCCTCTCAATATTAATTTCTTGAATTGATTAGATATTACTTTGTTCAGGCTTATTCTGAATAATTAATACTGTAGTATGGATTGATACTGCATAGTGGTTTGCTGCTTACCAGATAGTAGATAGCAGAGCCTTAGCTGAAGCTTCTTCACACTGTCTAAACTAACGCTCTGCTGTCTAATTCATGGCTAGGTTTCCCTGGGAAAAGTAATCAAGTATATTTAGCTGACAGTGGTAAAAACTTTCAATCTGACATTACTGTCCTCCCCTCTCTCTTCTTTCTTTCAATTTATGTCATTGCTTTGAAGAAATAACACCTCCCTTTTAAAAAAGGTCTGATCTAATCGCTAATTTTCAACATTTTGTATACTGTTTTCTGGGATGGAAAGAAAACACCTTGTCTCTGGAAAATAAGTATACTTCTTTCTTCTGCCATAAAACAGTCAACCCTACCCTAAAACTGAAGAATATTAAGGGCCAATGGAAACCAGGAAAATTATGGTGACATTATCTGGGCTTGAAATAAAATAGTGCCCTTTCTAAGGCATTGGGATTTTGAGAATTTGACTCTGTTCCTACTTATACAGGGCCTCCAAAGACTTAATTTGAAATCTGAACCAGCATACCTAATAGTTTTGAAGAGTCCCACATGTTTCTGTTGCCCTTAGGCAACTCCTCACTCTTGCTGCTGGGTGGGCTCTGAGGGTTACATATAAGACTCTACCCAAGGGCTATTCACGTACTTGGTAAGGCCGGCCAGAAATTTTAAGTTTTGGTCTTGTTTTTTATTAAATTCAGTGAACATTAATTTTCCCCTCCCTTTCCCCGCTTCTTACCCAGAACAAATCCAAATGGATCAGATGAACCTGAGGATTCAGGGGCTGGTGAAAATAGGAAGGTCAATGGGAATAATTCTCCATCACTCTCAAATGGCGGTTTTAAACCTTCTAGGCCTCCAAGACCTTCACGACCACCTCCACCTACCCCACGTAGACCAGGTGTGTATTCCAGCCACACACTAGGGATGTAACTGTCAGTACTGTGATTATAAATAACGTTCTGTTTGGGAATTGATCCTCAGATAAGAATCAGGAGACTCTTTCAGGTTGGTTTTCTAGCAGTATTTTTATATTTAAGATTTTGGCCCAGAATGATCTTTCTGTAGGTAGACAAAGGTATGCTTTTCCATAAGTTTTTCCTCTAGGGAAAATCTATTGAGGCAAGTGGTTTATTGAAAATGAGAAATAAAATGAGAACCCTATGTGCATTATTCATATTGTCAGGGATCTGGTTGCTTTTCTCATTGTATCCTTTAAAAAAACAATTAGTAAATGGTGAGTAACCCAACAATGCTAAATGATATTCAGATTTTGAAGCAAAAATTATACAACCAATGAATACATTTTGTGTAGTAAAAATGTTAACAGCTCTAGGTAGAATATCCATTTTCCCTGATTAGCCAGAATAGAATCTTTAATCATTTATTATTTCCCTCTGCTAGTATGTGGACAGGGAATGTATAAAAAATTAAACCAAATATTATTAAAAAGTAAATTAGTTGTCTACAAATAATTTTCTTTTTAATGTTTATTTATTTTTGAGAGAGAGACAGAGCATTAGTTGGGGAGGGGCAGAGAGAGAGGGAGACACAGAATCAGAAGCAGGCTGCAGGCTCTGAGCTGTCAGCACAGAGCCCAATATGGGGCTCGAACTCATGAAATGCGAGATCATGACCTGAGCCAAAGTCAGATGCTCAACTGACTGAGCCACCCAGGTGCCCCTACAAATCATTTTATTAAAAACTTTGTTTTTAATTATACATCTTCCCCTGTTTGGGGTAAAAAATGTGTTAATAATATATTCCCAGTCTTTAAAATCATATACTACTTTGTCAAAATATTGGTGACTTCTCCCGGAAATTGTTTTGTCAGGTATTTCTTAAAGATGTACTATGTACAGTGCTATTGCTTAATAGTCATAACATCAAAAATTGGTCTTTGATATGCAGGGTTTCATAGAAAAGACAGTTTTAAGTATCTGAAAAATTACTAAATGAATTTATAACACCAAGGGATACCAATGCTTTCCTATTCTAAAAGTTTTTATTTCTGTGGCATCAGGAAATCAGAATTTGCATGTGCTTCATAATTAGTAAAGAGACATGGAGTAGATAGAACCCAAAAAGTTATTTTTAAAAGTTGATTTTATTTAAGTTATTTTTACCTACATGTCCACATCTTAAATTTTGTGTCATCTGCCTTTTAATTTTTTTTAAGTTAAAATTCTATCCTGAATTTAGATTTCTGAAAATAAAAGATTGTTGTTTTCCACAAATCTTTTATAGCATCTGTCAATGGTTCACCATCTGCTACTTCTGAAAGTGATGGATCCAGTACAGGCTCTCTGCCACCAACAAATATAAATTCAAATACATCTGAAGGAGCAACATCTGGATTAATAATTCCTCTTACTATATCTGGAGGCTCAGGCCCTAGGCCATTAAATACTGTACCTCAAGCTCCCCTACCACCTGGGTAAGTAGCTGTTTTTTGTTAACATTTGTTTGCTTTAGGCTTCTGCATATACTTATTAATAAGGAACATAATACTGAACTTCATTCTTTAAAAAAGCATCTTCAAGCAGTGGTAACTGGTTTTGGTGGGTGGGGGGTTATATCTAGAGTCAGACTGGACAAAAAAACCTCACCACATTAGCAGTCATCCTCCTCCTCATTTCCAAGGCATACTTTTTTATTTTTATTATATTTTTTTTATTGAAGGACTCTAAACCATAGAAAGTTAACTAGTGCCAAGTAATAGTCCCCAAATTCAGATTGCTTTCTCTTTGACAGGGGAAAAAAAACCCACTTCTTAAAATACTTTTCGACCATCATAAAGTCATTATGGCAAAGTAGTAATAATTTAGGAAACTGATGGGAATACAAGCTGGTGCAGCCACTCTGGAAAACAGTATGGAGGTTCCTCAAACTAAAAATAGAGCTACCCTACTACCCAGCAATTGTACTACTAGGCATTTATCCAAGGGATACAGGTGTGCGTTTTGAAGGGACACATGCACCCCCCCATGTTTATAGCAGCACTGTCAACAGTAGCCAAAGTATGGAAAGAGCCCAAATGTCCATCAATGGATGAATGGATAAAGAAGACATGGTGTACCTATACAATGGAGTATTACTCAGCAATCAAAAAGAATGAAATCTTGCCACTTGCAACTACGTGGATGGAGCTGGGGGGTATTATGCTAAGTGAAATTAGTCAGAGAAAGACAAAAATCATATGACTTCACTCATATGAGGACTTTAAGACACAGAACAGATGAACATAAGGGAAGGGAAACAAAAATAATATAACAACAGGGAGGGGGACAAAACAGGAGACTCATAAATATGGAGAACAAACTGAGGGTTACTGGAGGGGTTGTGGGAGGGGAGATGGGCTAAATAGGTAAGGGGCACTAAGGAATCTACTCCTGAGATCACTGTTGCACTATATGCTAACTAATTTGGATGTAAATTTTAAAAAATAAAAAATAAAATTTCAAAGTAAATAAATAAATGGCTTATGGAAAAAAAATAATTTAGGAAACTGATAAAATTAGTACTCAACCCCATTTTAATCTCCACTAATTATTTTTTTTTTTTTATAATTTTTTTTTTTTAACGTTTATTTATTTTTGAGACAGAGAGCATGAACGGGGGAGGGGCAGAGAGAGAGGGAGACACAGAATCGGAAGCAGGCTCCAGGCTCTGAGCCATCAGCCCAGAGCCCGACGCGGGGCTCGAACTCACAGACTGCGAGATTGTGACCTGAGCTGAAGTCGGATGCTTAACCGACTGAGCCACCCAGGCGCCCCACCACTAATTATTTTAAAAATTAATAATACTCTAGTAATTTATGTACATATATACATTGTGACATTCACATTAATCCAGAGCTTGGAATCTAATTAAAATTAATTGGCTGATAAATTAATAAACCCTTATGAAATTTTTAATTGCAAAACATATTATTTGTCTGCATAGTTGGGCCATTTTCCTTTTGCAAAACCTACATGGGAAGCCAAATTAGAAAGTTATTTGTGCAAGGGATTACCATACAGAAACTGGTACTCTCCAAAGTAATTGGTACTTTTTTTTTTTCCTTTTAAGTTTGTTTATTTATTTTGAGTGTGCACACTTAAGCAGAAGAGGGGCAGAGAGAGTGGAAGAAAGAATCCCAAGCAGGCTCCATGCTGTCAGCCTAAACCAAGAGTTGGACACTTAACCAACTGAGCCATCGAGGTGCCCCTAATGTGATTGTTACTTCTAAGCTGTGATGGCTTATTCCTGTCTTCCTCACTTTGGGGATTAACATACCAAGGAGACTAGAATACCCAGATTGACTTTGTCTGTTAAACTATGCAGAGACACATCTGATAAAGTCTTAGTTTTTTATTTCAGTTCTTCTGGAATGCAAATAGTGCTTTGCCCTTGGCTCAGTCTTTCTTCAGATTTCATGACATTAATTACAAGCATTTTTCCCCACTAAGTTTTGCACATGCCATGATCAGATTGAGATAGACTTTATCTCCTGAGTGCATCTACCTCAGACCTCTTTAGAAATACAAGGAATATGGGGCGCCTGGGTGGCTCAGTCGGTTAAGCGTCCGGCTTCAGCTCAGGTCATGATCTCGCGGTCTGTGGGTTCGAGCCCCACATCAGGCTCTGTGCTGACAGCTCAGAGCCTGGAGCCTGTTTCAGATTCTATGTCTCCCTCTTCCTTGACCCTCCCCTGTTCATGCTCTCTCTCTCTCTCTCTGTCTCAAAAATAAATAAATGTTAAAAAAAAAAATTTTTTTTTAAAGAAATACAAGGAATATCTTGAGCAGATACTTCTGCAGAAGAAAGCTTACTTACTCTGTCATCCTCAGGATACCAGTCTTGCCTTTATTCATAAATTCTTTTGGTATCTTCTTTATATATTGACATACTTATTTTTCTCAGTTCTTTAATGTGGTCATATAAGAGAAAAAAGCAAAGACAAGTGCTATAGCAGCCTTTTAAATTTTGTGCTTAAGTTGGGAGCAGAGAGTGGACCAGCATGGGCGAGTTTACTACGTAGATCATATTGAAAAAAGAACAACGTGGGACAGACCAGAACCTCTACCTCCTGGGTAAGTATCTGAATTAAGGAAGAAGAAAAGTATTTATTTAGAACTATGGATATATCTGTACAAAATCTTCCTTATATTCCTACTTTTCCTCTTCCTTTCAGCCTTTTCTGTATCCTCTTTGTGTTGTGGTAGGTGCAACTAGAAAGAAGAGAGAGAATTGACTGAGCATGATGATGAGCAATGAATTGATTTTCATTCATTTCTGACCTCAAGATTCTATAGGTCTTGCTATTTCCAAGTTTTCCTTTCTATACTTCATTCAAATCACAGGGTTTTAGAATTAGTTTAATCAAGAGTAATTATTTAACTGAATAAGAATTATATCCCCTATCATATATATGAAGATAAAGTCTATTAGTACATAATAGTGAAGTAATTGTAGAATAGTTGGAGCAATAAAAGGATATATTAATACATGATGTTAAGCATTTATCATTTACATTCTAGAAAGTGGAAGAAAATACTTGTGTTCAAGGGAAGTGAGTAGCAAACTTGGGGACATGTTTAATCTTGCTAGTAATCTCAAGTACACACGTGAAAGGTATTGTTTCACTTGTTAAATTAGCAGATAGTATCCAGTATTGATGAGATTGTAGAGAAACTTTACCACATAACATTGCGAGTGGTAGTATAAATTAGTTACAACTCTTGCAGGAGGTATCTATAACTATAGTAATGGACTATAGTAATCCTCTCCAGGAAATTTATCCTAAGAAGTAAATGCAAGGAAGAAAAAAAATTGGTGTATTAAACGTATTTATTATTTTACTTTTTGTAATATGAGAATATTAGAAACAACCATAAATAACAAAGTAGAAATCACCAAGTTATTGTATTAATGTTTACTTAATATTATGCACCCATTTGAAATGATCAGTAGTTGTAATCTTATAGAAAAAGTTGTGTCCCTATTAGAATTGCAACAGTGAGAAGAACATTGGAAAGAAAATGAGAACTTTTTTCTTAATTACTGTTTGAGACTTACTCACTGAATATACATTGTTGTTTTTAAAACCTGGTACATATTAAGAACTTTTAAGAGAAATTTTTAGAAACTTCCTTTTATATTCACTTAAAGACCATTAAAAATATATATAAAATAAAAGAGTTCAGGTAAATGAAAAGTAGTTTAAGGTAAAATCTTACCAATCCTGCACCAGGGCCAAGATGAAGTCCTGTTCAGTTCATATCTGTATCACAAATAATTGTTGAATTAGGTTGTTTTTGTCCTGATTTAGCTGGGAACGGCGGGTTGACAACATGGGACGTATTTATTATGTTGACCATTTCACAAGAACAACAACGTGGCAGAGGCCGACATTGGAATCTGTCCGGAACTATGAACAGTGGCAACTCCAACGTAGTCAGCTTCAAGGAGCAATGCAGCAGTTTAACCAGAGATTCATTTATGGGGTAAGCAGCCTGCTACACTATAAATTTAAGAGTACTAGACTTTAACCTTTCTTTTTTTCTTCATATGAAATGTTAAGTACTAAAAAGACAAGTAAGATGGCACCCAGTTGTTGCTGTTGATAAATATATATTTAGACCTTGTCTCGAGTATTCTGTGCCTGTGATCTATTCTTACCTCTTTGAAACTTCTGAAATTCAACTTCCTTTGCTTTGTTAATATCAAAACTAAAAAGTAATTAGGAAAACTTAAAATTCATGGATAAAAGAATAATAAAAATAAACCCAAGCAGTGTGAAGAGAATTAAAACAGTTTTAAATTTCATATTGCCTCGCTTATCAGAATATTTGAAGGTTTTGGCTCTAAGAGCACTTGACTGTTAAGTGGCTATATAGAACTGATGACAGAATTGAATCATTTTGTAACATATGAAAATAAAGTTAACCTAATACATTGGTGCTCTAGGAGACTAAAGAAATTGGATTCCTTGTATGATTATTCTAAATATATTTTTCTGGTTTCAAAATTGTATTAACTTTCGTATGCAAACATCTCCTTTCTGGAAATGGTTTAAGTTTTACATATTTTCCTTTAGAGTAATATTGCAATAATAGCAAAAAGTTCACCAAAGTGTATTAACATTTTATTACGTAGTCTTTGATGCTAGGAATTTTATAGTCTCTCAAATCATAAAGTATTACAGATCTTTTCTCTGAAGAAAGGAAAATGGTTCTTGGAGAAATTTGATTCTGTGTGCCAAACAAGAAGGATTTATTTGAGTAATACATAGAACTTAAACAGGAGAAAATCTCTCCAAGAGTTCAGGAGAAGCTGACCTGCTCCGTTACCATTTCTTCCCTTTCACCAACATTGGTAGCATCCCTGTTAGAATACATCAGAGTAAAAGCCTGTCCTCTGTAGGCATTATTTTTCCCTCTTTTCTCCATATTCCTATCTATTTCTTGGACCTCATCACCATAATAGTTTTCATTCACTGATAGAGACAAATTCATCTTTTTTTTTTTTTTTTTAATGTTTATTTATTTATTTTGAGAGAGAGAAAGAGAGAGAGAAAGAGAGAGACAGCACAAGTGGGGCAGGGGCAGAGGGAGAGGGGGAGAGAGAATCCCAAGCAGGCTCCATGCTGTCAGCGCAGAGCCCGACATGAGTCTTGATCTCACAAACTGTGACATCATGACCTGAGCTGAAATCAAGAGTCGGATGCTTAACCAACCGACTGAGCAACCCAGGTGCTCAGACAAATTCATCTTTATCAGCAGCCTTCCCTTCGCTACCTGGTTTTGATTAAGATACTTTATCTCATATGACAATTTTTCCTTCCACCTTCTATAGGCAACTGTTACTGTATTTCTCCCCAGTGGTTTTAGATGTGAAATTAATTTGTCTTTTGTCTACCTTACCCTTTTCATTTTTTTTTTCCCTGTACTGTTTTACATCTTCCTTTCTTTCTAAATTATAATCACCTTTGGTATGCCTGGCCAAATTTCTTCTAGGTTTGAATGCCTAGCTTGCCTGCCTTCTTTAAAGCAATTTTCCACATGGGTGTCCAGTGGAAAGAGCATGGGCTTCAGAGTCAGACATATGGGTTCGAATCCTGGTTCCACAGTTACTTTCTCTATATGACTTTGAGTAAGTTACTTAATCTCATCAAGACTCATTTACTTTAACTATTAATGTATGAAGATACTTCAGAGGGTTTTTTTGTTTTTTTGAGGTTTCTGTAAAATAAGGTTCCTAATATGGTTAGGACATATTAGATGCATAAAAATGTTAGTTTTCATTTTTTCTTTCCCTCATATCCACATTGTATATGTGTGCTTTAGCTTACTTTTACAGTACTTCATCTTTTTTTTTTTTTTTTAAGTTTATTTATTTTGAGAGAGAGAGAGTATGAGCAGGGGAGGGGCAGATAGAGGGGGAGAATTTCAAACAGACTCCAGGCTGTCAGCTCAGAGTCCAATGCAGGTCTTGAACCCACAAAAACTGTGAGATCATGATCTGAGCCGAAATCAAGAGTCAGATGATCAACCAGTGAGCCACCCAGGTGCCCCAACAGTACATGATCTTTTAAGACATTCTGTTTAGAGACTGATTTAGCATATTTCCAGAACACCAACAATGTACATTGCTTCATTGTAAACTTCACCAGTTTGATACTTGGAATCTTTGGAACTTTTCTTGAATTGCATCTTTTACCTCATTGTGCATGTTCTATTTTTTTTCTTTTCTTTTTCCCCCCTCTTATCCAAAAGAATCTGACCATCTTCCTGAAATTTTCCTCTTGTTACAGAATACTTTTAAATCCTAACTTAAACAGCCTATTTTAGTTACCCTTAACATAGCTAGCAGTAACTAGCAGTAACTGAATAGCTAGCAGTAACTGAATTGAATGAATTGAACATTCTTAATATCAACTACTTAAAAAGGGGTGGGGTGGTTGGTGACATATTGCTGAGAAAGTCTGTTTTATTAAATGGCCTTTGTTCCAGGTCAATAGACTGTCATACACCTAGCTTCTTTTTTTTTTTTTTTTTTTTTTTTTTGAGAGAGAGAGAATGTGTGAGCGGAGGGGTCTCAGGGAGGGGAGAGAATCTTAACTAGCCTTCACACTCACTGGAGAGCCCAACATGGTGCTCAATCCTGTGACCCTGGGATCATGACCTGAAACTGAAATTAAGAGTCAGAATCTCAACTGACTGAGCCACCCAGACACTCTGCATTTTTTTAAAAGTAGGCTGCACACCCAACTCATTACCCCAAGATCAAGAGTCACA
Source organism: Neofelis nebulosa (assembly GCF_028018385.1). Taxonomy (NCBI): domain Eukaryota; kingdom Metazoa; phylum Chordata; class Mammalia; order Carnivora; family Felidae; genus Neofelis; species Neofelis nebulosa. The sequence goes on from NC_080790.1 coordinate 117,048,760, forward strand.
CGCTCTACTGACTGAGCCAGCCAGGCATGCCCCTACACCTAGTATGTTTAACCTCAGAATGGAAATGATTGATGATGGAACATTGTATAATGGCTCTTCCTGGCCACAGGTTTCTTCCTGGCCTGTGGTTTCAACATGTATGTCCCAACTTATTTAACCAGGGAGAGCCAGTGGAATGGGCTAGGGTCTTAGAAAGTTATCAAAATAGTTTGTCATATGCCAGACTTTTCAGACATGTTCCATAACCAGGGTTCAGACCTTTTATGGTGTTTCTTCCTGGCCTCTCTGCGCTCACCCCTTTTCATAATTGTGTCTGTCCGGAGGAGCAAGGCCAATTCTTGACAGGTCTGTCTTCCAAGAGCTATTAAATCAGAAATAGAGTATCTCATATGCTTTAAAACTTTGACAGTTAATCCAGTTTCTGTAATAAGTCAATGACAAGGAGAAAAAAAAAAAAACAGTAGGGGGAACTGCTATAGATCAAGACTTAAGAGATTTGGCCAAATGTAATGTGAGGACTTAATTAGTGATTGGGTATTCGAAAATAAAATTAACATAAATTCTTTGTTAGGTGTGATAAAAATATTATGGTATGTAAGATGTCCACAAATTTTAGAAAGACATAGGGGCAAAATGACTCAATGATTCAGCAAAGAAGAGAGGGATAAAAAGAAAATTTGGCAAAGTCTTGATAGTTGTTGAATCTTCATGCTGGACATATGGGGTTCACTTTCCTTATTTTACTTGTATATTTTTTTCTATTAATAATTTTTGTTTGAAAAGCAGTCTGTTTGCTTTTATCTTACTAAAGGAGAAAGGTTTTAACCAAATCTTCCTCTGAGAGACCATATATTATCTTCACTTTATTATACATTTAAACCAGAACATACCCATTAACCCTGCATAGAGTCACTATGGCTTTGGCTTCTCTCTTACCAGTGGTTGACTCCTTTTTCCATATAATTTCCTTTTATCTAGCCAAACTTCTCTGTCTCCACCAATGTGGTCATTGGAAATAGAAATTTAAGAAGTCTTCTATACAGATCTAGGCTTGTTGACTTTCAAACTGGAATTCTTTCTTTTTACTCATCTGACAGCTTGTTCTTCCTGCTCCCCGACTCCCATGGTATATACAAATATACCATGTTTTGTATTTAATTCTGAGTTAGAAATACAAGGTTATTGTCAGCCATCCAGTGATTCTGAGTACTGTTTATAAATGACTCTTTGGGGATTTATATATTTCTCTAATTACTCATTTGTAGCTGAAGAAGAAGAAAATGGTCCTTTGGGGTTGAGGATTATGTATTTGTAATATTTAAATTTCAAGTAATTTCAAGCATTAATGTTTGCAAAGATTTTCTTTCTTTACCAGAGTGTATTGGCATTTATCCACTGACCATGTGACACATCTCTTAAGATGTGAACTCTGTAAGAGTGTGTTATGTTACATATGGCCGGGGAAGGACATACTAGAACTCATAACCTTGCTTTCAGGTTATCTGATTAAGTTGTTCATTATTTCACCTTTTTGTTGTTATTGTTATTCTTTTTTAGAATCAGGATTTGTTTACTACATCGCAAAATAAAGAATTTGATCCCCTTGGTCCCCTGCCTCCTGGATGGGGTAAGTGACATGATTCTTTTTAATTGCATTTGGTCATTTTAAAAATCAGGTATTTATGGATGGTAGCCTGTTCTTGCCTGAATGAATGTCTGGAGGCTTTTTGGGTGTGTTAGTTTAATTCAGAGTGCCAAGTGGGTATTAAATTGCCCAAAAAGGCATTAAAGTTCAAGTTAACTTTCTTATTATAATTAACTTATATTGGAATTCAGAATTATTTTACTCTTTTAAAGGTTAAAAATATTTTGCTCACTTAGCAATAAAAAGAAATGGATTATTGATACAGCAATCTGAATGGACCTCAAAGGCATTATGCTTAGTGAAAAAAACTCAATCTTAAAAGATTACATACTGTATGATTCATTTTATGTAATATTTTCAAAATGGCAAAATTACACAAGTGGAAAGCAGATTAGTAGTTGTCAGGAGCAAGAGCCAGTTGTAGGTGGGTGCAAATACAAGAGTTAATAATATAAGTAGTTCTTACGTGGTGGTGAAATAGTTCTGTATCTTAATCGTGGTAGTAATTACACGAGTCTATATATATGGGTTAAAAGTGCACAGAACTATACATTCGTATTAATGAATTCAGCTTAAAAATTGGTGAAAATGGAATAAAGTCTAGAGTTAACAGTAACATACCAGTGTCAGTTTCCTGATTTCAATACCGTACTATGGTTATATAAGATATTACCATGGGGAAAAACTGGTGAAGGATCTGTGAGATTCTTGGAATGATTTATGCAACATCCTGTAATAATTATCTCAAAATAAAAAGCTTAAATATTTTGACCACATTTATGCTTCTAAAACACTGTTCATGGGTGCCTGGGTGGCTCAGTCTGTTGAGCGTCCGACTCTTCATTTCAGCTCAGGTCATGATCTCATGATGGTATCAAGCCCCTGCACTGACAGCAGGGAGTCTGCTTGGGATTCTCTCTCCCCAACCTGTGCGTGCGTGTGTGTGCATGCACGCATGTGCTTTCTCTCTTTCTCAAAATAAATAAACTAAAAAAATAAAAACACTGTTCAGAGTGGGTGAGTTGATGTAATCTTGAAAGTGAAAAAGGGAACATCTTATGCTGGTGACATTGTGCCTTGCACTGGTGGACATGGCATGTTCTATTAATTCAACTTTGTTAATAGATTTTTTTTTAAATTTTTTTTTTCAACGTTTTTTATTTATTTTGGGGACAGAGAGAGACAGAGCATGAACGGGGGAGGGTCAGAGAGAGAGGGAGACACAGAATCGGAAACAGGCTCCAGGCTCCGAGCCATCAGCCCAGAGCCTGACGCGGGGCTCGAACTCACGGACCGCGAGATCGTGACCTGGCTGAAGTCGGACGCTTAACCGACTGCGCCACCCAGGCGCCCCTGTTAATAGATTTTGAGATGGGCCTACTCTACCAATTTTGTTTTATAGTATTATATAAGTCATAGCATAGTAGCAAGGTTCCAGAATAAACATGGCTTCATAGTTTTGCATGGAAGCTGAAGAGAGGTTAGAAAGTAGAAAACAGCAAACCCATTTATGGAACTACTTGAAGTTTTATCTTTAAGAGCCACAGATATTTCATAATTTGGGGGCTAAATTCCAAAATTAATATTTCTAGATAGTTTTGTTGGGAGGCACTGGCCTTTAAAATACATTGCTCTAGCATTACTTTATTGAGGAATGGAGAAAAAAAATGATGTGTCAACATCACATGAATCTGGACAGTAAATGATACTGAATACTGTGAGAAGCCCCATTGCTCTTAGAGTTATTTATCTTTAACACTCTTGTGAGACAGATAAAAAATGTAATAGATCATACTTATAACTGTTATTGCTATTATCGTGTAACAAAGGGAGGGCATATGAAAGTGAACTGTGAATTTCTGTTTCACCAAAGCCTGGCAGTATGATAAGGAGTCTTGTGTGTGAGTTTCAGAGTGGAGAATACATGGTTGGTATGAAGTACTTTAGAAAAGGGGATGTTGCCTTTATGAAGCATATTGAACTAGACCTGTCAGATTGCATTCCTACACATGGATGATTTTCCCAGCTTTATTTCTAGAATTGTCATAAGTCCATGTTACAGAGGAGAAATTGATGCACTGAAAGGATATATCTGAAGGTCATGTGTTATCCTCTTGATTTTATTGCAAATAAACCATGACCCAATTAGCTTTTGTCAGAAGCACAGACCATTTTACTCCTTCTCCAGAGCAGCTGTAGGAAAAAATGGCCCGTTGCCCATAGAAGCATGAATTGTTGGCTATGTTGCCTTTATTCAAAAAAGCTTTTCCTGCAGGTTGGTGCCTTTTGTATTTATTATTATCTTCATCACTAGGATCTTTCTCATTTTCACTTTAGCCAACAACACTTCCCTAAAATACTGCCTCTAAAGACCCAATCCCAGGTTACCCAAGTTATCAGAATCTTGGCTTGCTTATTTTACATTCTGCTTATTTTTATGTTTCACACTTCAGAAATTGAGGTATACCCCTCCTCCTAAATGAGTTTATGATCACCCTGTTACTTAGAACACTGCTTCATGACTCTCTGCCTTTGGGGCACATGCCTTATTTGTGGAACCAGTGACAACATTGGTATATTGTAACAGATGAAACTCTACCTGACATATCCTCAGGAGTGACCTAGGAAATAAAACCCCAACTTACAGCCTGTGTTTACATTCTGAAATTGACAGCATTATTTTTGTGACACAATATGTATTTTATTTTATTTTACTTTTTTAATTATTTTATCTTGAGAGAGAGAGCAAGGCGCCCCGACATAATATGTATTTGAAATCCAGCCTCCTCACCCTTTCAGACTTTTTTGTGCTTGGACTAGACATTACTGCCTCACAAGCTGACAGTGAAGAATTTTTAATACATGCAAACTAAAGAGGCTGGAGTACAAAGAATGCTTCGGTTCAACAATGTAGTCTAATAGGGCTTTGTATAACTGGTTTTACCCATCAAGTCTAAAGATATTTTCTTATTTTGAGACTTGCTGTGGAAGAATATGTAGAACAGCAATAAGCTTCTGTTTTTTACTATTTTATTCAAGTCAAGAAGTACTCTGATCTGCATTCAGGTTTGATGTTCAGTAATCTCACTATTGTTTATCATGTGACTTCTTTCAACAAAGGAAGAAATCAACTCTGTAGCCCAGTACTCTCATTAAAAGCAGATGAGCCTTCAGTTTGCAAGTACATCCACCTTTTTGAATTTTGTTTTTCACAGTTTGTTCCAAGAATTGCTGGTATCAGCAGTGTATACTTAGAACATAGATAGAAAATCAGTTTTCTATTAAATTTATCCTGCCTCATGTTAACTTTTGAAGAGAAAATTGCTCATCCTGAAATCTGAACTTATATGGCAGCTATACATTTAGGGTATTACTTTTAGATTTAAAAAAATTACTTCAAAATTATATGAATACAAAAAAGTACAGATTTTGCAAATATATTTAAAATTTTTAAATTTAATATGTCTGCCAAGAATATTAACTAATATTATCGTGTAGCCAGCTATAGCACTGTGGATGCTTCTTTTTGCTTCAGAGACAGACTTAAAGTTGGTTACATTTTACACTGAAAATGCCATGAGCGGCAAGGCCAGTATTAATATTCACAATGTATCACAAGATGTAGAATCCCGTTTGTCTGTATATTATGCACACTTGGGGTTCTATTTCCATTTTAGGCTCAAATGATGTAGAAAGTACCTGAGATGTCAGGATGGGGTTCATGATACTCACCAGCATACCCCTTCTAACCTCACATATCCTTACTCTACTCAAAATCATGAAATTAGTGCTGGAGATATAGTTAAAAGTTACCAAATACTAACTTGACATAGCTGTATAATTTGGCCTAAGATTTGTCCTGCAATAAGTTGCTTAGAGAATGATTCAAGGGACTTAAATGTTACTTGAAAAATAGACATCAATTTTTCAAACCATATGAAATTAAAAATGGCTTTATCAGTTTGGGATTAACCTTAAAATTTTGTTTGAAATTGTTAACTTTTAGAAACTATGTTTTTTTAATGTTGGAATCCATTCTATATTCTTTACTACTTCACTTAATTCATTTTGAGACATCAAAAAAAATTCAGGTACAGGAATTATCTTTTGATGAAGAATTAATTAGTAATAGAACAGAGAAGTCAATAGTTCAAAACAACAGAGCTTAAAAATTTTTAAACTATTTGGTTATTAAAAGAGAAAATGATACCTGCATGTCTTCTAAGCCCTAATGAGAAAGCTCAGGGATACAGGGAAAATTTTGTAGGACAGGATAAGAAAACAAGAAGAATCCTAAATAAAGCAAGAGGCAGACAGGGAAAGAAGTAGCAGTTTCAAAGCCAATATATTAAAGAACTGAGCACTCTGTCCAGCCTTTGTGTAGACAGTAAGATTTGGAAACTGATTGTATTAACGAACAGAGTATATTTTGGAACACTGTCTTCCCTAGTTGAATAATGCCTAGCAATTAACAAAGAAACAAGTTGTGTCCCCCAACCATTATTATTTTAAGAAATGAGTTGATGGGGTATGCAAAAAAAATCCCTGAATAGAGACCTGAGTTTCCATTCTCTCACTGCTACTTAGTTCTGAGATTTTGGGCAGATCACTTAACCTATCCAAGTTTCCTTATCTTCCAGATAAACTGAAACCGTCTACTCCTGGGACTGTTAAGGATAAAATGAGGTCATGTATGAAAAGTTAAAACGTTAATTATTCTTGCTGCCTTTGGTTAGATTGAACAGAAAGGTCCTGGGGGCAGGACATTGTGAATCAAATCTATTCAGTTTCTAGACTGTAATGATATTTTTATGACTCTAGCAAGTATATGAATTTAATACTCAAAGAATAAATCAAATCTTTTAAAGTTGTGATTTAAAACTACAGGGGCCCCTGGGTGGCTTAGTTAAGTGTCCATCCAACTTTTGGTTTCAGCTCAGGTCATGATCTCACAGTTTGTGAGTTAGAGCCCTATGTCCAGCTCTGTGCTGAGAGTGTGGAGCCTGCTTGGGATTCTTTCTCTCTGCCCCTTCCCTTCTTTTGTACTTTCTCTCAAAAATAAACAAACATTAAAAATTAAAAAAAAATTTTTTTTTTTTAATGCTTATTTATTTTTGAGAGAGACAGAGCATGAGCAGGGGAGGGGCAGAGAGAGAGAGAGACACACACACACACACACACACACACACACACAGAATCTGAAGCAGGCTCCAGGCTCTCAGCTGTCATCACAGAATCTGACACGGGGCTTGAACTCACGAGCCCGTGAGTCAGTGAGATCATGACCTGAGCCAGACCTGAGCCTGAAGTCAGACGCTTTACCGACTGAGCCACCCAGGTGCCTCCCCGCCCCCATTTTAACTACAAAATCCATGCAATGACAAATGGGCAAATTCAGCACATTTTATTTTACTTTGTAGAAGACTATGCCAACTCTAACACTTCGCTTTTTTTTTTTTTTTTAAGAGAAGAGAACAGACAGCAATGGTAGAGTATATTTTGTCAACCACAACACTCGTATTACACAATGGGAGGACCCCAGAAGTCAAGGGTAAGAAACTTTCAGTTACTAGTATATAGATAACCTCTTAAATATCGTACCCTGTTTCTGACTCAGTTATGAGAAAAATCAAGTTATGTGTTCTTTCCTCAAAGTTCTTAAACATTGCTCACCCATATACTTTAGAAAGAGAAAAAATTATATGATTTCATGTAATGAATGTGGCTTTCTTGAGAGTAGGGGAAAGAGCTTTCAGGTATATATAAATATACTGTGTATTCAAAGATTCTTATTTATAATTAGTAAGACTAGATTACTAATTCTAAAGCAGGGTTTTGCAACCTGGGATCACTGGACAGAATTCAGGGAATATGTGACTTAGGAGGGAATAAATACAGATTCAGTTTTACTAACCTTTACCTGAAATCAAGTGTTTCCTTCTGTTGTGATTGTAAACTGTAACCCTAGTAGAATTAGCAATGCCTAGGATTTTGCCATCATAGAAATCCTAGGTTTTTAATACCATATTGCAGTTGTTATAGTTATCTCAGAATACTGTTTACATAGATCATTGCAGGAACTTGCTAGTCAATATAGTAATGAAGAGACACATACTATTATTACAAGTTTGTCTTCTGTTATTGAAGTACGGTTGACATAAAATATTCTCTTAGTTTCAGGTGTAGAAAATAGTCATTTGACATTTATATACATTATGAAATTATTACCACAATAAATCTCGTTATCCTCCTTCACCATACAAAGTTATTATGACATTACTGACTATATTCCCTTTGCTGTACTTGACATCCCTGTGACTTATTTTATAACTGGAAATTTGTATCTCAAAGATGAATTTCTTTTTAAAGTTTTGGTAACTGTGTATATACTTGCTTTTTTCTTTGTAGCATTATGTAACAGTATACGTATTAGTTTGCTAGAGCTGCCTTAACAAAGTACCACAAATTAAGTGGCTTCAACAATAGAAGTTAGTATCATAGTCCAGGAAGCAGGGTGTAGGCAGAGCTTTCCTCCTTCTGAAGGTACTAGAGAAGGATTTGTTCCAGACCCTTCTCCTAGTTTCTGATAGTTTGGTTTGTGGCAGCACAGCTGGAGTTTTCACATAGCATTCGTCAGGTCTGCATGTCTCAGTGTCCAAATTTCCCCTTTTTATAAGGATACCAGCTGTATTGGATAATGGCCCACTGTACTCCAGTATGATCTCATCTTAACTAATTATGTCTGCGACGACCCTGTTTCCAAATAAGGTCACATTCTGAGGTACTGAGGGTTAGTACTTCAATGTAGGAATTTGCAGGTGGACACAGTTCAGCTTATAATAAAATCTAACGTGCATTTATCAGACCACCTGAGGGTTCCACTCTGCAAGGAATGGAGGTTCTATAAATGGAACTTCTATAAAGTCAGAGAGCAGTCTCCACAAGATTGTTCTTACTTCACACCAACCGGGTACGAATTCAGGGGTTCCCACAACCACTTTCAGGTTTGATAACTCACTTGAGAGACTAGAACTCACTGAAGCTTGTTATACTCACAGGTACATTTATTGCAGGGAAAGGGTACAAATTACAGCCAACAGAAGGAAGAGATATAAGGGCAGAATGGGAGAGGATTCCAAACACCCAGAATTGATGTGAAATAGTATGCATGGAGTATTGCCAACCAGGGAATCTGAGTCTCTGATATCCAGAGTTTTTATTGGGACTCCCATCACATACTGCCTGCTTAGCTAACCTTTAGTCTCCAGCCCTTCCCCAGAGTTTGAGCTAATATAGTATCTTCGGTTTCTAGTTACTCCAGAGGTTGGAACTGATAAGGGGTGTCCCAAAGCCTCCATCATAAATCACATTGTTGGGGGTGCCTGGGTGGCGCAGTCGGTTAAGCGTCCGACTTCAGCCAGGTCACGATCTCGCGGTCCGTGAGTTCGAGCCCCGCGTCAGGCTCTGGGCCGATGGCTCGGAGCCTGGAGCCTGTTTCCGATTCTGTGTCTCCCTCTCTCTCTGCCCCTCCCCCGTTCATGCTCTGTCTCTCTCTCTGTCCCAAAAATAAATAAAAAAAATAAAAATAAAAATAAAAAATAAATAAATCACATTGTTGACGGTCTGGTGTTCACAGTTCCCAAGCAAACAAAGATACTCATGACAGGCAGGACATTCCAGAGGCCTGGAGATCACCAGTAGTGGAGCACAGAGGCCAGATCTCTCTTTTGGTCTAATTTATTCTTCACGCATTCTCTTCCTGAAAGTTTTAAGAAAAACTATTTCTGGATACTAACAAATCAACATTTTTTTATATTGTTGTGATATTTAACTTAAATATTTCAATTTCCCAAAAAGGAATAATTAAGAATTTCAAAGGTAACATTTTAAATTGCTCTTTAAAATTCTCTCTTGAAGGACAGAATAGACCATGTAACCTTTCTGTAATTTGCTACCATATTTTGTTCTTCCTTGGACCTTTAAAGTTTTAGAACTAAAGTGAGAATCATATTTTAATAAATAATACAAATGACCCAGTTCTATCCAGCTTGTTTTGTTTTCAAGACAACTTGTTACTGAGCCTATCTTGCAAATATAATTCTAACAAATAAGTGTTACCTTTAAAAAATTCTTGGTAGTCTATTTTATCTGACATTTCTATTCAGTTCTGTGAATAAAGCGAAATGTTCTTAACCCTTTGACATAGTTTACAAAATACTGTTCTAGAGAGTGGTTCTCGCCCTTTGTTTTTCTGAAGTACACTTGATGAAAATGACAGTCCTGCAGTAATAGTGGCTCTCTAAAACCAGTCAGCTTAAATACCTCCAACCCCTCCCTTTTTTCCTTTCTGATGAGAAGTTGAACATTTCTAGTTTTTTCTCTCACTAAACCCAACAGATGAGAAAATTGGAGCTATTACATCTAACTAGCAAAAAAGACTGGCTGCCATTAGGACAATACACAAACAACAAAGGAAGTGTTCACTAGTTCCCTACCCATTGTAGTGTAATATTAAAATTTTTTTCAATTTTTTTTTTTTTTTTTTTTATTTTAGAGACAGAGCATGAGCAGGAGATGGGCAGAGAGAGAGAGAGAGAGGGAGACACAGAATCTGAGGCAGGTGACAGGCTCTCAGCTGTCAGCACAGAGCCCAACGCAGGGCTCAAACCCATGAACCATGAGATCATGACCTGAGCTGAAATTGGATGCTTAATCGACTGAGCCACCCAGGCGCCCCTAGTATAATACTTTAAAATGTAAACATTTCTGGGGTGCCTTGGTGGCTCAATTGGTTGGGTGTATGACTCTTGATTTCGGCTTAGGTCATCATCCTAGGGTTGTGGGATCAAGCCCCGCATTGGGCTTCATGCTGAGGGTAGAGCCTCCTTGGGATCTATCTCCCTCTGCCCCTCTCCCCTACTCACGTGCTTGCTCTCTCTAAAAAATAAGAATGTAAAAATTTCTTAGGTTCACTAGTAAGCAGTTTTGAATATTTATGCTAATGGCTTGATTATTTTAATGTGTAACAAATAAAAATTCACTGTTGCCTTCTAATCTGGTTTCTGTTTTAAAACATGTGGTATTGCAGGGTGGGAAGTTGTTACCAGACACATAAACTGGAAAAGTTGATAAATGCTATGCTAGCAGTATGAAGGAAGTACTTTGAGAGACCCAAAGATAATGAGTAGTATATAGTAAGAGGAATACTCATAGTTAACAATTTGAAGGCTTACTATGTGCCAACACTTTTTACTTGTATTGTCTCATTTATTCCTCTTACAGTCTTATTACACAGACGTTCTTAACAAACTGAAGTTTAGACAGATTAAGTGAAGTCTAATGATAGGTATCAAAGAAGTGGTTAGAAATACTTAAAGAACAGTTGAGTTGCCTTAACAAAGGGATAATTAAGATATTCTGGACAAGGGGAAAGGCTTCACTTGGAGGTGTGACTGATCATGTCTTATTTAGGGAAATGGTGCGTAGCACTACACTGAAATCACAGGGTTTGTGAAAGGGAGTTGGAGGTAGAATGCAGGGTTAAACCTGAAAGGGAATGTTGAGGGCTGAGTGAGTGCCAGGTGGAGTTCAGGGCTTCTTGCTAGTGGTGAACAATGGATATAACTTTAAGGAGAGAACTAATTTGATCGAATCTCTGTTTTAGTATTCTGTCAGCAATATGAAGTATGTGTAGGACCACAGTGAGACTAGAGGCAGGAAAACCAGTTTGGTGGCTACTGTGAAAGTTGAGAAGAGAGATGAATAATGCCGAGATAAGGATGTTCTTGGGGATTGAAAACAGTAATGAATATGAGGCTTCAAAAGCAGAATGGGCAGAACTTGGCTACCAAAAGACGTTTAGGTGGCTTATTGGAATATAGGCTAATTAGATAGCTGAAAACTGAGTAGTGGTTCCATGAACCCATTGACAGGTTTAACATGCTTGTAGGATATCTAGATAGAGAAGTCTAGTAAACTACGGGGAACACTGGACTAAATGATCTGAATGATGCTCCATTTATGGGTAATTTTTGTTTTGTGTACTTGAGAAACAAACAGCTCTTCAACACTTTTTATTTGTATTTTTTCCTACGTTTTATAGTCAATTAAATGAAAAGCCCTTACCTGAAGGCTGGGAAATGAGATTCACAGTAGATGGAATTCCATATTTTGTGGACCACAATAGAAGAACAACCACCTATATTGATCCCCGCACTGGAAAATCTGCTCTGTAAGTTTTCTAAACATCGTAGATTAAAAGTAAAACTGATTACTGAGATTTTGTTATAAAGATTTTAATTAGCAAGGAGTGCAGATCTTACTGTTTCTTGAGTTGGCTTGCCCACAGGCCATTGTCCACTAAATATTTTGTATTTTTATTGTCCTCTTGAATAATTTCTCCTAGAGACCTTTCATATTTGTTATCGGTTCACACAGCACTAAAAAGACTATTTAAAAATTATCAGTACAATACTGCTCACCAATTAATCCCTGATATCTGATGCCTGCTTTCTTTCATTTCCATTACCTCTAACTTAAAAGTTCCTGTTACTTTGTTCTTTTCTTTTCCTTTTTTGAAAAGTAACTTTGTGTTTAGTTCTGCTTAATGTGTTTTGTTTAAGGTATTTTTGTGTGTGTGGCAAAGTACATTCACTTTGTTGCACAACCATCAATACCATCCACCTCCAGAACATTTTTATTACTCCATACTGGAACTCTGTACCCATTAAACCATAACTTTCCCGTCTTCTTCGTCCCTCAGCCCCTGATAACTCCTGTTATACTTTCTGCCTCTATGAATTTGACTACTCATATAAGTGGAATCATGGTATACGTGCTTTGTGACTGACTTATTTCACTTAGTATTGTCTCCAGGGTTCATCTGCGTTACCGTTTGTATCAGAATTTCACTACTTTTTAATGCAGAATAATATTTTATTATGTGTGTATACCACATTTTATTTATCCATCTGTTCATGGACTTTTGGGTTGTTTCCATCTTTTGACAATGTGAGTAATGCAGCAATGAATGTGAGTGTACAAATAATCTGTTCAGGTTATTGCTTTCACTTCTTTTGTGTATATATTCAGAAGTGGAATTACTGGGTCAATGGTAATTCTGGGTTTTTGTTTGTTTTTGATTTGGGGTTTTTTTTTTTTCTTTTGAGGCACTTCCAGACTGTTTTCCAAAGTGGGTACACCATTTTGCATTGCCACCAAAAGTGCACACAGGTTCCAGTTTTTCCACATCCACACCAACAGTTGTTATTTTCTGTTTGCTTGATTTTTAAAAATGTCAACTTCAGGGAATGAAGTAGCTCATGTGCTGATTGACCAAATATTTGTGTATCTTCTTTGAAGAAATGTCTATTCAACTTCTTTGCCCATTTTTTGAATCTGGTTGTTTGGTTTTTTTGTTGCATTTCAGAAGTTCTTTATATTCTGGCTATTAATCCCTTGTCACATATATCATTTGCAAATATTTTCCCTATTCTGTGCATTCACTAAAGTGTTAGCTCTTAGATGTAGGTTTTGGGTCCATTTTTAGTTAATTTTTATTCATGGTGTTAGCAAAGGGTCTGACTTCTCTTTTTTAGCAAGTAGATATCCAATTTTCCCAACACCATTTGTTGAAAAGACCATCTTTTTCCCCATTGAATGGTCTTGGCACCCTTGTCAAGAATCTTTTGACCATGTATACGCAAACGTTTATTTCTGGACTTTCTATTCCATTGGTCAGTATGTCTGTCTTTATCCTAGTACCGTATTGTTTTGATTACTATAGGTTTTACTAAATTTTGAACTCATCCAAGTTCTTTTTTGATACTGCTTTGGCTTTTCAGGATCCCTTTAGATTTCATATGATTTTAGGATAGATTTTTCTATTGTTGCAAAAAAAATGTCACTGTGATTGAGATTGCATTGAATTTGTAGTTCTCTTGGGTTTGTTTTGACATCTTAACAGTAGTACATCTTCTAAGCCATGAACATAGGGTGTCTTTACATTTATTTGTTTTCTTTAATTTCTTTCACCAATGTTTTTGTAGTTTTCCAGTGTCCAAGTCTTTTACCTCCTAGGTTTAGTTTATTCGTGAGCGAGTTTTTTTTTTTTTTTATGCTATTTGTAAATGGAATGGTTTTCTTAACTTTCTTTTCAGATTATTGATAGTGTATAGAAATGCAACTGATTTTTGTGTTGTTTTGTATTCTACTTTGCTCAGTGTACCTACTCTAGTAGTTTTTTTTTTGTCTGGAATCTTTAGATTTTCTTAATATAAGATTATACAATCTTCAAACAAAGATAAATTATACTTCTTCCTTTACAATTTGGATGTCTTTTGTTTCTTTTTCTTGCCTTTCTTCAGGGCAAGAAACTCTGGCTAGAACTTCTAATATTATGTTGAATGGAAGGGAAAGCAGGCATCCTTGCCTTATTCCTGACCTTTGAGGGAAAGCTTTCATTTGGTAGTTTCCTTCTAGTCCTAGTTTGTTGAGTATTTTTTACCATAAAAGGATGTTAAATTTTGTCAAATGATTTTTGGAGTTTTTTTTGCCTCGAGATGATCATGTGGGTTTTTTGTTTTGTTTTGTTTTTGTTTTTGTTTTTGTTTTTGTTTTTTTTTTTGGTGTTTGTTACTAATGTATGCTGTATAGGATTGATTTTTCACATGTTGAACCATCCTTGCATCCCAAGAGCAAATCCCACTTGGTCAAAGAGATTAAAATATTAATCCTTTTAATATACTAGTGAATTCAGTTTGGTAATATTTTGTTGAGGACTCTTACATCAGTGTTTGTAAGAAGTACTGGTCAGTAGTTTTCTTGTAGTGTCTCTGGGCACAGTTAGTCTCTCATTACTTCTTAATTTTATAATTTCTGCTTATTAAAAACCTTCATGTTTAAAGCAAAAACCAGAAATTCAGGCCAATTGGGTATTAACAAAATTGAAATTTATTTAGATATGTTAAGTAAATAATAGATACTTTTTGTATCATTCATTTTTAGTTTCAGTTAAGTTTGGGTACATATAACAAAACCATAAAACAATAGTGTTTTATTTAGGATAGAAATATATTTCTTTCCATCATTAAGCACACTGTTAATAATCCATGGCTCAATGAAGTCATGAGAAATTAGAAAACATTGTACTTAATGATAATAAAAACACAACATATCACAATTGATGGGGTTTAAAAAAATCATCCTCAGGGCACCTGGGTGGCTTAGTCGGTTAAGCATCCGACTTCAGCTCAGTTCATGATCTCACACTCCGTGAGTTTGAGCCATGCATCAGGCTCCATGCTGACAGCTCAAAGCCTGGAGCCTGCTTCGGATTCTGTGTCTCCCTCTCTCTCTGCCCCTCCCCTACTCATGCTCTGTCTCTCTCTGTCTCAAAAATAAAAAATAAAAACATTTAAAAAAAAAATCATTCTCAAAGGAAAATATATTGCTTTATATAGGATTAGATTATAAATAAGAAAGGTATAAAATCAGTGATCACTGCTTTCACCTTAAGAAACTAGAAAAAAAAATTAAGCCCCAAATAATCACAAGAAAGGAAATAAGCATAAAAGCAGATATTAATGAAATGAAAACGAAACAGTAGAGAAGTCAGAGCTACAAGTTGGATCTTGGAGAAGATTAATAACAATCCCAGGATGCCTGCGTGGCTCAGTTGGTTGGGTGTCCAACTCTTGGTTTCTGCTCAGGTCATAATCTCGTGGTTCGTGAGTGTGAGCCACGTGTTCAGGCTCTGTACTGACAGCAGAGAGCCTGCTTGGGATTCTCTCTCCCTCTCTCTCTGCTCCTCCCCTACTTTCTCAAATAAATATATAAACATTAAAAAATAATATCAGTAACCCCTAGTACACCTGAGGATGAAAAAAAAACACAAATTACTAATATGAAAGTGAAAGGACGTCACTACCTATCCTACACACATTGAAAGATAACTAAGTGTGTACTTGAACAACTTTATGCCAAGAAATTAGATATTTTAGGTCAAATGGGCAAATTCCTGGAAAGATACAAGTTACCAAAATGAACACAAGAAGAAATAGTAAATCTAAATAACCCTATATCTAGTAAAGAAATTGAATTCATAATTAAACAGTTTCCCACAAAGAAAGGTCTGAGCTAGATGGCTTCTACTGGTAAATTTTATCAAAACTATGAGTAATAAATAATATCAATCCTATTCAAATTTTTTTCATAAAATATAAGCGATTGGAACACTTCCCAACTCATTTTATGAGGCTCCTATAAGTCCTGATGGCAAAATCAAACAAGAATAGTATAAAAAAATTACTGGCTAATATTTCTATGAACATAGGTATAAAAATCTTTAACAAAATAATGGCAAATTAAATCCAGCAAACTATAAAAAGGATATTACATTATCATCATATCAGATTTATTCCAGGATAGCAAGATTGGTTTAATATACAAAAACCAATTGATATAATTCACTACATAAACATATTAAAGGAGAAAAATCATCATTTCAAGAAAGCACTTGAGAAAATAAAATGCCAGTTTATGATAAACTCTCAGCTGCCTTGGAAACTTTGATACATCATCTCAATGATAAAATACCTCTTAAGAGCAAGAATAAGACAATAGCTACTGTCACTACTTCTTTCACCATTGAATTGGTAGTTCTATGAATTAAGAGAAAGAAATACAGGATAGATTGGGGGCACCTGGATGGCTTAGTCAGGTAAGCATCTGACTTGATTTTGGCTCATTGAGCCTGGTGTCGTGCTCTGCACTGAGTGGGGAGCCTGCTTGGGATTCTCTCCCTCTCTCTCTTCCCCCCACCCCCGAAAATACATAAGTAAACCTTTTTTTTAATAATTTTTTTTAAAGTTTATTTATTTATTTTGAAAGAGTGCACACGTGAGCAGGGTTGGGGCAGAGAGAGAGAATCCCAAGCAGGCTCCATACTGTCAGCGCAGAGCCCAGTTGGGGCTCGAACTCATAAACCCTGAGATCATGACATGAGGTGAAATCAAGAGTCGGATGCTTTACCAACTGAGCCACCCAGGCGCCCCATATAAGTAAAATTTTGGGGGGGGGGGTGCGCCTGGGTGGCTCAGTCAGTTGGGTGTCCGACTTTGGCTTAGGTCATGATCTCGCAGCTGGTGAGTTCGAGCCCCATGTCGGGCTCTGTGCTGACAGCTCAGAGCCTGGAGCCTGCTTTGGATTCTGTGTCTCCCTCTCTCTCTGCTCCTACCCCACTCGTTCTCTGTCTCTCAAAAATAAGTAAACATTTAAAAAAATTTTTTTAAATAAGTAAATATATATTTTTTAAAGATAGGGGGCACCTAGGTGGCTCACTCGGTTGAGTGTCCAACTTCAGCTAAGGTCATGATCTCGCAGTTCATGAGTTTGAGCCCACGTCAGGCTCTGTGCTGACAGCTCAGAGCCTGGAGCCTACTTTGGATTCTATGTCTCCCTCTCTCTCTCTGCCCCTCCCCCATTCATGCTCTGCCCCTATGTCTCTCAAAAATAAACGTTAAAAAACAATTTTTTTTAAGATATATAGATTAGAAAGGAAGAAGTAAAGCTATTTTTTTTCATAGGGATAGCATAACTGTGTACCTAGAAAATCATAAGGAATCTAGAAAAAACTAGAACTAGTAAGTGAATTTAATAGTGTTACTGGATACAAAGTCAATAGACAAAATCAGTTGCATTTTTTTTTAAGATTTTATTTTTAGGTAATGTTACACCTAGTGCGGGGATCAAACTCACAACCCCAAGATCAAAAGTCACATGCTCTACCAACTGAGCCATCAGGTGCCCCTAGAATCAAGTATTTCTACATTGAACATTTAGAAAATGAAATTAAAAGAATTCTAGGGCTTGCTTGGAAGCTCCATGGTGTCATTAGTGATCTAGGCTTCTTTCTTTGTGTTCTACCATTCCACACCGTGGGCTCTTTTCTCAAGGTTACCTCATAGTGTGTGATAGCTGCTAAAACTTCAGCTATCATAGTCGCACTGCAGCCTGGAATATGGAGGAAGAACAAACTGGAGCAAAAAAAAAATCCCTTTCCAGCTTTCTTTGCTCTCTGTAAAAGAGCCTTCCTAGAAGTCCTATATAACATTTACAGTTCTTTAGCCATGGTTAAGTCACACAACCATTCTGGGAAATGTGTCTTTATTCTAGGTAGCAGTCTGCCCAGGTAGATACCAGGAGTCTGATTTAAGGACAAAGGAAAGAAGGGATTTGGGGATAGGCAACTTTCCCAGATACAACCTCCTTTATTTAGTCCTGTTGGATTTTTCTCTATATAAAAGAAAATCCCACAACAATGTCTTTAAAAAGATCTGAATATCTGTCTCTTTCTTAAAACTAGTCCTGGGAATTTTTTTTTTTTTTTTTAAGGTGGTGTTAAGAGTATGCTGTGCTACGTTATTTTTATATTTGACTCAGTACTGAAGGGGTGTGGTATTTTGCTTTCCTTCAATATATCATCTTACAGGCTGCTATATATGTATGTCATATTAACATTCCTCCTCAGAGACAATGGACCACAGATAGCCTACGTACGGGACTTCAAGGCAAAGGTTCAGTATTTCCGGTTCTGGTGTCAGGTTAGTTTCAGAACTTTTCTGTACCCCCTTTTCTTTGTTATGTTGCTTACATTACACAATGATTGTGAAAATAATTAACTCCTAGAAGAACTAGGAAAATAGAAAGCATTGGAATCTCTCTTCTCTATTTTTAGGGCAAAGAAATAGATTTATCAGATTATTTGTGGCTTCTGTTGTCCAGAAGAATAAATTTGAAATAGTTTGAGTAAAAAAACTGTTCTCCTTTCAGTATCCATAATTTTCAGATGGCAGCAATCTTCAAACAAATGAGTTAAAACATTTTGTGATTTATAGATTGTAACCATCCCCTTTCATATTTAACATTTGGTATAAATGATTTTGATATATATAATTAAGAGGGGAGAAGACTTTGTTTTTTTGTTTTTTTAATTTTAATTTTTTAAATTTATATCCAAATTAGTTAGCATATAGTGCAACAATGATTTCATTACATTCTATTTCGTTACATTCTATTTTTCCTGGGTATGGTCAATTATTTCTGATATATAAATAAATACTTGCTGAATTAATGATTTCTTTATGGGCTCTTAAAATGTACTAGTCAAAGTGTTACTATAATGAATATTTATAAACTTCAAACTTGTAATTAACAGGGCCCATACAAGCAAGAATAATCTAAATTAGCTTTTTGAAAATATTTATTTGGCCCATTAAGCACTGCATCTGAGATCTTTTCTTTTATTTCTTATTAAATGATCTTAATTAGCATGAATGCTCACAAATGCATGGTTAAACATTATTGAAATAAATTCATATTCATAGTCTACTTTTTTCTGTAAACAAAGATAAAAAGTAAATAAAACTTTACCCTTTTAGTTTTTCGATAGGCCATTTTAAGGTGAGAGTTGACTTAAGTCATTCTTATGTTTCAGCAACTGGCAATGCCACAGCACATAAAGATTACAGTGACAAGAAAAACATTGTTTGAAGATTCCTTTCAGCAGGTACTTTTTGTTTGTTTGTTTGTTCATTTTTAAATTGTTTAATGTTTATTTTTGAGAGAGACAGAGAGAAAGTGCAATCAGGGGAGGGACAGAGAGAGGGGGAGACACAGAATCCGAAGCAGGCTCCAGGCTCTGAGCTGTCAGCACAGAGCCCGATGTCGGGCTTGAACTCATAACCCATGAGATCATGACCTGAGTCAAAGTCGGTCGCTTAACCAACTGAGTCACCCAGGTGCCCCTACAGGTACTGGTTTTTATCCACTCGAGGGTTTGCCCCATGGCTGCCAGCCCAGAGCCACTTTTGGTTCCAAATCTAAACAGTTTGTACTTTTTGAATTGGAGTCCTTAAATTAAGTATTGCCAGCTGCATTAGTACTTAAGATTTAGGAACATGTAGATAGATCTGTATGTGTATATGTCCTGTACTTTTGAAATGTCAGTAATTTTTTTTTTTTTTTAATTTTTTTTTTTTTCAACGTTTTTTATTTATTTTTGGGACAGAGAGAGACAGAGCATGAACGGGGGAGGGGCAGAGAGAGAGGGAGACACAGAATCGGAAACAGGCTCCAGGCTCCGAGCCATCAGCCCAGAGCCCGATGCGGGGCTCGAACTCACGGACCGCGAGATCGTGACCTGGCTGAAGTCGGACGCTTAACCGACTGCGCCACCCAGGCGCCCCTTTTTTTTTTTTTTTTAACATTTATTTATTTTTGAGAGACAGAGTGAGACAAAGCGTGAGCAGGGGAGGGGCAGAGAGAGAAGGAGACACAGAATCCGAAGCAGGCTCCAGGCTCTGAGCAAGCAGTTAGCACAGAGCCTGACATGGGGCTCGAACCGACAAACTGTGAGATCATGACCTGAGCTGAAGTCGGACACTCAACCGACTGAGCCACCCAGGCACCCCAAAATTTAATGTTTATTTATTTTTGAGAGAGAGAGAGCAGGGGAGGGGCAGAGAGGTAAGGAGACATAGAATCCGAAGCAGGCTCCAGGCTCTGAGCTGTCAGCACAGAGCCCAGGTGGGGTTTGAACTCATGAACCATGAGATCATGACCTGAGTCAAAGTTCAATGCTTAGCCACCCAGGCGCCCCCGAAATGTCAGAGTAATTACAAGCGATGAGTTTCAGGTCTTTAAGCTATGTGTTTGGTTTGAAATAGATATTTGAGTAAGAAAATAGGCTTTTGGTAGACAAAAAGTCTGGAAATATCCATATGAACATTATCGGATGGGTAGAAAGGAAGAGAGGAGAAGACTTTGTTTTTTTGTTTTTTTAATTTTAATTTTTTAAATTTATATCCAAATTAGTTAGTATATAGTGCAACAATGATTTCAGGAGTAGATTCCTTAATTCCCCTTACCCATTTAGCCCCTCCTCCCTCCTACAACCCCTCCAGTAACCCTCTGTTTGTTCTGCATATTTAAGAGTTTCTTATGTTTTTGTCCCCTTCCCCGTTTTTATATTATTTTTGCTTCCCTTCCCTTATGTTCATCTGTTTTGTATATTTTTACAATACCATTTGTTATTCACAATTAAAAAACATTTTTTATGTAGGAAAGAAATTGGTCTTTGGTTACAATACCAAAATAAAAAGTATTTTTTCAGAAGTAGTCAACAAATTTTTTTATTGCCCTCAGAACCCAAGTCAATTTACTCTTACCTTTATCTTGCAACTTAACACCAACTGCAAATAAATGTTAAGTGATTTGGTTGTAAGGAAGATTAAAATGACTAATGAAAACCTATCTTAAAACACAAACATCTACTTAGTCCTAATTTTATAGCCAGATATGGATGTGATTTTTTTAATGTTTATTTATTTATTTTGAGAGGAGAGAGAGCAAGCTAGTGAGCACAAGTGAGGGAGGGGCAGAGAGAAAGGGAGAGAGAGATTTCCAAGCAAGCTCCATGCTGTCAGTACAGAACACAACACAGGGCTCAAACTCACAGACCACGAGTTCATGACCTGAGCCGAAATCCAGAGTCAAGTGCTTAACCGACTGAGCCACCCAGGCACTCCTGCACATAATTTTTTATTATCAAGCCCATGTGATAATTGTGGCAGTTACAGCTTCAAAATGAATGCAGAGGGAAAAGAGATTATCTGAGATGGTTGACAGATTGGCTGAGGTACCTGGCTACTTGGTTTCAGAAACAGTAATGTACATTTCCTAATGGGACCTCAATAATTAACATTGAAGGGTAAAGCCAATTGGCATCCTCCTAAGTGGGAGCAGATAACTTTTTAGCAGCAGAGCTTGACTAAGAGCATTTTGAGAATTATGAATGATTCTCTTGATCTGATGTAGGTTTCCAAGGCCATTCCCCACCCTAGTCATTACCTACTTCTGATTTTCATATTCATAACAACTGTGTAGTCAATCTCTGGTGGGCTGGTTTCTTGTAACATAACTTACTATTGTAGTGTTAAAAAGATGCAAAACGTCTTTAAATGTTTTAAATGATTAAATGTCCCTTAATTTTTTGACTTTTGAAACCTAAAGACTATTGCAGAATGACAGACCAGGTGGTACTAAACAGTTGTTTAAAATTGTCACTATAGGAACACCTGAGTGGCTCAGTCGGTTAAGCATCCAACTTTTGATTTCGGTTCAGGTCAGGATCTCATGGTACGTGTGTTCAGGCTCCACACAGAGCTCTGCACTGGCAGCATGGAGCCTGCTTAGGATCTCTCTCCCTCTCTCTCTGCCCCTCCGCTGCTCATGCTCTCTCTGTCTCTCAAAATAAATAAACATTTAAAAATAAAATTGTCACCCTAGATTTGACATCCATCAAATAAATGTCCAAAGTTTGGGAAAAATTTGATTGCTTTGGAAGAAAGACAAATCTGATAGCAAAATTAGCATCAAATGTTCTTTCTAAGTGGTAAAGTTGTTTTGCAGTAGTGTTTTTGCTCATGGGGGAAAATTTTTTTACATTAAAAATTTTTTTAATATTAGTCATTTATTAAAAGTTACTACTTAAAAGTAGTTTTTCCAGGGAACAGCAAGTCTTCAGGTATCAGACACAGGACAAAAAGAACAACCAGAATTTCCAGGGGAACAGTCTCAGATTTGGGGGAATAACAAGAGAAATCAGTAACAGCCATAGGTTTGGGGGAGCAGCCACAGGGACAAGGAATAGCCCAAGGGAGCAAGAAACAAACAAACCAATAAAAAGAAATGTTTTAACCTTTAATATCTTTCATTTGCAGTGCTATATAGCTAATATACTATTTATAGAATATTTGTCATAAGCATTGAATTTTTTTGCTACATCAGGGATTTTTTTTTTAGTGGGATATGAATTCATGTAACTAATGTATATGTTTTGTGGGAACTGAGCCCTGGCATAAGCAGGTTACTTACTGAGCCTCTCTGGATATTTAAATGTAAGAGTTCATTCTACTTTCATAAAATAGAGATATTAAATCCTCTTTTTGTCCAGGTCTGGTTACTTTTATTCTAAGAGTAATACTTATAATGTTCTGTTGGCCCAATTTTAGTCAAGTAATTACATAGTTTTACAAAGAAAAAACCCAAATGATCTATCTATTCATTATAGTTCAGTAATGGTGCTGCCCTTCAAATATGAAGATGATCTTATTAACCACTATAGTAGGACACAGAATTTGAGTATTTTTCCAGGTATTTATAAGTTTCCATTTCCAAAGTTAACTATATTCTTTCTTCAGCCACTGGTTTTCATTTCCAGGTTAGCCAGTTGCTAACATGTGTACCTTTTAGCTGTAAAACAAACCCAAACTTAACCAAACCAAGTGGTTTTTCCACTTGGACCATGCCCATGGTTACTCTGCTCTAAGCAAGTGACAGAAGCAACTTTGTAAGTCAAAAGTAAGATTTTTTAGGGGAGCCTGGGTGGCTCAGTCAGTTAAGCATCTGACTTTGGCCCAGGTCATGATCTTGCAGTCCGTGGGTTCGAGCCCCACATCGGGCTCTGTGCTGACAACTCAGAGCCTGGAGCCTGCTTCAGATTTTGTGTCTCCCTCTTTCTTTGTCCCTCCCCCACTTACCTGTGCGTTCATGCTCTGTATCTATAAAGTATATTAAAGTATAGAGGTATATAATACATAAAACATAAAACTTTAATTTATTTTCTGTATATGTGGTATTGACTAAACCACAAACATCCTTCTATGTCGTGGGGAATTTAAGTTACCTGTAATGAAGAACATTTCAAACCTGGAAGTGGTAGAATGGTGTGTCAACAACTGCTTTTACCAATTCTTTTACTTTATTGTTTTGTAGATAATGAGCTTCAATCCCCAAGATCTGCGAAGACGTTTGTGGGTGATTTTTCCAGGAGAAGAAGGTTTAGATTATGGAGGTGTAGCAAGGTAGTGATAATATGAATACTCAGAACTTAGTTCCTTTCTTCCAAAGGTATCATTACACTTTGCTTGCAAGTATTTTCTCAATCTTATATTTCAGGAAAACGAAATGTAGCAAATTATTGTACCTTTATTATGCTGTAGCTATAGAATTTCAGCAAATGCTAATTCAGCACTTTCTAAGGTGCTGCAAGTTGATTTCCCCCACATCATTCATTTTAATCCTCAGGATAACCCTGTGACATAGAATTTTACAAGTAATAATGAAGTTTGGAGACTCACCTAAGGCATATAACTAAGCTCTAGAACCTGGATGTAAGCTTTGAATCATCAAACCAGAAGCCAGTGTTCAGTCTAGCACTTCGTGTCTGTTCCACAGAGCATACAAGGTCCTGTAGCAATCAGGTTATTTTCCCCATCACAGATTACTGATACAGATAATGGCCCTTCAATTCCCAACTGAGATTAATATATTTGTTTTAAGAATACAGAGGGCTATGTAAAATAGTTAAAATTTTTAAATTCAGCTCTCTTAATATTGGAGCTTCTAATCAAACCCTAGAAGATTGACTCAAGTAAGAAATTCCTTTGCTTATTCATAACATAACAATCTAGCACATCAGGTTAAATATCTGTATAGCAGTGGCAGTGTGGAAAGCAAGGACTTGGAGTCAAAACTGGATTTGAATCCTTTTTCTGCACTTAGTAGTACAACCTAGGGCAAGTATCTTCATCTGTAAAATGAGAATAGTCATATCTACTTTTCTAGGATTATTGTGAAGAGTAAAAATAGTGTTTATTAATGACTTAGTTCAGACCCTCTGTTTTTGTATGTTTACTGAATGATGGCTACATTTTAGTAGTTCTTATTTATGAATATATTAAAGTTCACATTTAAGAATGTGTGAAGTAATCACTGGGAAATAATAAATGAGTAGAAACATTTAATTTTGTACAAGTTAAAGCTATTTCAGGAGGAGGGCAATCATTTATTCTTAATTAGAAAATCAAATAGTGTTAATAAGTAGAAGTAGCATTATCATCAGAGGCCATGAACTTTCCTACAGGAAAAGAAATCTCAGACACACCTGTATTGTCCCAAATCGATTCTGCCTACTGTTATATTAGGCCCATCCAAGTTACATAGTCACTATAATCTTACGTTAATATCGGTTGGTATTTTCACAACACTTGAATTAGAGCTTCTCAGAGCATTTTTCTAACGAATGAGTGTCTTGAATTAAGTGTTTTATTGTCTTTGTGAAATTGGAAGTTTTTCCATATTTATCTAAGATTTAGAGAGCTGTGGCACTTGAGGAACACCATGAGGTTTAGGAACAGGTGGGAGTACTATTAGACTTCTTTCAGCTGCTCCAACGACATGGATTAATAGTGAATTTTAAACTTGACTCTGTATAGTATTTCATTGATTCTAAGACTAACATTTTCATATTTAATGTCTCTGACATTGGGCTGTGTAATACAATTATAATTAGAAAAATTTTTAGTGGTTCATCAAGTAATGATGTCTTTTAAGTCGATGATGTCTTAGATTCTTTGAAATATAATAATATGCAGTGTGTAAATATCCTCTCTCTAAAATGGTTGTTTGAACTGAAGCAGTAAAAATCAACAAGGAATTAGGAAACTGTCACCAGCTGAGGAATGTAGATTCCTGAGAACTTTGTAGCTCTGCTCTTTGATTTCTTGGCATGGTTTTTTTCACCCTAAATTTTCTTTTGTTTTCAGAGAATGGTTCTTTCTTTTGTCACACGAGGTGTTGAACCCCATGTATTGCCTGTTTGAATATGCAGGAAAGGATAACTACTGCCTGCAGATTAATCCTGCTTCTTACATCAATCCAGATCACCTGAAATATTTTCGTTTTATTGGCAGGTTTATTGCCATGGTAAGTACAGATAGAGAACTGTGTTTACTTTGCTAATTCAACAATACTAAAGCATTATTTCTTTAACTCTCTCATTTGGAATTTTCTCATCACTAAGACATTTTTTAAGATTAGTTTGTTACATTTGCCCTTTTCCCAAAAATGTGCCGTAATAGATGACAAGGGAGCTTTAAGTGAAGAATTAATCTAACGTTCTATTATAAAATTGTCATAAATGGTATTATTTTCTTCTTATATAGGCTTTGTTCCATGGGAAATTCATAGACACAGGTTTTTCTTTGCCATTCTATAAGCGTATATTGAACAAACCAGTTGGACTCAAGGATTTAGAATCTATTGATCCAGAATTTTACAATTCTCTCATCTGGGTTAAGTAAGTTTGTTTCCATTTAATTTATCAAAATAGAGTCTATATGCTTTCATTATGGTGCTGATAACTTACCTCAACTGAAAGCTTGTAATTGGTTTATTGAATTTAAATAATCTGTATTAGACTTGTCTCATTATTCAATGTGATAAATTTTGCAGAATGTACCCAAGATCTTAGGCAAAAATGTGATGATTTAGAGCATAATCTTTCCAGTTTTCTTATTATTTTGATGGTATAGTTTTATAGTGATTATTGAAGAACACAATCCTTTACTTAAATACTTTTTATATGATTGAATTTGTATAACAAATAATGTTAATTTCATTTGTGCAGAGAAAACAATATTGAGGAATGTGGTTTGGAAATGTACTTCTCTGTCGATAAAGAAATTTTAGGTGAAATCAAGAGTCATGATTTGAAACCTAATGGTGGCAATATTCTTGTGACAGAAGAAAATAAAGAGGAATATATCAGGTGAGAGAGAATGTTCCTTTTGATATAATGTAGCCTTTCTGTTGGGCTACAGCACATTGATAATTGCCTAGTGGTACTAGTGGACAGTATTTCAAAAAATATTGTTGGCCTTTTTACTAATCATTAAGAGAACTGATCATGTATAATTAAGGACATGATTGATCACTTTCTACCTTACGAGTATGTTGAGAGAGGAATAAGAAAAGTGCTGTAGTAAGTCAAAGGAGGGAGACATCATTTCATCTGGTTGTAACCATGGAGGTTGGGGAACCTTGAAGGTTGGGGAAGATTGAGTTGTGCAGAAATTAGAACAAGTTAAGAACAGAGATATGAAGGCTGGAAAGCACAAGTCACAAATAGTAAAAAGGGAAGCATGACGTGTGGTGGTGCTGTCAGGCAGCTCAGAGTTGATATCCCATTCTGCCATATCCTGCATTTCAGAGGCCAAGGAAAATAAGGAATCTTTAAAAGATGTGGAGGCTAATAAATTTAATAACCCTTAAGACAACAGTTAGAACTACATCCACGTGGTAGATACAGAAGCCAGATTACAAGAAATTAAGGACCAAATTCAGTAGACAATCAATCTAAATTTCTCTTTTAACAAGTCTAGCAGCAAAATAATGAGAGAACAGATTCTTATGGAGGCAGCAGAGTAGAGAGACTATCCTGCAGGTTAACTCAAACTGAACTTTACACAGAATTAATCTAATGGATACTGATAGGTTTTATACCCACTTTCTTGGTATATTTTCAGTTTAGCCACAATTTTTAATATTTATAAAGTGATAGAAAAAAATTTTGGTCATATAGAACTTTTACTTTTTCTCCAAAAGTGGGAGTTTTAAGGGTAGAAATAGTGCTAGATCTCTTTTAAATACCGGTTCTATAACCACTATGCTATCTAACACCAAGTCATTGAAAATAATCTCCAGTTTATATGCAGATATGTTTGTGGGGAATATTGTAAGATCAGATAAAATTTATAAGTAAAATAATTTATTATGTATCCTCTTATGCTTTGCATTCATTCATACTTGAGTCTCAAGGGTCATTAGTTTATCCACATATTCTCAACACCAGTTATGTCACATCAGGATTAGTTTTGACCTATCTGCTGCTTCTTGAGTGCCAGCTTCTGTCTCTTGCTTGCTTTTCTACTTTTTAAATATTAACATATTCACTCCAGCCTTCTATGATTAGTATTTGCATAACAGATCTTCCTCTCTCCTTTACTTTTCAGTCCTGTCTGTGTCTGTGTTTAAAGTGTGTTTCTCGGGATGCCTGGGTAGCTCAGTCAGTTAAGAATCCAGCTTCAGCTCAGGTCATGGTCTCACAGTTTGTGAGTTCAAGCACCACATCAGGCTCTGCGCTGACCGTGTGGAGCCTGCTTGAGATTCTCTCTCTCTCTCCTTCTCTCTCTGTCCCTCCCCCACTCATGCTTTCTATCAAAATAAATAAGGGGCGCCTGGGTGGCTTGGTCGGTTAAGCGTCCGACTTCGGCTCAGGTCATGATCTCACGGTCTGTGAGTTCGAGCCCCGCGTCGGGCTCTGTGCTGACAGCTCAGAGCCTGGAGCCTGCTTCCGATTCTGTGTCTCCCTCTCTCTCTGACCCTCCCCCATTCATGCTCTGTCTCTCTCTGTCTCAAAAATAAATAAACGTTAAAAAAAATAAATAAGTAAAAATAAATAAATAATAAACTTAAAAAAAAAATAAAGTATTTCTTACAAGCAGCATATTCTTGGGTCTTAACTATTGTTATCCAGTCTGATAATCTTTGCTTTTTAAATGCAGTGTTTAGTGTATTTACATTTAATATGATTACTGATATGGTTGGACTTAAGTCTGTCACCTTGCTATATGTTTCTTATTTATCCTAATTTCCTTTGTTCCTCCTTTCCTGCCTTTAATAGAGTAAATTTTAGGTTTTATAATCTGTTCTGTTGGATTTTTTTTTAAGCTATCCCTCTTTAATTTTTTTAGTGACTGCTCTGATTATAATCTATATCCTGAATTTCTCACTTAAGACTATATAACTTATGATTGATATTATATTACTACTTGTATAATGTAAAAGGCTTATAATAGTGTAATTTTAGTTATCTCTAGCCGTTTGTGCAATTGTTGTCATATTTCTTACCTTACAAACCACATAATACTTTATTACCTCTTGCTTTAAGCAATTAGTCGATTTTTTTTAGTTTTTATTTAAATTCCAGTTAGTTAACATACAATGTAATATTACAGTTTAGTGATTCACCACTTCCATACAACACCCAATGTTTCTCACAAGTGTACTCCTTAATATCCATCACTTGTTTCACCCATTCCCACACCCAGCTCCCCTCTGGTAACCATCAATTTGTTCTCTGTAGTTAAGAGTCTATTTCTTGGTTTGCCTCTCTTTTTCCCCTCCATGGTTTTTTGTTTTTGTTTTTGTTTTTTAAGTCCACATATGAGTGAAATCATGTAGGTATTTTGTCTTTCTCTGACTTATTTCACTTAGCATTATATACTCTCTTAGTTCCACCTACATCATTGCACAATTACTAGATTTTTTTTTAATGTTATTTATTTATTTTGAGAGAGAGAGTATGAGCAGGGGAGGGGCACAGAGAGAGAAGGAGAGAGAGAATCCCAAGCAGGCTCTGTTCATTGTCAGCGTAGAGCCCAATGTGGGGCTTGATCCTACAAACTGCAAGATCATGACCTGAGATGAAGTCTGTTTAACCAACTGAGCTACCCAGGTACCCCCAATTACTAGATTTTTTTAAGAAATTAAGAAAAAGTAGTCTTTTACATTACTCACATTATCATTTCTGGTTGTCTTCATTTCTTCCCACAGATCTATTTTTCCATCTGGGATCAGTTTTAAAAACTTTTTGTATAATTTTTCTCTGTGCAATCGCTGGCAATAAATTATTTCAGCTTTTATCTGAAGGCATCTTTATACCACCTTCAGTTTTAACGGATATTTTCATCAGATTTAGAATTCTAAGTTTGTAGGGGTTTTTTTCCCTCATTTTTAGCACTTTCTTTCAATAATGTCATTCTGTTATTTCTATTATTTTTGATATGTGAGCCATTGGGGTTTTTTTTTATGTTTTTTTTCTGAATGTCTGTTTTCTATGGTTTTTCAAAGCATTTCTCTTTAATTTTGCTTTTTTGCATTTGACTCTGCTGTACCTAATTATGATTGCTTTTATATTTATCCTACTTGGCATTTGCTGAGCTTCCTGTATCTGTGATTGATGCCATTTAGGCCATTTTGGAAAATTCAGGGACTTGATCTTTATGGATGTTCCTTTTGCTTCATTCCTTCTCTACACACTTCAGACTTCACTTAGATGCATGTTTAACCTTTGATACCATCCCATGGTTCTCAGATACTCTATATATTTTTTATCTTTTTTTCTGCCCTTTTAGTTTGCACCATTTTGATTGAACTACTTTTGAATTCACTGCTTGTAAGTCCATTCAATAAAATTTTCGTTACAGACAGATATTTTGTAATTTTCGTTTGGTTCTTTTAAGAGTTTCTTTGATGAGAATCCCCATCTCTTTACCCATTTTGTCCATCTTATCCTATAAATTTTTTAATACATATTTTAATAGCCTTTTAAAAGTCTCTGGTGGGGCACCTGGATGGCTCAGTTGGTTGAGCGTCCGATTCTTGATTTTGGCTCAGGCCATCATCATCCCATGGTGATTGGATAGATCCCTGCATCAGGCTCCCCAATGAGCATGGAGCCTGCTTGGGATTCTCTCTCTCTCCCTCTGCCTCTCCCTTGCTCATCTTTCAAAAAACAAAAAGAAAAAAGTCTCTGCTAACTTCAACATTAGGCTGTCTGTGGGCCTAATGCTATAAACTTTTTTCTTTTATTATTCACATTTTCCTGCTTCTTTGCAGGCTTTTTTTTTTTTTTTTTTTTTAATTGTGGATGATACATGGTAGACTCTGGATTCTTTTTTCTTCCTCTGAAGAATATTGACTGTTTTGACAGGCAGTTAAATGAAGGACAGATCACATTGATCCTTTGGAAGCTTGCTAGAGCTGGTCTATTTCCATTTTCCCTTTATTCCTAAAACATGGTCCTTACTTCTGACAAGGAAAAACCTAAAGTGTTTACCATGTAACTTTGTGAGATGTAAACTCTAACATTCTATCTCTCTGGTACTATGTAACTGCTGAAATTTCTGCTTGGGTCTTTGGCTTTTCGGTTTTTGCTTTGCACAGGGTTCCTTCCTTGGAGTCTCATCATGCTACACACGTGTATTTAACAATCAGCTAAGGATTTGAAGTAAATTCCTGTGCAGATTTGGATGGGAGTGCCTTCTCTTTGTGTTCTTTCTTTCTGGGATTTTTACGTAACTGTTGACAGCTTGAAGCTCCCATCCTCAGGTTTCCTCAGCCCGATAAGACTGTTGCCTTTTATTTGAGCTTCATTCTCTTGTGCTCCATGTAAACTGGGAAGTGCCCTCAGGAGAAAAGCCTATTCATACTGCAAATCCTTCAAGAATCTAATCCCCAGCAATTTTTGCCTGCCTTTGATTTCTCTCTGATGCTTTCAAATAGTTGTTCTATTATAATATGCCCAGAGTTTATCATTATAATCACCAGGCACATTAATCCACTACAGCCTATACTGCCATTTCCCAAAATTTCAGAGGCTTCACAGTAAACTTTAGGACTTTAGTTATCATAAGTTATCAATTATCAAGTGATCAAATGCCTAAAATACCCATATTTGTTTGCTCATTAAAACTGTTAAAAAAGGGGGCACCTGGGTGGCTCAGTTGGTTAAGTATCCAACTTTGGCTCAGGTCATGATCTGGTTCATGGGCTCAAGCCCCGTGTCAGGCTCTGCTGACAGCTCAGGGCCTGGAGCCTGCTTCAGAATGTCTCCCTCTCTCTCTGCCCCTCCCTCGCTTGCATTCTCTCTCTCTCTCCCTCTCCCTCCCTCTCTCTCTCTCTCAAAAATAAATGTTAAAAAAAAATTTTTTTAAGTAAGTTGAAATCTAGAGTATCTACTAGAGAATTTTCATTAAAAAGTATTTTCATTGAAAAAAATTGCAAAGGGAAAACCTCTAAAAGAAGCTTAAGAGATGTTTGCAATGTATGAACCCTTTTTAGATTTTGATTGAAGCAGTATGTTAAAAAAAAAAAAAAAACTGAGTCAATCAGAATTTGAGCACCGAATACTTGGCTATAAAAGAATTACTATTCACTTTTTTGTATGATAATAGAATTGTAGTTATTTTCAAAAAGAGACTTATAGAGATACGTGCTGAATTATTTGTGTTTAAAATGAAAGTATAGGATATCTAGGGTATGGGTAGGGGCATGATGAAATAATATTGGTGGTGTGTTGAAGCTGGGATATAGGGTTCATTATATCCTACTTTTATAAATATTTGAAATTTTTCATAATAAAGTTTATAAAAACTATTTTTACACTCGGAATTCAAAGGTAAAATCTAAACTTCCTGATAGCTCTTTTAATATTTATTCACCAGAATGGTAGCTGAATGGAGGTTGTCTCGAGGTGTTGAAGAACAGACACAAGCTTTCTTTGAGGGCTTTAATGAAATTCTTCCCCAGCAGTATTTGCAATACTTTGATGCAAAGGAATTAGAGGTAATGAGTTTTTCTTATTTCCTCTGCAGCATGCTGGTAAATAATGCCTTCAGGTGTCTGCTTTCAGCTCACTTTCTCATCTTTGTGTTAGAAGTAGTATTTTTTATGCTGGCATGATGTTTTGAAGCTCGCTGGTGGTTAAAAAAGTCCATAATTTATCCAAGTATATGAAAGTGTTACCCCCAAGAAAAGTATTGCTATCAAAACCTCTCTACAGTGAGTGACTAATTTACCAGAGTATATATATATATGACACCATCTGTGGAAACTTAACCTTCATAAGCAATGTCAACACCATTCCTGACGCACAGGTTATAAGCTAAAGCTTCCTGATTAATTTTTTGAGAGTTGCTGAATAGTAGTCTTTTCTTCTATATATCAAGAATTTTTATATAGGTTTGTACAGTTACTAAAGAAATCTTTTTTTTTTTTTTTTTAATCTCCAAAGGTCCTTTTATGTGGAATGCAAGAGATTGATTTGAATGACTGGCAAAGACATGCCATCTACCGTCATTACACTAGGACAAGCAAACAAATCATGTGGTTTTGGCAGGTTTGTCTCAGTTTATTTCTGTTGGCAGACACATTATAATTTTTTAGAAATTGCTTACCACGTATGGAAAAAGTCACAAAACAAAATGTCTTACTGTATTCAGGCCCTCATTCCATCCTATGCATTATAGTAAATGAATATATTACATAATAGCCAAATTATGGAAGCAGCCCAAGTGTCCACTGATAGATGAATGGATAAAGAAAAAATTTGTGTGTGTATGTGTGTGTGCATATATATATGGAATATTACTCAGCCATGAAAAGAATGAAATCTTAAAAAAATGAAATCTTGCCGTTTGCAACAACATGGATGGATCTAGAGGGTGTAATACTAAGTGAAATAAGTCGTTCTGAGAAAGACAAATACCATATAATTTCACTCATGGAATTTAAGAAACAAATGGACAAAGAAAAAGATAACCCCAAAAACAGACTCTTAACTAGAGAAAACAAACTGATGGGTACCAGAGGGGAGATGGATGGGATATGAATGAAAGAAGTGAAGGGGTTTAAGAATACACTTATCGTGATGAGTACTGAGTAATGTATAGAATTGAATCACATATTGTACACCTGAAACTAATATAACACTGTATGTTGATTATACTGGAATTAAAATTAAAAAAAAAAAAAAAAAGATTACAACAGCATTTTTAAAAGACTATTTCTGAGTAAGCAACACACACTTTGCACCTTTGCCCAGAGTATAAGACCTCTCTGTATGATGGTTCCCCTGCATTTGATCTAAATGCTTTTGGAATGTTCTAGAACAGCCTGAAGTATGATTTTCATCATTCATACCTTATTAAGAATTATATAATTCAGAAGGCAAAACTTAAGAGGGTGAACTGGTTTGGAATCGTAATGGTGTCTTCAAAAAATGTCTGCTATAAGGACATGAGAAGATGCTCAAATCACTAATCATTAGGGAAGTGCAAGTCAAAAGCATAATGAAGTACCATTTCATATCCATTACTAGCATGGCTATTATCAGAAAATAGAAAATAATCATCCTTGTTGAGGATGTTGAGAGATTGGAACTCTTACATATTGCTGATGGGAATGTAAAATGGCACTCCACTTTGGAAAACATTTTAATGGCTCTTTGAAAAGTTAAACATAGAAATTAACATGACTGGCAGTTCTCCTAGGTATACCCAAAGAAGTGAAAGCAAGGACTCAAATACTTATATACCTATGGCCACAACAGCATTATTCACAATGGCCAAAAGGTGACAGCAACTTAAGTGTCCATCAACAGATGAATGGATAAACAAAATGTGATATACATATACAATGGAATGTTATCCAGTCTTAAAGAAAAAGGAAATTCTGGCAGGTTACAACAGAGTGACCCTTAAGGATATAATGCCGAGTGAAATAAGCCAATCACAAAAGGACAAATACTGTATGATTCCAAGATTCCATTTATATGAGGTATCTAAAATAGGCAAATTCATAGAGATACAAAGTAGAATAGAGGTTAACAGAGGCTGTTGGGGTTGGGCAGAATGAGGAGGTAACAGTTTTTGTGTAGTATGATAAAGTTCTAGAAATTGTGGGAGTGGTTACACAACAGTGTGAACATACTTAATGCCATTGAATTCTTGCTTAAAATGATAAATTTTGTGTTATATATACTTTACCACATTAAAAAAAATGCCTCAGGGGCACCTGGCTGGCTCAGTCAGTTAAGCATCCGACTTCGGCTCAGGTCATGATCTAATGGTTTGTGAGTTCAAGCCCTGCGTTGGGCTCTGTGCTGACAGCTCAGAGCCTGGAGCCTGCTTCAGATTCTGTATCTCCTTCTGTCTGCCCCTCCGCCACTTGCACTCTGTCTCTCGCATTGTCTTAAAAATAAGTAAGCGCTAAAAAAAAAATTTTTTTTTAATTCCTCTTACTTATGTAAAGAAATTCCTAAGAAACTCAAATGAACCAAACTTCTATAGCAAATAGGATTAGAATTTTAAAATATTTGACAAAAAAAATATCTACAAAAAAAATAATTTGGCTGGACCAAAATACTTGTGCTACAGGCTAGAAAGCATCCTCCAGAAACCTAATGTTTTGAGTCAGAGTTGTAGGAGTTGAAAGGCACCTGATTGTGGCAGTGTATAGCTGCACCAAAACCTAGAGAACATTGAGAGAGAGGTTATTGGGAAATATCTGGGTCAGAATTCTATGAACTTGATTTCATTTGTTCATAAAACCAAAAAGCTCATACTGACTCAGGCTCTGTGTCCTATGTAACCACATGAATATCCTATAGGACAGATCTGTGGGGAAAAAGAACGGGCTGCTCTGGAAGAGCTAATCTTGAGACTTCATGAGTAGGGAACTCTTAGACCCAGGGCACCTTTCTTTTTCCTATCTCCTTAAAAGGATGTGTTCCTAAGATTTATATAGGGGAAAGTTGATAGGGCTTTGACAAACATGGACACGGTAGTGGGTATAGTCATTATCTAGTGCATCTAACACTGGGAGTTCATTTGAAATGATTGTTTTTCATTCTTGTGTATGCTAAATGTAACATAAGACCTATATATCTCTTTACATGTGTGTTTTTTGAAACAGTTTGTTAAAGAAATTGATAATGAGAAGAGAATGAGACTTCTGCAGTTTGTTACTGGAACTTGTCGATTGCCAGTTGGAGGATTTGCTGACCTCATGGGTATGTGAGACAGGATCACTTTTCCTATACAGAAAATTGTTTATCACACTGCTGTTACATTCAGATCAGTGTGGATAGCTCAGGAGTAACAAAGAAAAGAATAGCCCTTTTCCTAACTAGTCATAGTTAACCTGTATTTTGTGTATTTTTAAATCACTTTGTAATCCTTACCTTTAGAAGTTTTTTATCTTAAGACTAGATCCCACATTTTAACTTCATAGAATAGTGATCTTACTGATCTTCTATATGTAAATCTGTTTGGTCATTCAGTCATTTGGCAAACATTTTAGTGTCTCCTATGAGCCTGGCACTGTTGGTTGTACTATACTATATTTTAATGATGTGTTTAACATTCTTCTCTATTATACCTGGAGCTCCATGAGATACAGAGCTCTATCTTTTTATTTCTGGTGTCTTGCATAGTGCTTGTCACATAGTAGTTACTGATCAAAATGTATGTTGTTTGGAAATGAATGACCATGGAAATACTTTTGTGACTGATAATAACTTAAGTAAATTCAAATCTTTAACACCAGCATAATGCCACGTACCATAGGAGAAAAGAAGTTGTGATCCCTAAGCCTGCTTCAGCTGAAGCAGAGAGTCAGAATTGAAGAACTAAGTAGGCAGCGTTGGATACAGTTACTTTAAAAGCTAGACCAGAAGAATTTGGACATTATTCTGAGGGTATTGGAAGCTATGAAACTTTTTGAAGAGCAGAAAACTTGCTGAAGCTGCATATTATGAAAATTTGATAGCAAGGTATACCATGCATAGGAAGAAAATATTGGAGCAATGGTGAGAACCTGATCTTAGGAGATGGAAATAGAGATGGAAAAGAAGGGATAAATGCTAGAGAGGTTCCAAAGTTAGAAAAGGACTTGAACAGAAGATGAGCTAATAAAGGAAGAATGTCCAGGATAAAACCATGTTTTGAAAAATGAAGAAATAGAGTTGTGACGTGTAAAGAACATGGTTTAGAGGTATTGAGGGAGGATAATGATTGGCTTAGAACCTCTTGAGTTCAAAGCAACTGCCAGACAACCAAGTGGAAAACCAGGGAGCAGAGGGGCAGTTTAACAGGTGTTGCTCATATGAGTTTAGAGGTAAGAGTAGAGAAGGAAAGTAGAGTCATGGGAGCAGTGATGCTTGAAGCTATTAGAATAAGTTGGTTTATGCAGAAATCGAATTCAGAGATGCTTAGAAACACCTGTGTTTAGGGATGAGCTAGAAATAGCCTAGAGGCAAACTTAAAGGCGAGTCCAGAGAGTGAAGAGGAGAAAGAAATATTCTGGTTTCTCAGAAGCAATATGGAAGAAGGTTTTTAATCCAGTGCTAGCAAGGTCTCAGAGAAGGATTATTACTAAGTAAGTTTTTGGAGAGGGGCACCTTTGAGAATGGTCTCTAGATTGAAAAAGAAAAACCATGTTGGTGGTTGGGGAAGTAAGGTAATGACCAAAATAAGGAGAAAATTGGTACCAGTTTCAGTGTAAGCTAGATTTAATCATTAAAGAGATGAGAACTAGGTCTGCTCTTAGAAGTAATATTTGGAGTTAGGTGGAGCTGTTTAAAACAACATAGGAGGATACCTGTGGAAGGCAGAGACGAGATTGTGCTTCATACAATTTTAGAGGCCATCTGGTTGAATCTTCCAGTCAGTGTAGGAAGAGAAAGTTGTAAGAGTGAAGTATATAATTTAATGTGATAGTTCTCAACCCTTGCCAGATCTGACATCCCATTTCTACAACAAATATTTATAATCTCCTCTTTAATATTCTGGAATGAAATTGGTAGGTATGAAATAAAAGTGTCTACAATCTCTAAAAAATATACATAAACTTAAGCACCAACTAAAATTTTTAAGAAGTGACTCATAATGAAATAATATTTATTTTGATACATATGTATTTGGGAACAACTGTTAGAAGACACTAATTAGTAAGTACTTGTTCCTACTTAAAAAGACTTGGGTTTAAGATAAGATCAGAGAAACCTTTCTGTATAAGAAACACTAGAATATGAAAAAAGAGAACAGGAAATAATTGACTTAAATAAATATGATAAGAAAAAGAGGGAAATAATCTAAATGGAATAAGGATAATAGACCTGCCAAAATAAATTACAGATGATCAAAGTGGAGAAAAATGAGGTAGTGTCTGTGATGAGGTTCCACCACAGGCCAAGGCTCTGATTGATTAAAAAGTCCTCAGAGATCATACTATTTGAAAGTAGAAATGGGTTGAAAATAGGAACATAGGTACAAGAGTCCACATAGAACTTGTTTGGTTTAGGGACAGTGTTAGAAGAAGATTGAAAACAACAGGCAACCCAAAATAATTTCAGTGTATATAATGTATACAACTTGATGTCTTAACATTCCATAAAGTTTTAGAAACTTTCAGGATGATATGACATATTTGTAAAATAGCCTTTATTAGTGAAATTCACTAAAATTCCTTCATTTCCTATTTCTCTGTTTTAATTTTTGACTCTGTGTCTATTGAATGTAATCTGGACTCTTCTGTTAAGTATTAATTAGTACTATTAAAACGTTCCATCTTTGTGGTTAGAAATGCTGTAGTATATCGAAAAGAGAAGGTTTAGAGTAAATTAACATAATTTTGAGGTTAATTATTGAATAATTTTAACTAGCCTTTTGCACAATAACCATTTCTTATCTTTACTAGGCTTTTAGCATAACTGTGCAAACACTTTGATACTATAAATCAAAAGTACTGCCAATTCATATATGTACTGGGTTTAGTTGAGTGGGTCATAAGAAAATTCATTGAGTATGACTGTCTCACACATTATAGAACATTTATTTTGCCTGGCACCCTATAATTAAAGAAGTCGAGTAGCACCACTAATCATTGTGACTACAAATGATTATTTCTAGGGCTTGGTAGTGACCTTTTAGAAAACCAGTGCTTATAAGGTCCCCATTCACTCTGTCTACAACAAAAGATAAATGAGAGGCAAGAACTGAGTGTAAGTTTGTAAGGGTATGTTCTATAGGACCTATAAGCACAAGCATTGTTAATACTGAATTAACTAGGTTGTTTACATTTTATAAAGTTTTAACAATTTAATGTTTAAACCAAGTTTTATTGTGTAAGACAGTGGATTGTAGTTTCCCTGTTGTGTTTAAAGCTAAAATTGAGCTTTTTAGGTGTTCTGTTATTATAGCATTCTATTATTCTGGCAAAAGAAAGCTAGATAAAATTGCAATTTCTTTAAAAAAAAAAAAACTGCATTTTCTTCTCTTGGGCATACATTGACAAACTGGTTCTCAAACATTAGCACTCATCAGAATCATCTGGAAGCTTGTTCAGACACACACTGCTGAGCCTTATCCCAAAGTTTCTGATTCCATTTGGTAGGCTTTGGGTGGGGCCTATGGATTTGTGGTTCTAATAACTTCCCTGGTGATGCTGATGCTGCTGAACGGAGAAGGTCACAATTTGAACCACTTGAGTATCAGACTGTTGATTTCACTGTTTTAGGGAGCAATGGACCACAGAAATTCTGCATTGAAAAAGTTGGGAAAGAAAACTGGTTACCCAGAAGTCATACCTGGTAAGTAAAATCAGAAAGAGTTGAAAAAATAGCCTTTTCCCAGTTACCTTGTAGATATTAAAGCCTCTTGGAAATTGGAAATGAAATATTTTCCCCATGGTGTTGAGTTATTTTTAACAGCTTTATCAAGGTATAATTTATATACCATAAAACTACTAAAGATTATAAGGTTATTCATTTAAACTCAGTGATATTTAGTAGATTTACAGAGTAGTAACAGTTAACCAGTTTTAAGTTATTTGTCACTCCAAAATGATCCCTTATGCCCACTTGCAGTCAGTCCCATTTCCCACCCCTGAATTTTGTTTGTTTGTTTGTTTATTTTTGAGAGAGAAACAGGGCTCGAGCAGGGGAGGGGCAGAGAGAGAGAGAGAGACACACACACACACAGAATCCGAAGCAGGCTCCAGGCTCTGAGCTGTCAGCACAGACCCTGAAGTACTTGGCCATGTGTTGTACGTATACTTGTTACTCTGTCCCTCTACCCTGAAAAGTAAATATTGTTATTCCCAAGTTATCAAAGAAGAATCCAAAATTCAGAAAGGTAAAAGCACTTGTTCAAAGCCCAATGACAGAGCTGGGATTTGAACCCAGTTTTGCTTTACTTTAAAACCAGTGGTGTTATATGCTATACTGGTCATATGATTCTTTATATATTTCCTTTTCTCAAGCTAACAATTCTTACTTTTAGTTTTAACCGCCTGGACCTGCCACCCTACAAGAGCTATGAGCAACTGAAGGAAAAGCTGTTATTTGCCATTGAAGAAACAGAAGGATTTGGACAAGAGTAACTTCCAAGAACTTGTGCCACCAAAGGACAAGAACTTATTTACAATGTTTGTCCTTTTCCTTCTCTGCTTGTTGCACATCTTGTTGTAAAATTGGGCTGTGAC
Organism: Neofelis nebulosa; assembly: GCF_028018385.1. Lineage (NCBI taxonomy): Eukaryota > Metazoa > Chordata > Mammalia > Carnivora > Felidae > Neofelis > Neofelis nebulosa. The sequence goes on from NC_080790.1 coordinate 117,088,412, forward strand.
TGTTTAGAGAGTTATTTGAGTATAAGTAAGTTAATGTTATCATTGAGATTTATCTCCCAGTGATTCTGGATTTCTACTCCATGTTTCCAGAAATCAGATTGCAAATGACTAGTCGAACCTTACTTAACATGAGATTTAACAGCAATGAAATCTGCCTTGTCTTATTCCACTAGATTGTTACTTTAACAACAGTTTTGTATACATGTGTCAAAAGTCTCGCTTGGGAGTAGATTTTTTCTTTTAGAGACTTCTGCAGATATGCAGGGAAGTCCCTTGGTAAATGAAATATGTAAGATCTTCCTATTAAGCCTCTTGGTAAGAGGTATTGGTTAAAAGTGCAAACTTAACCCAGCTTCTGGGGATGTGAGCAAACTTCTGGCTTGTGCTCTCCCTCTCATTTCAGCCTGGCCTGACTGTTTTTTCTTCCCAGAGCATGAATCCATGCATCATTTTGCTGTTATCCCTGGAAAGTGATGCAAAACTCTTGCATCTCTCTACAAAGTAGTTTTGTTAATTTGAATTCAGGGAGAAGTTGGTCCCAGCCTGCAAATGTCCATATAACTCTCTTCATTTGGAAGTTTGATTGTTTTAATCGCCTTGCAAATACTAAACTTTATAAAAAATATTAACACTGTGCTTCCTTCACGGTGGTAGCTAAATTCATCAAAGGCCATCATTGGCAATTTTTGTATGTTATTATATATAAATTCCATCTATAATTTTATCATAATCCAACAACTTCAGTTTATTAGTTATTGCTAGGGAGTTCAAGTTGTAACTAGAGTACTTTCCAGTCCAAAGAGGGAGGTCAGTGAAACATCCTCTACATTACATTTACATAGGGATGGAGAGCTGTGGTACTGGCTAAAAAGATGGGAGTAGTACATTTAATAGCAATACATTTCTAGTAATCACAGAAATGTATTCTGTGTGTGGATTAAAAGTCTTCAAATTTAATCATTTCTCTGACACCTTGGAGTAATCTTTTCCATTCTTTACATTGTCCTGAGTTGGATATCCTCTTCACTCATAAAGTTTTAACAGGTTTTTCCTTGTTTTCCCATGACTATTTAATTTCAGACTGCTCCATTAGTATCTGATTAAATGCACTTTGAATGTCTCTGTAGTTAATTCTTTTAACTTGGCCTAGCTTAGACTCTGTCAGGGTGGCTGCTGTCAGAGGTTTGACTTTATGGACAGTGGGATGAAGCCTCAGCCAGCTGAGTGCCTATCACACACAGCTGAACCCTGAGGACAGCCTCATATAATTCATGAAACAGGGCTTTGGTAGGTTTTGGTAGCATAGCAGGAACAAGTAGTACTGAGCCAAAAATAAGCAGAGAGTAGCAAACCCCTGGTCCATATGGAAAGAAAATGGTTTTTCTTTGTCCCTAACTATTTGTCCTTTCACATCCTGGAAGCAACAAAAACATTTTAAAACTTGTGTATCTGTACTCTAAAACACTGCCATCATAAAGCAGACCTAAGTGAGTAAAAGGGTTGCCTCATCTAGAAATTGTTAGTGTAAAGGTGGGGGAAATTAGGTTCTCCCCAACCCTATCTTTGTTTTTTTATTCCATATACTCCAGGAAATGTATGATCTCTAAAAGCCCTGGTTTCCAAAGTAGGGACTCTGCCTTTTTGTTGGTAGGGGGGAAAATGCTATTGCTTTGTCTTACAGAGCGAATGTCTGCCAACTATCCATTCATTATATAAATCTGAACTTTGGTAATATATGGCTGTGGAGATTAAGCCTTCTATAAAGACTTACTATTGAGGCGAATTCTCATTAAAATGTAGTTATCTACAATATTTACTAGAGATTTATAAGATTAAATTAAATAATGTAAGAAAGTAGACTTGTTTTTGTTCTACGTAATGCTTGATGATTCATTTAGGGACCTAGAAATATTGTGTGAAAATGTATAAATATCACCCAAAAGGCTTTCTGCCCTATATTTTTAAAATACAGAATAGTTATATTTGAAGTAGCCCTGGCCCTAGTTCTATAGGGCTTGGCTATTTAATATTTTTATGGAAGAAACGTTTAGTTCTGGAAAAGGTAAATGCTTGTATATATTTTTGCAGCCTGGGATCTCCCTTACTCCATTTCTTCCTTTAATTTAAGTGGCCACATGTATATGTCTTCCCTGCTGTGTTAGGAAAATGGGGGCTGGATATCCCAAGAATCAGAGGTTATATAAAAATACTACAAATAAGCAGCAGACATAATTTACCTGCCAAATGCTATTTTAAATTTTGGTCCAAACTGAACATTTGGAAATAGATTTATTGTAAGTGTTCAATTAGAGCAATTTCTTAAATCTGAACTAAATTGCTTTTAGAGTCCTTTTTCTTTGTAAGCATTGTAAATGCTAATAAATCCTGGTTTTTTGGGGGGTTTTTTGTTTTTGTTTTTGTTTTTTTTTACTGCATGTTATGTTGAAATAAAAACAAAGTAAAATGAGCAATTGCCTTATTCTTCTGCTCTTTTGGGAGATTGGGGAAGGCAGCATTTCACAGCCTGGGTCAGGAGGGAAGGACCTCACTTGTTTCAGATAGAGTGGTTTAAAACTGATCCAGCAGCTCATAATAATGAATTCCTGCTCTTTTATGAACTTAAATCAGAGTGCAGAAGAATCTAATTTCATAAGACTTACAATAACTCTATTTAAAATTCAGGTACTAATTTTTCATCAAGAGATTGACATACCAATGTCAAATCATCAGAAATTTAAGTGAAAAATGACTCACTTGCTCACAAAGATTGCATCCTAAATGAACTATTTCAGTCAAGCCCACTCTGCCACTTTTTATTTATCTGATTAATAATCTAAAATGTTATCAGGGATGACTCATGGAATTAGACTTCTCTATTTCTATATCCCTCCTTGTTTTGGCTGTAACTGTATCTGAACTTCTTTAGGTTTATTACTTCTACTTAATATTGTTGGTATCTCCAGCCCCCTTATTTTTTGTTTTTCTTTTAGAGTTATTTACAAAATGATCTGTATATATGCTATGCTTTCATTTACTAAAAACAGAGAATGGCAGCACTGGATTGTATATTACTGTATTGGAGTTCCTTTGTTTTCTTGAACTGTAATTTCAAATACTCAGGTAACTCTACAAATATCACAGGGAGTCAAGTGCTCTTACAAAGGTCCTTCAGGGGGCTGCCTCACTTGCATTTCCTTAAAAGATGTAAGACTGTGTTTATAATTAAACTCTTTTGGTCCTTTGCACACTGCTATGTTAGTCTTGAGTAAGAAGGTTTTCCTCACCTGCAGCAAAAAAAAAGCCTTCTTTCTGTGTGAGTTGTATAGATTTCTGCCTCTCTGTCTTTGTAAGTGCACAAGTTGTAGCTGGTCTGTACTGTGGAGTAGGTAGAAAAAAACTGGAAAGACCCACTGAGGTGAGATTGGATTTGTTGCCTATGTTAAAAAGAACCAAGATGAAGACCTCTCCTTTTCTAAAACAAGTAAAGGTGCTCTAAGACAGGACCCAAGCATGGGTGCTGAATAGAAAACCACCAGCTAGTTATCAAGACTGACCTCAATGAGTTATCCTGCTCAATAGATTCAGTAGACTCTTTTCTTATTAGGAAACCAGGTGATCATACTCTCATTTAAAATAGAACCAGTGGCGAGAGGCTAAGAGGAATGGGATTTTAATATTTTTAAGAAATATTTGTTTATTTTGAAAGAGAGAGCAGGAGAGGGGCAGAGAGGGAGAGAGAGAATCCCAAGCAGGCTGTGTGCTGTCAGTGCAGAGCCAGATGCAGGGCTTGTACTCATGAACCATAAGATCATGACCTGAGCCAAGATGAAGAGTCAGACGCTTGACTGATTGAGCCACACAGGAGTCCCAGGATTTTTTTTTTTTTTTTTTTTTTTTTTTAAATAATTCTGAACTGGCAGGGACTAGAGGACAGAAACTGCAGGTCCCTTCCAGGTCCTGAGAAGTAGACACTATCCTGTTCATTGTTTCATACAAGCAGCTAGAAAGATCTAGCTTCAGTGTGACTAAGAAAAAGGGAGACCTGTCCCTCCCAGCATGAGGAAATCTTCCATGGGAAGTTAATTGTTCTTAACTTAACCATTTGGCTTACTGGCCCCAATCCCTACAAAGAACATCAAACAAAACTCAGCTGTGGCTGATGGGCTGCTGTTATCTGGACTTTTAAGAAATGTCTCCTAGTGTGTAATTCTAGAACAGAAATTGCTGTCACTCCCAGCCTATTTCAGTTATCAGTGTTTGTAAAGCTCCTTTGTCAGGGGTTGACAAGGAGAGGAGGGTCTTCAGTGGAGACCTCAGAAGGACAATGTTGGTCCCTTACTAACAGATTCCCATTAAGCAAAGCTGCTGTGGGCAAGAGGGTTTCCTCAAGGCACCCTACAGGGCAGGCAGGACCTTGAGAATTTGTGGTTATACCTACAGATCTGAAAACCTCCATACTGTTCCTTTTCGTCATTTCTAATTAAGACCTGCTCTTCTATTTGTCTTCCCTATCCTAGCAACCAATACCATACCTACATTCACTTAGTCCCAGGACAACTATCATTTATTACTATGTCCCAAACATTGTTGGATATGCCACATGCAACTGTCATTTTGTCTTCCTGGCCACTCTCAGGGATGATTTCTATTTTACAGATAATAAAATGAAGGCTTAAAGTGATTAACTTGAGGTTATGCAGTGGCAAGAGTGCAAACTGGAAAGGACTGACTCCAAAGCCTGTGTTTACCTAAACGTTTATATCCCATTACTAGTAACGTTAACCTTGATCCTCTGATTAAGATGGTGTCTGCCCAGTTTCCTCACTGTAAAGGCACTATCCGATCCTCTTAACATGCATACACCCCTGAAAGGAGCACCAAATCCTTCCCCAGTTAAGAGAGGCTACAGTGGAATGAAAAATTGAAATTAGGTTATCTGTGTTGAATTGAGCACCTTCCCCAAGTATGTTACCTTTTACTGGTCAACATGGAATTTCCCAGTGAATACTGGGAAATTTACTAATAGGCCCCCTCCTCTTCCCTTAGGAGGGCCTAAACAATTCGTTCCTTGTGAATAAATTGTTTTCTTCTCTCTCTCTTTTTATTCCCTCTCTATGTAAAATCTTTGTATAGCTCGGCAGAGCTTCCCTCTACTTGTTTATGTGGGATGTTGACCCATTCATGACTCGTGTAATAAAACCAATTAGATCTTCAAATTTATTCCATCGAATGTTTTCTAATAAAGGCTAAAGAACAGAAAATAGGACAAACGTAGGGCTCTGCAAAGAAGGCTCCCCCCTTATAAAGGTGAGAAAATGAGAAAACAGATGTAAAGTGGCTTCTCCAAGGTAACCCAGGGGGTGGGGCTGAGCTTGGAGTCCTAAACCTGCATGCTCCCAGCTTAGCCCTGACCACTCCATCTGAGAACCTGCCTGGAATATTTCCAAGGGGGTCGCTCTGAAGACCCCAAAGACACCTGACTCCAGTCCCACTCCCCGACTTTACCATGCGTTGGGCGCATTTTGGCTCAGCGACTCACTTTGCCTTAATCAGGGCACAAATGAGGTCTCAGCAACACCCCTTCCTTGCCTTCACACTCGCCCACAACCGTCCACCCAGGATTTCCGGCGCCATCTCAGACCTCGGTGGAGAGTTGAAAACCTCTTCTGACACCACTAAACAGCATCTTTCGGCACAGGAGTTGGGAATTTTCCACAGCTGAAGCGTTCCTCTGCTTTTCACTATGGGACAGGGCCTGGCAAATTCCTTATGAGCCCTGGGGGAGCTGACTAGACCCGCCCGGCCGTCAGTCCCACGCTGGGTCCTGGTAGGCTCTCGGAGCTGTCCGTTTTGACAGGGTGCTGTGCGCAGGCGCGAAAGGTGCCGGGACTGGGCTGAGTGCTGGGGTCGCAGAGCTACTAGATCGGTCGGAGATGGTGAGTGTCCGCCTGGAGCTTGTGGTTGGTGGCCGCAGCGTGGTCGAGTACGACCGCCCACCACCCTGCGTCTAGCCTTCCATTCTCCGGGGTCGTCTCGGAGTGCCGGGCTGGGAATCCGCGGGCCGGGGCGGGGCCGGACCCCAACTGACTGGAGGACGGAACCCGGGCAGCGCGGGCCTCGAGACCCGGACTGGGGACCGAGGGGACCGAGGCGGGGCCACCGGTCTCGCAGGCCCTTGACCGGAAGCGGGAGCTCGGGCCTCGGCAAGGGTCTGAGAGAGAGGGGGAGGCCGGCCGAGAGGCCCTTACAGTTTAGAGTCCTGGGCCTTGTAGCGCGATAACAATAACGATAAGGTTTCCTGGAAGCTTAATTTGTGTTCGGCGCTGCTCAGCGCTTTACGTATTTTGGCTTTCCTCCCACCACAGTTCTGTGAGGTAGGTACGACCATTATCCCCATTTGACATACCTGAAAGCTAAAGCCGAGTGAAACTAAATGCCTTCTCTTAGGAAATGGCGGAGGTTGATTTGAACCCCAGAAGCTTGATTGACACCTTTCTGTCCCTGTGGTTCTTTAGAGCGTCTGGGATTTGGTGCGTGAATCAAAAACCGGCAGGGTCCACCCTTGGGCATCCCAAAGTGTTGCTGGCGGGAACTGTGTGGGCTCTTTATGCCTTTATTGGTTTGTTTTCTCGTGTTTTTAATCCTCCCGACTTGGGGAAACTTGAAAAGACTTATTAAATGTGAAATCAAAAATCTTATTTAAAAACCGTAAAACCCACAGGAAAAATTGAAAAGGAGAAAAGAACAGTGCCAGGACCTAAAGGCAAGCACTTATAACTAGACATATTCTAGTCTTTCCGTCTTCAGCTTTCCTTTAATATAGTTTAGCTCCTACTAAATGTACAGTTGTGGTCTCGGCTTTTTTCATTTATTATTACACCACAAAGAATATGATTACATCACTAAAAACATGTAATATTTCAAACATATGTAACTTTAAAACTGTAAAAAATTTTAACAGATAATACCCGCAACACAGTAAAGACAATAATCTGGAAGGATCTAACTGAAAAATAAATCTCCCACCCAACCCTGACCCCTAGCCTTTGTCTCCAGAGTTGAAAGTTCTTTATATATCAACAGGCATGTATATGCTCCCTCTTTTTCTGACACAAATGGTGGCTTACTGCAACCTGTACCATGCTATTGTGTGTTTATACTCATGAAAACAAAACATATTTAGATGCACATTTTAACCAATTCAGGCATATCAAGTATATTGAAGCATGTACTGCAAAAAGTACATGAAGTACCTATCTCACACCCCTATGATGTGTGCCAACAACTGTTGGCATTTGGCTGTTTTCTTCTAGGTTTGATTAGTGCATAACCACATGTACATATAAGCTTGTTTATCACATGAAACTGGAACATACATGTTTCTACATATTAAGTTTACTTTAGGCTGTATATAGAGAGAGAGAGCTCCTGCAGCTTACTCTGTTCACTTAAAAATATCAAACATTTTTCCATGGCAATATATATAAATCTTTATTCTTTTAAGGATTGTATGATATTCCATTGCAGTATATATACATTTAGGTGATTTACAGTTTTCTACTCTAGACAGTTTTGCAGTAACTATTGTCTTTTTGTGTATGTGTGTGTGCTCATGCTAGTGTTTTATGTAGTGTTTTTGGAGGATATAGGGTAGATTCCTAGAAGTGCTACTTCTGGCATCCATAGTTTAGTTTGGTAGAAACTGCCAAATTGCCCTTTTTATGGTGATATAAAAGTCATCCATAATTCTCTCTAGTCTTACTCCACCACACAACTATTTTCAACTCTGTATGTTCTCCTTCCTCTTGGTTCACATACGCATATTTTTCAAGATGTACATTCTATTCTTTTTTGTTTTAGTATCCAAAGACATTGAACCTTGTTGCTACATCATCTTTGTGATGAATTCTTTTTAGTGACTGCATAATAGTAAAATAGTTGTACCATAATTTGACAAACCATTCCCCCTGGCATATGTTTGGGTTGCTTCTAACTCTTCATTAGTAGAGGTAATGATGTGATGAGTACTTCTGTATATGTAGAGTTTTTCTTATTTTATTTTATTTTATTTTATTTTATTTTATTTTATTTTATTTTATTTTTATTTATGTTATGTTATTTTAGAGAGCACAAGGCAGGGGAGGGGCAGAGGAGAAGAGAGAATCTTAAGCAGGCTCCACATTCCAACATGGAGCCAGATGGATGGCTTGATCCCACAACCCTGGGATGGGGACCTGAGCCGAAATCAAGAGTCAGACACTTAAATGACTGAGTCACCCAGGTGCCCCTATTTTTCTTTTTGAAAAATTTAGATTATTTCCTTAGGAGAAATTCTCAGGAAAAGAATTTCTGAGGCCACTGCACCAACACACTTACGGGTCTTGCAGTAGTGTTGTCCTGTGGCTTTACCAAAAGGTCAGATTGCCTTTGTACCAGGTTTGCCATAACTGCCAGCATTTAAAAAGATACTTCAGCATTGCTATAATTTTTCATTTTTTTTATTTATAGGAAACAGTGAACATTTTTCTGTATGGTTGTATTTTCTCTTAGGTGTATTTTTTACTAGTATCCTTTTGGCCCACTTAACTTTTAACAACACCCAGTGCTCATCACAAGTGCCCACTTAACTTTTAGACTTTCTTTTTTTTAAGCTTATTTATTTACTGTGAGAGAGAGAGAGAGCATGAGCAAGGGAGGGGCAGAGAAAGAGCAAGAGAGGGAATCCCAAGCAAATAGTGCAGAGCCCTACACAGAGCTCAATCTCATGAACCATGAGACCATGACCTGAGCCAACATCGAGTCGATGCTCAACTGACCGAGCCATCCAGGCGCTAGACTTTCTATTTTTCTTAGTCATTTTGTATGATAATTTTGGAATTACTCTTTTGTTATATCAGATGCACATGTTTTTCTGTCCTTTTGATTCATTTTTGTTTTATACAAATTAAAATGTTTATGCTTAGTAGATTGGTCACGGTTTCTTTGTTAACTATTTGCTTCAGATAGTTATTGCTACCATGCTGAACTAACAAGTAATCCTGGAGTTTTACTGCTATTTGTTTTTCCATCTGTCAGCAACATGCACCTGGGAACTAAAGAACATACAGACACCCATGTTAGTAGTACCTACTACCCAGGATGCTGAGGATACCAGTTGGGCTCTCTCTAGGACAGGAAGTTGGAGATGTAAGCCAACCCTGGGGGACTGCATATCCAATCAGATATTTCTGATACCAGTTGGCTAGCTCTGCAGAAACAACAGACTTTGAGCTAGAGGTGGCATGACTGGGATGCCTAGGACTATCCTTTCCCATCTGTAAATGTCCCTGTTTCTGCTTGTGGCTTTGGGGCATCATTTGTTTTTCTTCTTCGCTCTTTTAGGGGTGAACTTGTGGTGTGTTTTAAGCAGTTTCTCCTGAACCCAGGTAGGTAGTTGGTGCCCTGTGTCTCCTGGAGACCCCTCTAGACCTCATGGCCCCCACTTATCCAGGCCTAGCCCCATCCTGGTGGTTGGGGTCAAGTTGGAAAAGCTTTTCTCTAGTCTTACAGAAAACTATTTTTATTTAATTTGACTATGTAAAAATTTTTAAACTTCTGATTATTGAATAAAATCAGAAGATTAAGTGAAAAAGGGAGGGAAGTGTAATTTATGTGATGGACAAAAGTCTAATGTTTCTAACATACAAAGTTTTTGAAAATCAATAGAAATGTGGAAAAAATCAGAAGACTCAAAATGGAGAGATGTAAACAGTAAAGTTCATTTCAACTTCACTGATAATTCTTAAAAATGAAAATAAGTTGACTTTCTGTTATATGATTTGTGCATATCAGATTAGTAAAGAGTCAGAAAACATTGGCAATACCAGTCCTCTCTATTCCTTGAACGTGCCAAACTTGTTCCCTGCACTGCTTTTGCTTTCAGTCCTTTGCCTGGAGTGCTCTTCTTTCTCATCATTTAGTTCTTGGCTTAAAGATTACATCCTCAGGTGTTGCTGGTACTAGCCAAAGTAGCATTCTCCTGCACCCTGCCCAGCCCTGTCCCTCTACCCTGCAGTAATCTTGGTTACTTGTTTTTTGAACATCTTTTCGCCAGAATGTGAGCTCCCTGAGGGCAAGGACCTTATCAGTTGTGGTCAGTGGTATATTCAGCTCTTCTCTTGACCTGCTACAGATCTTTGGGCAAAACTCTTCTTTCTGAATCTCCATTTCCTCATTGTAAAATGAAGATCATACTAACCACGAAAGGTTCAGATGAGAGAGGTGTCTGAAAACATTTATCCCAGTATCTGATCTACTGAGCAGGTCAATGCATAATTGGTGTGTTTACTTTTTAAGAAGCCAGATCTCAGTGGCAGGTTCTCATTAAACTTAGGACCACCTAAACCCTAGCTCTTGTTTACCTTGGGTACTGTAAGGCCATGTCTCCCCTCCTATACTTAAAAAGGTTGATTTTTGTAAAACGTAGTTGTAGAAGTGATTTTTATTTGCTCATTAAGTATTTATTGAGTCTTTATGGTGCTGAATAGTGGGATTATAATTTTTTTTTTTAATTTTTTTTTTTTTTTTCAACGTTTATTTATTTTTGGGACAGAGAGACAGAGCATGAACGGGGGAGGGACAGAGAGAGAGGGAGACACAGAATCGGAAACAGGCTCCAGGCTCTGAGCCATCAGCCCAGAGCCTGACGCGGGGCTCGAACTCACGGACCGTGAGATCGTGACCTGGCTGAAGTCGGACGCTTAACCGACTGCGCCACCCAGGCGCCCCATGAATAGTGGGATTATAAAGTCTAGGTCCCTGTTCCTGGGGTGCTTTGGGTTTAGCACACAGATAGTTACATCCCATTGTGGTAAGTGCTGTGAAGGTGGGGTGCCAAGGGTGCCCAGAAGAGGGGCAGGAGGCTCATGAGTTGAGTCCAGAGAGCTGGGAGTTAGTTACATCAAGCAGTGAGTCAGGGAGAAAAGGTTGCTTCCTTCAGAGAGAGCAGCACAGGCCAGGGCCCAGACAGGCCGTGCTTGCCCCCTGCAGTCTTTTCTCCACATAGCAACCGGAGCCATTCTTTTGAAACAGATCTTGTCATTCCTCATGTCAGAGCCTGCTAGTGGCTCCCCATATCATCCTCATTAAAAACCATTCATTGCTGTGGTCTACCAAGCCCACTGAAATCTAATCTGACCATGGCTACCTCTCTGATCTCTCTCATCTGGTCACCTGCCGCTCACTGCACTTCAGCCACACTGGTTCCTTTGAGCCCTGGAACATGCTATCTCAGGGCTCTTGTATTTGCTCTTCACATTGCCTGGAACACTCTCCCTAGAAATCCACATTAGCTCCCTCATTTTCTTCAGATCTCAACTATCACCTTAGTGAGGACTTTGCTGACACCTATTTAAAATTGCCATCAGTCCTTGCATTCCAGATGCCCCTTCCCTACTATATCTGACATTTATACTTCACTTATTTCTTTGTTTAATGTCTGCTCTTCCCTCCATGTCAGCTTCATGAAAGCATGGGTTTTTTGTTAGATTTTGTTCACTACAGCATCCCCAGACCTAAAACAATGTCTGGCACATAGAAGGTACCCATATACCTGAAGTGGGGCTGAAGTATAACAGTCATGAAATAATTCATCTTTTTCATTTCAGCCCCACTTTGTAGTCTCCAGGGGATATTTCAGACCTCTATTCTGACATCTTTGATTTTAGCTTTCTTTCCCTTCTCTAGGTTGATTGCAGATTGGCTGGGCTGTCGATGTCGAGTATGTCAGAGCCCTGTGGTCTCCATGTTAGAGATCTCTTTCTTGGATGCACGGAGAAGGGTTAAAAACTGTTTTTAAGTAGAAACAACATATTAGAAGAAAAAGAGTCTGTTTTGAAAAAAAAAAAAAAAGAAGAAAGAAAGAAAACCTTATCTATAATTTCCTGCTCTCAATGTGGCTCTTATTTTTTTCAAAGTCCTAACTCTCTGATTTTTTTTAATGTTTTTGTTTATTTTTGAGAGAAAGAGAACGAGCTAGGGAGGGGCAGAGAGAGAGAGGGAGACACAGAATCCAAAGCAGGCTCCAGGCTCTGAGCTGTCAGCACAGAGCCCAACGTGGGGCTTGAACTCACGAATGGTGAGATGACAACTTGAGCCGAAGTCGGACGTTTAACCAACTGAGCCACCCAGGCGCCCCCTAACTCTCTTATTTTCATATGGTTGCCATCATCAAGCACTTCATTTTTGCATTTTAGCTGCTTTCACTTAATGTTATGTCATACTTTTGTGGTGGTATAAATATTCTGATCACCATTGTTATTTTTGTGTGTTAAATTCGTATGAATGGACATTCCATTGTTTATTTGGCTTTTTTTCCTAATGATTGGGCATTTCTGGCTCTTTCTACTTTTTGCTACTGCAAGGTGTCACTGCAGTATTGTTGTATTCTTCCTTTAAGTTATTTCCTTAGGATGAATTTCAGGAAAGTTACCAGGTCAGGTTGAGTACTGTGTAATATTTACCACTATCACACTTTACCCCTCCTCTCCAGAATAGCACTTAATAGGAGCTCAGTGAAAGTCTGTTGAATGAATTATGACCTCATACATGCATGACCCATTACATTGTACTCAAATCCACAGAGCTAGCCCTGTCCTTTTACCCAGGCTCCAGATTTATGAGGCTTCAGGCTATTTGCCATTTTGTAGGAAGAACTTGTTTGCCCTTCTCTCCAGCATTTGAGTATTCTTATATCATTGGGGAGTGGGTGGTAGTGACTGGATTGTCAGTCTTATGCCTACTAGAAAAACAATACTTCATTGTGCTATGTCCATCTACTGTTTAGAAGCTCCTCTCTTCAGGCCAACCCATTAGCCCTTGGGGGTGGGGAACCACTTTTTTTAGGCGGATGGAGCCTCTGTTTTCAACATAGTCCCAACTCAGCCTTTGAGTAGCTTCTGACTGGATTCTGGACCTGTCTGGAAGGAGCCTCCTAAAAACAAGCACACTTGAAGGCCAGTTTCCATCCACAGAAACAGGCGCAGTTCAGTTAAGCAGCTGTTTATTGAGCACCTAACTCTGCAGAGCATTGTAGAAACTCTAAGTAAACCAGTACCTAATGCATTTCTAGTCAAGAGCTTGGGGAGTCAGAAATGGGCAGACTCCCCTGAGTTGAGGATCAGTAAAAGCTTCGTGGATGAGGTGATGTCTTAAATGGCCTAGAAGAATTCGTTGGATTTCTTTGTTAGGGTAAAAAAGATGTAGAGATAGGTATGGGAATGGAGATGGAGAGTTGAAAGAAGGGTAAAAGAGATAGGAGTGATCATATAGAAGGCCTGGCATGGCAGGGTGAAGACCCAAATGCCATGTGCTAGTTTCTGGAGAATCAGGATTAATGAGCCCCTTCCCCAGGCTGTGTGCCATGTGTTACACTCTCAGATGCTAGCTTATTAAGTCACTGAACTTATCCTCATGGTGTTAGAGCAAATACTTGGTGCCCTGGAAGAGACAAGCGACATGCGCTCAGGGAATCAGAAAAGACTGTTTATTTCGCACCGGTGCCAGCCCAGCAGAGTCACCTCCGAAGCCTGAGCCCTGAACTTTGGCATTGGCCTTCTTTTATGGTTGGGACGGTAGGAGGTTGAGAGACAAAAGAAAAAGGGGAGGGGGCACTTATCAGTGGTGCTCTGCAGGCAGTTGGTGGAGGCAGAAGGCAAGTAAGATCATGGAAGTCAAAAGCATGCAAAGGGAGTATCCAGCCACAGACATCTGACTGGCCCTTTGTATCTTGTTTTTACTAGCTTTTCTTCTCAATGGAGTCACTTTTCTTCTTTAGAATGTTTTCAGTTGTGCTGTTTGGGCCACAAGTGACAACTTAGTCCTCTTCCTGTTAAGACACCACTGTTTGGGGTTTTTTTTCAAATCATCAGAGTCCTTTCCTAAGGTGTACCAAATATGTGAGTCATGGATGCCTCTATACTCCAAGAATGGTATTTATATTCTCCCAAACAGCTAAGCAGGGAGGGAAAATAGTGCCTGGTAGGCAAAGGGCCTGGAGTAGCCCCGCCCCATGCTGGGGTTTAAGTGCTGGAAATGGCCTAGGGACCACTCCGAACAAGCCTGAGGGCTTTGAGGAGGTGCCTAGTGCCTGGGTGTTGTTTGTTATTGGAAGACAAATATATGATTCATTTGCCAGGAGTGTGAGGGAATTAATCCAGTCTTACTGGCCCTTCTTAACTTTGGTCTTGTTCTCTCTGGCAGGCAGAGGTGGAAGAGACACTGAAGCGACTTCAGAGCCAGAAGGGAGTACAGGGAATCATCGTGGTGAACACAGAAGGTACCCCCTCCCTTTGGCTATGACCTGCACACGGGCAGACCCCCAGAAAACAGCCCAAATAACAGCCTGACACTGTTTACTAAGCCCCTTCATATATGGGATCTAATTTTTACCCTTTTTAAAACATTTCCAGTGTCCCAGCACTATAGTTGGAATTCCAAAGTTTAAAAAAGTAAAAATTCACTCAGTCCCACTGCCCTAACAGATCATACTTTTTAATGTGCCATGCTTTTTTTTAGCCCTTGTACAGGTATGTCTTCTCTTACTCTTTTGCATGTTTATTCATGAGGTTGTTTTTTGGCTTTTTTCCTTCATGATTTACATGACCAAATTTTTTAACTACCAGTTCAATGTTTATCAGACATCCCCCATTTATATTGTTTCTACTTTTTAAAAAAGTTTTTTATTTATTTTGTGTGTGAGAGACAGAGAAAAAAAACACAAGTTGAGGAGGGGCAGAGAGGGAGAGAGAGAATCCCAAGCAGTCTCTGCACCATCAGCACAGAGATAGATGTGGGGCTCGAACCCACAAAAACTGTGAGATCATGACCTGAGCCGAAATCAAGAGTCGGATGCTCAACCAACTGAGCCATTTAAGTGCCAGGCGCCCCACTACTTTTTTTTTTTTTTTTTTTTTTAAGTAAACTCTACCCATAGTGTGGGGCTCAAACTCATGACCCATAGATCAAGGGTCACATGCTCTACCGACTGAACCAGCCAGGCACCCCTGTTTCTGCTTTTTTGCTAGATAATACTCTGGCCTATAGCTTTTCCCTCCTCTTCTATAGCATTTTTTTTTAAACATCCCAAAGAGTACAGTTACTAATTTTCCCAAGCTACGATGGACTAACATTTATCACACATTTGTTTCATGCCAGGCCACAGGCTGGTGCTTTATAAACATATTGTTTCATTTGTTCCCTAAGGCAGCCCTGTTGTCTCTATTTTGTAGTGGAGAACATGGAGTCTAGACATTTAATTGATTTGCCTGCCATTACAGAGCCAAGGTTTCATTCCAAGTCTGTCTGAATGTACTTACATTCTCACACACTGTACTGTGAAGGATCAGAGTAGCTGCTGGTCTGTGGCCCAGGCCATGCCCAGGGTGAGCCCAGCTGGGCTCCCCCGATCAGCGTTTAGTCAACTCTGATTTGTTTGGGACTTCTTGAGAGCCCTGCGTGGATACGTTATCATTCTAGGCCTTGTTTTTACAAAGGGGAGAATTCTCAATAATGCCTGCGTAATAGAGCAAAATGAAAGTCATCAAGAATGAAAAAGTGAAAGTGGCATGTCCTCAGTTAGAATATTGTTTTCCAGGGGTGTCTGGGTGGCTCAGTTGGTTAGGTATCCAACTTCGGCTCAGGTCATAGTCTCGCGATTTGTGGGTTCGAGCCCTACATGAGGCTCTGTGCTGACAGTTCAGATCCTGGAGCCTGCTTTGGATTCTCTCTGTCTCTCTCTCTCTCTCTCTCTGTCTCTCTCTCTCTCTCAAAAATTAATAAACACTAAAAATTAAAAAAAGAAAATAAAAGAATATTGTTTTCCAGGGTACCTGGGTGGCTCAGTCAGTTGAGCATCTGACTCTTGATTTCGGCTCAGGTCATGATCCCAGGGTTGTGGTATCGAGCTCCGCCTCATGCTCCATGCTGCTCGTGGAGCCTGCTTTGGGGTTCTCTCTCTCCCTCTGCCCCTCTCCCCCACTCACACTCAGGCTTCTGTGTTCTTTTTCTCTAAAATAAAAGTTAAAAAAAAAAAAAAAAAAAAAAAAGAATGTTGTTTTCCAAGTTGTCAGACCCTGGCCAGCCTAGAACTAGGCAGTACATGCTCTCCAGCTTTGTCAGACTCTATACCCTGCAATCGAAGCAGGCAGCATGGTGGGAGCCCTCAGGACATTGTGGAAGCAGGTGCAGGTCCCAGTTCAAGTTTGCCACTGATCAGCTGGAGGACCTGGCACTCCTCTTCCCCTCTTCAGACCTCAACTGCCATAAGTGGAATGGTTGATCCAGGTAGTTTCTTCCGGGTGTTTCTTACTCTAAGACCTAAAAGAGCATTTGTGTATCACCCAGAGAGAGACTTTCTTCTTTCTTGGACTGGACATTTTTTTTAAGTTTACTTATTTTTGCGAAAGAGAGTGAGAGCGAGCATGCACGCTCAGTGGCAGGGCAGAGAGAGGAGACTAGAGGATCCAAAGCAGGCTCCATGCTGACAGCAGAGATCCCAATTCAGGGCTCGAACTCACGAACCATGAGATCATGACCTGAGCCAAAGGCAGACACTTAACTGACTGAGCCTCCCAGGTGCCCCTTGGACTGGACATTTTTGACCCCAAATGGGTAGGGAACAGCTCCCGGGGTTGTTCCCCAAATGGGAAGGGAACAGGCCTCCATCAGTATTTGCAAACCACAACCTTCATTCTGACCTTAAAATGGTCTCAAAACTTGAGCTTTTTCATTGGGAAAATAGAGCCTCAACTGCTTACCTTTTAGATACTAATGAGCACTTCTTTTTCATAAACGAATGTGGCAGTATTGCCTAGTGACTAAGAATATAGAACATAGAACCAGACTGCCTAGGTTTGAATCCTGACTCTACTTATCAGATGTGTGATCTTGGGCTAGTCATTTAACCTTTCTGTCCCAGTTTCCTCATCTGTAAAATGTGGATAATTATACTACCTTCCAGGGAAGCTTTTAGAACAGTACCTGATATATAGTAAATGCCATATAAATGTTAAAATTATCATGTGTATGTATTTATTTATTTTTAATTTGTGTCCCATTCACAGAGCTCCCACTTTAGTCCTCATTTACATTTCACACAGTGCCCCTGCCAGGCAGGGGTATTGCCCATTTTTCATATGAGAAACCCAGAGCTGATGACCTCCCCAAGGTCAGCCAACTGTGAATGGAGATGGTCAGAACTCACTGCTCTATAGAGCCTTTAAGCTTTCTGGAAGCTTCCATTAAGGATGATTAGTTAGGGGGGTGTCTGGGTAGCTCAGTCAGTTGAGCATCTGACTTCAGCTCAGGTCATGATCTCGCCGATCCCAAGTTCGAGCCCCGCGTTGGGCTCTGTGCTGACAGCTCAGAGCCTGGAGCCTGTTTCGGATTCTGTCTCTCTCTCTCTCAAAAATAAACAGTTAAAAAAAAAAAAAAAAAAAATGGATGATTAGTTAGGGGTTCCTATTATCCCCTGTAGGGTTTTCCTACCCCCATAATTCAACTCAGGGGCCTCTTGCAGCATGCCTTTCCTGATCACTCCAGTCCAGACTGATTGCTTTTGGCCCTGAACTCATGACACACCCTTATCCTAGTCACTTGCCAAACACCTGCCACTACCTTTTGACTTCTCTGAGTTGGCCATATTTAACTGTTTCACAATAAAAGTGTGAATTTAAGCAAAATTGCCAAGAACTTAAGGAATATTTCATTCCCTTTGTACCTGGTCAGACCACCTGCCATCTTCTGCTGCTACCCACACGGGGCAACATAAAAGACTCAAATGTGTAAGCTTCATGAGGTTAGAAATTTGTCTCTTGTGTTCACTACTGTATCCCCAGCACCTAGAACAATGTTGACATGTAGTTGGTGCTTAATAAATAGTAGTCCCCCCACACACCTTGTCTGTGGTTGGGGGGGGGGTACATTCCAAAACCCCCAGTGGATGCCTGAAACCGGGATAATACCCAACCCTATGTACACTGTGGTTTTTTCCTACATGTACACACTTGTGATAAAGTTAAATTAGTAAATTAGGCACAGTAAGAGGTTAACAATAACTAATAGTAAACAACTATAACACTATACTGTAATAAAAGTTAGGTGAATATGGTCTCTCTCAAAATATCGTATTATACTGTATTCACCCTTCTTGGGATGATGTGAGATGATAAAATTGCCTACGTGATGAAGTGAAGTCAGGTGAATGACATACAGGCATTGTGACGTAGTGGTAGGCCACTGTTGACCTGATCAGGAGAATCATCTGCTTTCAGACCAGAGTTGATGCAGGTAACCAAAACCATGGAAAGTGATACCGCAGATAAGGTGAGGGGCTACTGCCTCTGTTAAATATTGTTAATGTTCTTTATTGTTGATTGATGGGCTGGGTTTGGTGGGAATATCTGGTTATACAACTTTGGTCTTGACAGATCTGAGCCCCAGGTTAGAAATCCTGCTCCCTTGTGACCAGCTACTTCTGCAGAGTGCACAGTCCCAATTTGTAAAGGAAGAAGCTTGAAGCAGGCGACCTAATCATTAGGCTATCTTTGAGATGTCCGCAGTTCTGACACTGTCTGAATCTGGACTTAATCTCTTATCCTTATTTGAAATTCTCCCCAGTTTTGGTCCCTGTTCTGCCCCCTCACCACCTCTAATGTTTTCTTTTGTTTTTAAAGTGAGCCATCAAGTAGTTAGTTTCTTGTCTCCTTCATACACCTCTCACTTAGTAGAAATGTGATAAAAATCATGACGGTATTTGAATTGCTGAAAGAAGCCCTTGAGAGCACTCATTTGTCACCAGCAATAAATGCTTAATGGAGTCTCTTTAAGGACAATGGTGAGTGTAGCAGACCTGGTCCTGACCCCCAGGAAGCTTATAGTCATAATGATCACTTCCATAATGGTGAGGTGTCAAACTCCAAAGAAAACTGCTCCAAAGGAAAATCATGTGGGATGGTAAAATGGGGGCATTGACCACATCTGGGGCTGGGTAGATACACCAGAAAATGGAAACCTGAGGAATCAGTGGGAATCACAAAAGAATGAGGAAGGAAGGAAAGTTCCAGGCAGAGAAACCTGAAAGAAGGTGGCCTTGTGGTATATAAGAAGAGAAGGATAAGAGGTTTGATCATGCAGACTTTGCCAGGCCTTGATACAGGCCCTTCAAGTACCCTGGGTGGGGATGAGATTTATTGTGTGGTGATGTTGATAACAAATCAGCATTTATTACATTCATACTCTCTTTCCTAAATATTCTTAAATGAATTAGCCATATTTAATCCTCACAGCACAAGTATCATTTTACAGATGAAGAAATAGAGGTTTAGGTTAAGTCACATGTCTGAGGCCACATAGCTATGAAGAGACAGAGCCCAGGGTATTTGTCCAGGTCAGAGTTTCTACTCAGTCATCACCGTAGCTGCTCATAGGCCTTCCTCGGGAAAGTCTGCTATGAAGTGAGGTCTCCAGGTGCCCTGGTGGGCACATTGTTGTCATCCAGGATCCAGTAGCAGCTCTAGTGATCTAGTCCTCTTGTCCCTTAGCATACGTGCTGCCGAAGCAAGCACCCTCTCATCCCTTAAAGGCAAGTGATCACTATGGTCTGTCTTCATGATTTCACTTCGCTCAAAGCAGTCTCTTTGACTCAGCTGCCTCTCTTGCCACTATGTCCTCTTCTGCCCAATCTCGTGTTCCTGCTCCCTAAGAAGAAAAGATTGGGCCAGTTTCTTGCCACCTGTGAGAAGGCCTGAGGGTGATTGCCTTTGGCCAGTCTTTAAGCTGGTCACTTGTGGGCCAGATCAGCAGGGTTGTCAGCCCCCAAATCTAACCACTTACATGTGAGGAGCCACTTGTGCCATATTCCCCACAAGTGCCTGTCAGCTGTGGGCACATAAGGCCTCTTCATTGGAACCTGCTAATATGTCACGGTGATTCACAGATACCTGATGATTTAGTTGTGTCCTGAGGTGGCTCAGGCTGAGCCTGATTCTTCACCTCCATGACAATAGGCACTGTCTAGTAAGAGAGGTCCATTTAATAGTTCATTGCAAGGAAACAATCCTTAAAACAGAAAAGGCTTCGTACACAATGGTGTTTGCTGCTTAGTAATTAAGTAAAAAAATCCAGCCTACGTACCAACAATAGAGGAATGATTAACTCTGTGGAAGGTCCATTTGTGGGCTCTTTGAAAGCAATAGCAATGGTGTTTTACAAGTGTATATGCAGACAGAGAAACAGGCTTAAATTTGAGGGGCACAATCATGTGTATAGACAATGTGTTTACAACTGGGCCCAAAGCCTCCATTGGTGGGAACTGGATCAAAACACTGGAGATGGTAATGTCTTGGCACAAGCTGACCTTTTTCTTCTTCCTACTTTTCAATATTTACCAATTTGTAAGAGCTGCCCTCCTTGTTCAGGTTCTAAATGTTCTGAATGATAGTCTCTCCTTTTATTGCTAGAAGCCACTCAAGACAGTGCCAAGAAAAGAGGAACCCAGCAGCAGAGCCCACAGGCCTACATTTGAATCCTAGCCCCACTGCTTATCTGCTGTGTGACCGCTCAAAGCTTCTGTTGCTTCATTGGCGAGTGAAGATGCTGATACCACCCCCAAAGTAGTTCTGGGGACTGGCACTGCCATAGTTAAAGTGCTCAGCACTGTGCCTGTCAAGCCCTCAGTAAATAGTGGCATTGATTGTTAACTGTCAGTCCAGTACTCTTGAATTAAGGGTGCAGTGTTGGGAGCTGGGCAGAAAAGGGCTTCAACATCCTGTTCAGTCTCTGCTCTCCCTCAGGCATTCCCATCAAGAGCACCATGGACAATCCCACCACCACACAGTATGCCAACCTCATGCACAACTTCATCTTGAAGGCCCGGAGCACCGTGCGTGAAATCGACCCCCAGAATGACCTCACCTTTCTTCGAATTCGCTCCAAGAAAAATGAAATTATGGTTGCACCAGGTGAGAGGTCTTCCGTATTCCCACTTGGGAGCAGACTGTCACAGCATATTCTGTGCCGCTTATCAGGAAGGCTTGGCACATTGGTGTCTCCACAGGTGCCATGGAAAGGACTGAAGAGTTGAAGGTTCAGAGGTAATATGCCTCACTGCCTGGCCAGTCTCTGGTTGGCATCCCCAACAAATACTTATTCACTGTGACTCTAGACCAGACCCTGTACTAGATTCTAGGACACAGGGGGGAATCATGATCTCATGAAACATAGAGGAAGGTATGATTAGGTCTTCCCAGAAGAGGGAACATTCGAGCTAAATCTAGAAGGCACAAGAAAGAGTGTAAGCAAGTTGGAGGGGTGGGAAAGCTGTGTTTGAAGGAAAAAGAATTTAGTGATTTAAAATTCAAAGCATAAGGTAAAAATACGTACAGTCATTTTATCCTTGAAAAAAAGTTAAATTGCCCACTTCTAAAGTATAGTCCTAGGATGCCAGGGTGGCTCAGTAGGTTAAGCATCGACTTTGGCTCAGGTCATGATCTCACGGTTCATGAGTTCAAGCCCTGCATCGTGCTCCCTGCTGTCAGCACAGAGCCTGCTTTGGATCCTCTGTCTCCCTCTCTTTCTGCCCCTCCCCCTCTCTTGCTCGCTCTTTCTCAAAAATAAACATTAAATAAAGTCAGTCCATCCGTCAGTCCTGTCTCTCTGGGCCCCGTATGGTCAGCTTTTCCTCCAGCATTGGAACAGATTGCTGCTTTTGTTTCTCATGCAGTGCTTGGTCTGCATTTAGGAGCTGTGCGTACAAACAGTACCTGTGCCTTGAGGATCATTTGCACATGATGAGATGCTCCTCCTGGGAGAAGCCCACAAGGACTGGGACCGCAGGAGGGAATCAGGGCCACCTGTCCTGGCCTACATCACCTCACTCACATTTACAGACTGGGGTGGTAGACAGATTGATTTTCCAGAACTATTTTTATATTGTTTCTTCTCTCCCTCCCTCTGTCTTTTTTGGGTGAGCCACATAGTTGTGAGTGTGCAGGAGTTAGGTGTGCATGTGATGATGCTTGTATAGCTCATCTAGGCCATCAGTATATGTGTAGGAAGAAAGAGAGGTAGGACATTTGGTCAAGAGGTGTCAAACACCAAACTCAGCTGTGTGGACTTGACCCTGTGAGAGTTCTAAAGGCAAGAAGGTGGTATGATTGTGACTGGGTTCTAGATGAAAGAGGGAAATAGGGAGGCTAGGGATGCTGAAGGTCCTTGGGCTTGGCTTGGCAACACAGGTGGCAGGGAGGCTGGCTGCAGAATTCTGGAGTAACTTGTTGTGGGGTCAGCCACCCAAGTAGTAGAGCAATGTTGGTTCTGTTCCCAAGCCTGTTCTGGCCCAGTTCTGCTACTTGAAAGGATACAAAGGAGAGAACCATTGACCGAGTCACAGGGGCCCACAGTCTCCCTGGGACACTCCCTAGAGGGGTGGGGACAGAGCTGGTTGATAACAGAGAACATAAGATCACTTCAGTGGCATTTATTCCAAAAACATGCCATACACTGTGTATCAGTTTAATCAGTGTCTAATGCATCACTTGCCAACCTATTATGATGCTCTGGTTCTGTGAGGAAAACCAGATTGCAGCAGACAGAAGCTATTTCCCCTTGAGTGTGACTTTACATCAACCAAAGTCTGAACCCCGATTTCCACATCTGTAAAGCATCAAGTAGAGTATTATACTGCTCTCGTCCCCTGAGACACCCCATTGATTGAGGGGTCGGCTTTGGGTGAGGCAGAAAGGCTCAGAAATATTTGAACTCAGATCCGTCCCAAGATTTCATGTTGTATGGCTACACAAACCTCCACATCCCTAAAAGTTAGGCTAGGAATGGTCTCTGTTGACCCTGTGTGTCAGAGGAGACTTTGTGCCCACATGAGGGCACACGTTGTGAGGCAAAGACAAATGATGTGGTTTCCAAATTCGATTCTCCATGGACAATTTCTCTGGACTTAAAGCTTCTGAGAATGTCTCCTCTGGACCCACAGAGTCATCTGGAAGCTCCTGACTGTCCATTCTTAGCTTGGCTGCAGAGGCATCTTCAACTTGCCCTTAAGGACCCAAAGGCATTCAGAGTTAACGGGTGTAGTTGCTACTTGAGTCCAGGGTTGGCAACTCCCACGTTAGAGGTTCTTCTTGGGGTTCACAGGCCTAGAAGCCTCTCAGCCCTGTCAGTGGAGGTGAGGATGGAGTGGCTGGACCCTTCCTAAGCGACACACACAGGCCTGCAGGGAGGATGCGCACACCCTCTCACTCTCACTTGCTCACTCACTCTGTCTGACACTCACACTCTGACAGTGCCTCACATTCCTTTATACTGGAGAGGAGAGGTGTGTGACTTCTTGAGGTTGCCTTAAACACAGTGAAAGTTCCTTCTGAACACCCTCACCACCTCTCCAGCCGTCCTGCTGCTACCAGTGCTCCATCTTGCCTTTTCATTTAGCCAACCAGCCTGCTTATCTGTATTTTAAGTCTGTCTCCCCGCCTACACAGTTCCAAGAGGACAGAGATTTGTAAGCACATAGTATACATTTAACACATATTTGATTAATAAATATATGAATGACTCCCTAGATCTCCCTCCATTGTTGACATCCCACTGTGGGAGTAAGAGGTGGGGTCATCAGTGGGGGATGAGGGTCAGGAATGTCTGTGGGACATGGTATTTAGGATGAAAACCAATGATTTGATACCTTGACACACCCACTTTGATATGGCAAAAATACGTGGGGGGGAGGGCAGGGCAGGAGCCTCTAAAGCATTAGGGCCAGATTGCCTTAGGATTTCCGCAGAGCACAAGCCCCACAGGGACAGCCCCCAGCCTAGAACAGGCCTAGTTGCCGCATGTTTGAGGTGGGTCCTTCTGAGACTGTAATTAGCACCCCACCCCACACCTTGGGAACAACTTAGAGGAGCACTGCCCAGGAAGGAAGTCCACTATCCCCTTCTTCCACCTCATCTTTCTCGTTGATCAGACTGAGAAGCTGCCTCCCAGACCACAAATAGCAAAGATAGTTGCAGACCGTCTGGCCCTCCATATGTGTACCAAATTTCATCCCATCCTGGCCAAGAATAGCCCATGTGAAAAGACTAAAAAAACAGACTTTGGTTTTCATTTATTAACCTCACTAATATAAAGCCAAGTTAATGCAGCATAATCAAGCTTTAACACTCTGCTTCCCACAAAGCTCTTATAGTGATAGTATTGAATTTAGAGTTTGATTATTTGGAAAAAAGACTCTAGTATTGCTAATTGTGTCTCTTTCTCTTGGTGACTTGTTAATTATTTCTGTTTATATTTTAAGTGATTTAACTTATACAGATTACTTAGACATGAAATTATTAATCTTGTAAAATCTGTTTCCTCCTATCTGCAACAGTCTGTTGTCATGGGAAGAAGCAAACTTTAGGCTTGAATCAGCACACACAAAGCAAACAAGGCCAAGGTCCTGCCATTTCTCCCTTGTTCAGCAGAGGGCAGATCAGAAGCATTCAGTGTTATCTGGGTCAAACCCAGCTAGCTACCTAGCTACCCAGCTCTGCATTTTTGCCTTGGCTTGGGCAAGTCATTTCACTCTCTGAGCCTCAATGAAATGGAAAACACTAGTATCTGTCTCACAGAGTGATTTACTGAGGTACCATATGAGAAGGGGTTGGCCCGGGGCTAGGCACATGGAAGCCTTAGTAAATGTTTGTGGTTTGGTTAAGTGGGCAATGTTGAAACACCCTGCTTCTCCAATTTTTGTTTCTATGATATGAAGAGCAGTCAGGCTCACCCCTGAGAGCTTGGACTAGCTGTGATTTCGTGTGGACATTCTTCCTTGCCGGGCTGGATCCCCAGAACTAGAATTGAGATACCTTTGGCTCCATTTGACCTGGTGCCCTTGAAATTTTCCTCATCCAGAAGACTCTTGAAGGCCAGCAGCTGAGCTTGTGACAGAACTGACATTAACCCAAAACCAGTAGGGTTGAGTTTGGAATTCCATTTTTGACACTAACTAGCTGGGTATTCTTAAACCAGTGGTTGTCCCAGAACTTGCGGCATCAGCATCACCTGGGAACTTGTTAAAAATGCAAATTATTTTAACCATCCTGTAATTAAAATTAAAAACCTAATTAAAATTAAAAACCTAATTAAAAATGCAAATTCTTGGGCTCCACTCCAGATCTACTGAATCCAAAGGGCTAGGGATGGGGCCCAGCCCTGCCAGTGATTCAGATGCCCTTTCTTTTGAGAACCACTGCCATAAGCAATTCATTTAAAGTCTTTGAACCTGAGTTTTCCTACCCAGAAAACAGAGGTGATAATCCTACCTCCCTGTCAGTACTGTGAAGATTAGAAAAGAGAATACACTGCAAGGCCCTGCTGCCAGGTAGGAGGAGGGGCTTGCTCTCCAGCAGCCACACCTACCGGAGCCCTACCCCCACCCTCAGGGAAACTTGCAAGTTCATCTTCTGTTTTCCCAGCAGTTGGAAGTAGCCTGAGCATTGATGCTTTTTATTGTTCCCCTCCCCTTTTATGGTTGGTGATTGGATGATTTCCTTTCTAGTGTGTTTTCTCCCATTTTACATTTAGTGACTTATTTTTTCATTTTTCTCTTTTGCAGATAAAGACTATTTCCTGATTGTGATTCAGAATCCAACTGAATAAGCCACTCTCTTGGCTCCGTGCATCATTCCTTAATTTAATAGCCCCCAAGAATAATAATGTTAAGCATGTCAACCAACTGGCAGGTGGAAATCACCTTCGAGCCTACTTAGACCAGTCCAGTGACCAAAGTCATCAAAGTCGTCCCTCTGCTGGCCAGTCACCCTTGAGTTCTTGGGTGGGCCTTCTTTCCTCATCTCCAGATTTTGGAGCAAGAGCTTTGAGCAGTCCACACCCTGCTTCCTTCTGACCTTCAGCTCACTTTGTCACCCTTGGAAAAGGCTGTTTTTCTTTAACTAAAAATAACTGAAATGCTTACCCTGCTGTGTGTCTTTAAACACTGGGTTGAAAAGGCCTCTCTGCCTCTCTCTTCCTGTATAATCACGTGGTCTAATTGCTGAGCCCCAGTGCTGCCTCTAGCCTCGATAGCAGATTGTGCCCATGGTTCAGAGAGACCTGCTCCTTACTGCACCTGTGGCCACACATGCTGAACTGAGTCTTGTTTATAACTGGTACCCTGGTTTCTGGGCCTCTTGTCCCTAGCCATCCCTCTCAACATTTCCCACTGCCACCAATGTTTTAAAAGATTATTTTTTTCTACTATACTGGGGATAGGAAAGGAGTGATATTTGTTGAGTACCCAGAATGCACCAGGTATGTTACATACCTTGGCTTATATCATCCTCACAAAACGCTACAGACAGTGTGAAAGCCATATTAAAGATGAGGAAATTGGGGTCTAGAGAATGACTTGCCTTAGGTCTCACAACTGTGACAGAGTCTCAGACTCCAGAAACTGTTTTTTCTGCACCTTCTTCCCAGAAATCCCCACTGGTCCTATTTACCTGAGTGACCACATCCTGGGTAGATGTGTGCCTTCCCTCAGACTCGTGTGTGGGTCCCAGAACATGCCTGCTACTCTGTGAGGCTCTGGGCCCCATCATCCAGTAGCACTCTGGGATTTTTCCCCCCAGAAACCACATGTATTTATTTTTTATTAGGGTTTTTTTTTTTTTTGTCTTTTTTGTTACCTTGGAAACAAGAGGGAAAAGATTGATAACTGTGTAGTATAAACTTTGAAATCCCCCTTCATTGTCCTTCATTCACCAAAAGTAACCTTTGTCTACAGTGGGTTCTTCCATCTAGCAAAAATATCTCTCTGAATTTTCCAGTGAAGTTTCCTTAATGGTGTCAGGGGAGTAAAAGAGGTACCCTTGGGAGCTCAGGGGTGTAGTTCATAAGGGTTCAGCAAAATTTCTTCAAACACTCCCTTTTTAGTGAAAGATAACAGGGATTTTCCACTCCATAATATATCCATATTTGTCTTAATACGGCAGTAATCCTTTCAGATAGTTTTCCCCAAACCTCCAAGGAAAACTGATTTTCTAGGAAACCACCGCATGTTTGCCCTGTCCCTGTGGACTCAGGAAGAACACCTGAGGAGAGGGTGATTATAGGACCAGAGCAAAATGACCTTGGATCAGTATTGATTGATTTAAAGAAAGTGAGGTATAGTCACTGGTATCTTTTCTTTGTTCTCAGGCTTTTTTAGGCTGGAATCTAAGTCTAAGTTTCCTGTGTCCTGGCTTGAGTTTCTCCAAAAAGGATAATGGGGAAGACGGTCTGGTCAACTTAGATTATCCAGTGGCACAGTCTGATTTCTAGAAGAGGGAAGGGGCCCTGTCCCTAGGGAAGGAGGTGGTCTGGCTCCAGAGCAGGTCTTGAAGACCTCCTCCTCCTTTCTTCCCTTAGTCCTTCTCACACACCCTCTTGTTTGCCTTAAAGGGTCCCCCAAGATCCTAAGGAAGGTTTAGGCTCAGTCTGGCTTTAGGGAAAACAAGATGACTCATGAACATAAAGATACTCTGCCTCTGAGTCCCCTCGGCAATGGGATTTCTTTACACATGGGAAGCCTGCATTGGATGCACTCCAGTTTGTGATAACAATGTGTAGAACTCCCTGAACTCATCTTAAGATGTAAAAACTCTGATTTTTAATTAAAAATTTAAATGATGGTGGGGGCGCCTGGGTGGCTCAGTCGGTTAAGCATCTGACTCGGTTTCAGCTCAGGTCATGATCTCATGGTTCATGGTTTTGAGCCCCTCGTCAGGCTCTGCACTGATGGTATGGAGCCTACTTGGGATTCTCTCTCCCTCTCTCCCTCCCCCTCCCCCACCCATGCTAAATAAATAAACTTAAGAAAAAAAAAATTTTTTTAAATGATGGTAGAACATATGTAAATAGCCTGGAGTTTCTGTACTTAAAGTAGCAAGTGTATGGGAATATAATACCTACTAAGGTTGGAAACTGAAACTACCCTGGGTGTGGAGGGAAGAACATCACTTCTGGGTTTCAGAAGTACATTGGCCAGTATAATATATGGATGTGCCCACTGCTAGCATTATGATTTTCAAAGATACAGAGAAGTTGAAATAATTATATACCTCCATTTAATTCTACAATTAGCATTCTGCTACATTTCTATTATAACTACCCATTCCTTTATTCATCCTATTTTTTGATGCATTTCAAAGGACAGCGGCAGACAGTACACACTCCTAAACACTTCAACATGTGTGCCAGTAACCAGTTTACCTTTTCTGGAGGGGGGGTAAGATTTACTTACAGTAAACGGCATATGACAAGGGCTTACACCAGCCAGCTGAGCCCCCTATTCAAGATCACCTCACCCTGAATGCTGTCCTGCTTCCCAGCCAGTCTCCACCCCTACTCCCCAGAGGCAACCCCTGTTCAGACTCCTTCAGGTATGATCTTCACGCTCCAAGGTGCAGCTCCATCCATCATTCAACCATCCACCTCAGCACTTGGCACTGTGCCTGGAAATTCTGATGTTCCTCTGTGAGCCGGTATTGCCTTTCTCCAAAAATGTGTTTTTAAAGCACTGCAGGAATTACAGGCTTTCTCCTGTTAACGTATGTTGGACTCAAACCAACTACTTTTGTACATTTTTTCACTGAGAATCCCAAACCATCTTTCCACACCAAATTCAGTTTCTGGTGAATTACCAGGGGTTGAAAAGAGAAATGCAGATCTCATAAATTCAATCATTACGGCAGGTAGAAATCATGAAGTTGCCAAACATGTCAAATCAGTAGAGCCACAATCCAGTGTCCATGAACTTAAACTGATCAATCATATTCAACTGAGAAGGAAAGTAACACCAAACACAAAGTGCTAGTTTGTTCAACTGTTGTGTTAAACAAGCTCAGTCGGATCAAAAGGCAACTTTATTATGGTCTCCCACTGTCTTTACATTGATTCTCTGGGGCTCGTGCTTCCCTTGCCCCTGGATGGGATGTCAGGCAAGTCTCGAGGCTTCTCCTCATTCCCAGGGCCTTGAAGGCCCACTGGAGATGATGTGCCCAGTCTGGTGTGACGACAAAATTTTGAACCGAATATGGAGATGGAGACTGCCCTCACCTACCAGGTGCTTGACCCTGTTTCCCCACTTGATGCTGTCCCCTCTTTGGCCCCATGTTGCCATAAGGAGAGTGAGATGGAAAGTGTGTACTTTACCAGGACTGTTGTGAACGAGTTCTGGCTCTCTAAGCCTGGCGTGTGTTTAAAGCTGAAATTCGTCCTTCTGGCTCATCTGTCGTTAGTTTTCAAGACCTGTCTTGTCCTACCTGCCACTCCCTTACTTTGGGTGATGC
This sequence comes from Neofelis nebulosa, assembly GCF_028018385.1. Taxonomy (NCBI): domain Eukaryota; kingdom Metazoa; phylum Chordata; class Mammalia; order Carnivora; family Felidae; genus Neofelis; species Neofelis nebulosa. The sequence continues at coordinate 117,117,769 of NC_080790.1, forward strand.
GCTCTCCCTGGCTGGCCCCTCATAACTGTGTTTTGGCCTCTGGTTCTCAGGATCCCCTCTACACACTTTCCATCTGTCGACTCAAGGTGAAGCAGAAGCTTCCACCTCTTTTACAGGCAGAAGTCTGGACTCACTTTGGGGCCCCTTGTTTTGCAGTCCTGCACTGGTCCTGCTCCTCTCCTCAGCATAGGCCACTATTGCCTTGGGGCTTCAGCAGAAACAGATGAAAATTATTAGACTTTAACTTCCTAGTTCACAAGAAATATGTTATTAAAAACTTGTCTAAAAGGCAAGAAGAAATAGGAATTTCATGATTTTTTAAAACCTCTGGATTTCAAATACTTTTTTTGTCCTACAAGACTTGTTTGGTTTTCATGTATTATTAGGTTTTCAAATATATTTAGAGAAAACATTATAGACAAAGTAGCATATTGCCTGGAATTTGTTCTTATTTTACAATCTTCCTTTACAAAGCAGTACTTTGTTCCTTCATTCAGCAGTTATTTAGTGGTGCCTACTATGCGCCAGGCCCGTCTAGACATAAAGGAATAGTAACAGCTTATTTCTAGTGGAAATGAGACAACAGTTAAAAAAAACAAAACAAAATTGTGTTTGGGATCCATCTTTGGATCAATTAAAGCGTAATCCCTGAACATCATTAGTTTGTAAAAGCTTCCCAGGTTTTTTGACATGCACCTAGAGTGGAAAAACACCGACCTATACAGCCTTACACATACATACCAGGGTTGTGAGTTCAAGAGGCTATAACAATATCCAGAGACAAGGAGAAACTCTTGAAAGATTAAAAATATGAGGGGAATAATTTCAACAGAAGAGTTGCAAGATAAAGTTGAGAAAATCTCCCTAAAAGTGGAAAAAAGGAAGAGAAAATGGAAAAGTTAAGAAAATTAAGGGATTGGTCTGGGATATTCAACATCTGATTAACAGAAGTTCCAGAAAGAGAAAACAGAGGGTTGAAAATACCAGCAAGAGACTGTAAGAAGAGTTTCCAAGACTAAGGACCTAAGTTTCCAGATCAAAAGATCTGAATGTCCAGAGTAATTTTATTTTTTTTTAATTTTTTTAATTTATTTTTTATTTTTTTATAGTGATTTTATTTTTTAAATTTTTTTTAATGTTTATTTATTTTTGAGACAGAGAGAGACAGAGCATGAATGGGGGAGGGGCAGAGAGAGGGAGACACAGAATCGGAAGCAGGCTTCAGGCTCTGAGCCATCAGCCCAGAGCCCGACACGGGGCTCAAACTCACGGACCGTGAGATCGTGACCCGAGCTGAAGTCGGACGCTTAACCGACTGAGCCACCCAGGCGCCCCCAGAGTAATGAATTTTAAAAAGACCCACGCCAGGCCCCATCATCATGAGATCTCAGAACATTTTGGACAGACACAATCCAGAGAGAGAAGAAACCATGTACGAAGGATTAGAAATTACAACAGCATTGGACCCATAGCATCACTAGAAACAGAGAGTGCAGCAATGCCTTTAAAATTCTGCTTAAAAAAATTGTTTACAACCTAAAGTCCTATTCCAGCCAAACTATTAGTTAAGTGTGAGAGTAAGGTAAATATTTTTAGACATATAAGGTCACATATTTTTCCACCACGCACCCTTCCTCAGGAAGCTATGGAAGAATATACATCAAAACAAGGGCATGGAGCAAAGAAAGTAAGACATGGGGTTCGGGCAACTTGAGACTCCAACACAAGAAAGACAAAAGGGATATCTCAGGATAATGGTGAAGGGCCTGGGGCAGTAAACTTAGAGAGAAGTCCTAAACAGGAGAAGGATATTTCCAAAAAGAAAAAAACTGCTAGAGTATTATATGTATTTGAATGGATTCAGAGAGATTTTTAGTTGTGCAAAAAAATTTAGGGATAATTTAATATTGGGGCACGAAAAACAAAATGAAAACTTAAGCCCAAACCCCAGAAAATAAAAAAATTGTACAATAAAAAGCAAATCTAGGACATATCGTGTGGCTCAGCTATGCATAGTTTTGTAGGCAAAATACAATACACCCTAAATGGTGCTATAGCTGCTGGACGATGGGAAGGGTGAGGGAGGCAAGAGTCAAATCCCCTTCTGTGGTAAGAACTACAGAAATAACAGGACAACTATAGTGTTTAGAAACATGAAGGCAGGGTCACCCAGGTGGCTCAGTCGGCTGAACATCCAACTTTGGCTCAGATCATGATTTCATGGTTCATGAGTTCATGTGGTCCAGGATGGAATGGTGGCTCCACAAAGTCATCAGGGACCCAGGCTCTTGAAACTTTCTGCCCCACCTTTCCCAGGGTGTAGCCCTTGTCCTTATGATCCAAGATTAGCTACTAGAGCCCCAGCTGTCACAAGTTTCAGGCACCTGATGGAGGGCGGGGCTGCAGAAGGATGTCCTCTTTCCCTTTAAGGAGATTTCCCACAAGTCCCATCGAGCACTTTCCACTTCCTGCCCCCCCCCCACCCCCCACCCCCCCCCCACAAAGCAGCCTGTGCCTTTATAACAGCTAAGCAGGCTACTTGAGGGGGATGAACTCGCCCAGGTGGTAACTGAGCATCTCAGACTTGATTTCCACCCGGTTGAAGGTCTTGCTGTTTTAGACACCCACCGTGTCCTGTAGGATGATCTTGTCCCATAACACTTATGTTTTACTGACAAAAGTGTAGTCATCTTGCCACTTTTAACTGGAGTGGAAGCTGGGAAATCAAGCTGGGTGCATGGCTGCCCTAAGAGACATTCAGGGTTCTGTTCCACGGGGGGAGAGCACAATTGTTGCTGAAGGTAACAACAGTCTCCACCACAGAAGGCAAGAGAAGAAAGAATTTCAAGGAGAAAGTGGTCATAGCAGGTGGGCTGTGAAGGAAGAAGTTGGGTGGGAGATGGAGGGGGGTGCGAGTTACCAGAACGTGACTGTTTGCTGGTGAGAGACGAGGGGCCTCCTGGAGGAGCAAACAAGGGGAAGGGTGGCCCGGGGCACAGAGTGAAGGGCTGGCTGAGGCTAGAGCAGGGCCCGCTGGTCCACTGCACCTGAGGGAAGGCGGGGTGAGGGCCCAGAGGACCACGAGGGAAGGCGAGCCGGAGCTGCCCGGAGAGGAGGACTGGAGCTTGCCAGGTAAGTGACTCGGGATGGGTGGGCAGGGCCCAGCTGAGCTGTGTTGCAATCAGCAATTTTGCATCATATTTGCAGCCAGGGGCGCAGCTGCGTAACAAGCTGTTAGCTGGCTTTAACCAGGACTGGGATGTTCCCAGGTTAATTCAGCAGAATGAGGGAGTTCTGCACTTTGGGAAGAATTGTGGTGGGCTGTGGAATGTGTGCTGGGCAAGAGGAAGTGGAGACAGGTAGGGACTGGCAACCGAAGAGGGCGAAGCAGAAACCTTGTCTTGTTAGAAGGGTGGTGGTGAAGCGTGGTCTAGGCTGAGACCTGGGAAGTGGGAGGCAAAGCTGGCCTGGTGGAGTGACAGAGGGAGGGTTGGGAGAGGACAGATGGGTCTGAGAGCGACTTGGGGTGGACCTGAGAGGACTCAGACAGTGACTGGATCGGTAGCAAAGGGGAGAGCCCAGCTGAAGCCTGGGTCAGGCTGGAGTGATGGGACATGAGGGGAGAAGCTGGAGCTGCAGGTATTAGGGAAGATGGGGCTTCACTTGCACGTGTTGAGTTTGAGAAGCCTAAACATTCTGAGGCAAACTGTTCAGGAGGCAGGACTCAGACCTGAGGCTTACGTTGAAGGCACTGATGGATGTGAACGGGCTGAGCAGGCTGAGGAGAGCTGGGGCCCATGGCAGGGTGAGATCTTTTAGGCACAGCCAGAGGCTGGAAAGGCCAAGGGGAGGCAACCTCACCAGGTGACTGGCCAGCTCTGAGGGCCAGGGTCTAGGAGGGCAGGGACTGTGAGGACATAGGAGGGAGGGTAAGAGGGTAGCAACCTGGGCCTTGTCATTCAGGGAGGCGGGTGGTTAGGGGTGAGCATGCCCCTGGTTAGAGGGAAAGGAGGGAACAGAGGGAGTGAGGCCCCATATGGGCAGTGGGTTTGATGGTCATGGCCTATACTTCTCAGTGAAGCCAGAGAGACTTTGAAGAGTGAGGGTGGGGTGCCCCAGCCAGAGGCTAGGGGACCCCTGGGAAGATTTCAGTCCTTCCAGTCTTTGGGAAAATTCCAATTGGAGTCTATAAACAGGAACAACCAATCCTTACTCAGAGATAATGACCCTGACTCAGACTGCATTCTTCCTGGGTCCTCCCAAAGTGAGGCCCATTTTACAAGTGAGCTCATTGCCTTAAATAAGATGGGTGCTGAATGAAGTTCCAGGCCCTGTTCCCCCAGAACTCCATGCCCTCCTGGTCATTCACTGATAAAGCTACTTTAAAATTTTTTATAATATTTATTTATTTTTGAGAGAGAGACAGACTGCGAGCAGGGGAGGGGCAGAGAGAGAGGAAGACACAGAATCCGAAGCAGCTCCAGGCTCTGAGCTGTCAGCACAGAGCCCGATGCAGGGCTCGAACTTGGGATCGGCGGGATCATGACCTGAGCCGAAGTCGGACATTTAACCAACCGAGCCACCCAGGCACCCCATTAGTAAAGCTACTTTGGACCCAACATCTGTCTGCCACTGTGTAAGGGAGCAGACAGAGGCTCCGAGAAGGAACCTGCCGTGGTCACACAGTAATTGGTGGCCATTCAGGCAGGGTTGCTCCACTTTGATGTGATGGGCCAGTCAAGGCCAGTTCTCTGCCTTTTCTGAGGCCTATGAGTCCTAGTCAGAAGAGGGGAGACAGACCCTCAGATGGGCAGTCCACACATTCCAGAGAAATGACACTGTGAAGGTCCAGAGGACAGGTCCTCATCCAGCAAATATTTACTGAGCACCTGCCATGTGCTACACTCTATCTAGGTGCTGGGATAGAGAAATAAAATAATTTTTATAACAATTATATATCATATTAAATTTAAACCCACAATTAGATCCCACTGCATACCCACCAGAGTGGCTAAAATTAAAATTTGGCATCACCAAATACTGGCAAGGATACAGAGCTACAGGAGCTCCCACACACAGATGTGTGTACGGCGTTGACAGGAATCTAAAATGGAACCACTACTTTAGAAAAAGATCCAGGGTGTCTGGTGGCTCAGTCAGTTAAGCACCCGACCTAATTTCAGTTCCGGTCATGATCTCACAGTTTGTGAGTTCAAGCCCCACATCAGGCTCCTCACACTGACAGTGCAGAGCCTGCTTGGGATTCTTGCTCTCTGCCTCTCTCTTTGCCCCTCCTGCACACACACTCTCTCTCTCAAAATAACTAAACTTAAAGGAGAAAAAAAATCAGTAATTTCTTCTAAAACCAAACACACATCTACTCTATAAGCCAGCAATTCCACTCCTAGGTATTTGTCCAAGTGAAATAAAATGAGTGTGTCCACACAAAGACTGTTACAGGAATGTTCATGGCATCTTTATTTACAATCGCCAAAACCTGGACCACCCAGGTGTCCATCAGTAGAAGAATGGATAACCAAACTGGTTCACCCATCCAATGGAAGCTCTCTACAATATAGAGAAATGGTCTACTGATATCTGCAAGAACATGAACTTCAAAATGCTTATATTGAAGTAAAGAAGCCAGAAACAAAAGCATGTACTGTGTGTGGTTCTATTTATATGACGTTCTAGATGAGCTCATATTAATCTATGGTGAAAATCTCAGAATGGTGGTTGCCTCTGGAGGTGAGGGTGGATATGGACTGAGAAGGGGCAAGAGGGAACTTTCTAAAGAGGTGATGGTAGTGCTGTATCTTGGTAGGAGTTTGGATTACACAGGTGTGTGTACTTGTGAAAATTCATCATACACACGCTTAACATCTATGCTTAGTTATATGTAAATTTTATCCCTGTAAAAAAATTAAAAACAAATATTGATATGGATATAAAGGGTTTGAGGATAAAGTGAATTGATGTCTGCAACTTACTCGGTTTTTTTCCTCTTTTTATTGAGACATAATTGACATATAACATGTTAGTTTTGGGTGTACAACATAATGATTCAATATTTGTATATATTGTGAAATGATCGCCTCAATAAGTCTGATTAAAAACCATCAGCATAGGGGCGCCTGGGTGGCGCAGTCGGTTAAGCGTCCGACTTCAGCCAGGTCACGATCTCGCGGTCCGTGAGTTCGAGCCCCGCGTCAGGCTCTGGGCTGATGGCTCAGAGCCTGGAGCCTGTTTCCGATTCTGTGTCTCCCTCTCTCTCTGCCCCTCCCCCGTTCATGCTCTGTCTCTCTCTGTCCCAAAAATAAATAAAAAACGTTGAAAAAAAAATTAAAAAAAAAATCAGCATACATAGTTACAAAATTTTTTTTCTTTTAAGATCTACTCTTTAGCAACATTTAAATATATACTACAACATTACTAATCATAGTCACCATGCTGTACATTACATCCCCTTGACTTATTTATAACTGAAACTTTGTGATTTTTAACCCCTTTCACACATTTTGCCCCACCCCACTCTCTAGCCTATGGCAACCATCAATCTGTTCTCTGTATCTCTGAGCTTGTTTGTTTTTTAGATTCCACATATCAGTGAGATCATGGCCCATCCATGTTGTCACAAATGGCAAGATTCCATTCTTTATGGACTAATAATATTCCATATCGTGTGTGTGTGCATGCACATGTGTGTGTGTGTGACATTTTCTTTATCCATTCATTTACCAGTGGTCACTTAGATTGTTTCCATATCTTGGCTATTGTAAATAATGCTGCAATAAACATAGGGTACATATATCTTTTCTAGAGATTTCGTTTCCTTCAGATAAATATTCAGAGGTGGAATTGCTAGATTTCTATCTTTAATTTTTGGAGGAACCTCCATACTGTTTTCCACAGCAGCAGAACAAATTCACATTACCACTGTTAGTGGGTTCCCTTTTCTCCACATCCTTGTCAAAACTTGTTATTTCTTGTCATGCTGGTGATAGATAGCCAGGTGTGAGGTGATATCTCATTGTGGTTTTGATTTATATTTCCCTGATGATTAGTAATGTTGAGCATCTTTTCATTTGTCTGTTGGCCATCTGTACATCTTCTATGGAAAAATGTCTGTTCAGGTCTTCTAATGATTTTTTAATCAGATTGGTTGGGTTTTTTTGTTTGTTTGTTTTGTTTGCTATTGAGTTGTAGGAGTTCTTTATATACTTTGGATATTAACCCCTTATCAAATATATGACTTGCAAATATTTTAATTCATTGTCTTTTCATCCTGCCGGTGGTTTCCTTTGCTGTGCAGAAGCTTTTTAGTTCAATGTGGTCCCACTTGTTTGTTTTTACTGTTGTTGTCTTTGCTTTTGGTATCAAATCCCCAAATCATCACCAACACCAATGTCAAGGAGCTTACCACATATGCTTTCTTATAGGAGTTTTATGGTTTCGGGTCTTGCATTCAGTCTTCAATCCATTTTGAATTAGTTTTCATTATGGTATAAGTCATGGTCCAGTTTCCCCAAAATCATTTACTGAAGAGACTGTCCTTTCTGCCACTGTGTATTCTTGGCTTCTTGGTTATAAATTAATTGATCATATATGCATGGGTTTATTTCTGGGATCTCTATTCTCCACTGATTTTTTTTAAGTTTATTTATTCTGAGAGAGCAAGCACGTGCATGGGAGGGCAGAGAGAGAGAGTGGGAGAGAGAATCTCAAGTAGGCTCCACACTGCCAGTGTGGAGCCCAATGCAGGGCTTGAACCCACTGAGCCACCCAGGCACCCATGATCTTTGTGTTTTTATGCTAATGCCATACTATTTTGATTACTATAACTTTGTGATATAGTTTGCCTCCAGCTTTGTTCTTTCTCAAGGCTGCTTTGGCTTTTCCAGATAATTTGTGGTGCCATCCAAATTTTAGGATCATTTGTTCTATTTCTGTGAAAAATGCCATTGGAATTTTAATAGGGATTGCATTGAATCTGTAGATTGCTTTGGGTATAGAGACATTTTAACAATATTAATTCTTCCAGTTCATGAGTACAGAATATTCATTTATTCATGTCTTCGATTTCTTTCATCAATGTCTTACGGTTTTAGTATACAAGACTTTCCCCTCCTTTGTTAAATGTATTCCTAGGTATCTTATTCATTTTGATGCAATTTTTTTTTTTTTTTTTTTTTTTTTTAGAGAGTAGGGCAGGGGCAGAGGGAGAGAGAGAATCTCAAGCAGGCTCCATGATATCAGGGCACAGCCTAATTTGGGGCTCGATCCCATGACCTCGATCATGACCTGAGCCAAAATCAAGAGTCAGATTCAACCAACTAAGCCACACAGGTGCCCCTTATTTTTTATTTATTTTTATTTATTTTTTTTAGAGAGTGCAGGGGAGTGATGCAATTTTAAATGGTATTTTAATTGCTTTTTTTAAATAATTTTTTAAGCTCATTTATTTATTTTTGAGAGAGACAGAGAGTGAGTGGGGGAGCAGCAGAGAGAGAGATTCCCCATTGTCAGCACAGAGCCCAATGTGGGGCTCAAGCCCACAAAACTGTGAGATCATGACCTGAGCTGAAACCGAGTGAGACACTTAACCAACTGAGCCACCCAGGCGTCCCTTAATTTCTCTTTCTGTTAGTTCATTATTAGCATATAGAAACACAACAGATTTGGGGCACCTGGGTGCCTCAGTCAGTTTAGTGTGCCACTATCTTGATCTCAGTTCAGGTCTTAATCTCAGCTCAGGTCTTGATCTCAAGGTCATGAATTCAAGCCCTGTGTTGGGCCCCACACTGGGCATGGAGCCTACTTAAAAAAACAAAACAAAACAAAACAAAACAGGGTGCTCAGGTGGCTCAGTCAGTTAAGCATCAGACCCTTGACTTTGGCTCACGTCATGAACTCAAGGTTCGTGAGATTGAGCCCTGCATCAGAATCTGTGCTGAGTGTGGAGCCTGCTTGGGATTCTCCCTCTCTCTGTCCCTCCCCTGCTTGCTCGCTCACTCTCAAAAATAAATTAATTGAAAAAAAAACCCCAGACTTTTGTATACTGATTTTGTATCTTGCAACTTTACCGAATTTATGAGTTCTAACAGTTTTTTGGTGGAGTCTTTAGGGTTTTCTATATATAATATCCTGTCATCTGCAAACAGTGACAGTTTTACTTCTTCCTTTCCAATTAAAATTTTTTTTTAACGTTTATTTATTATTGAGAGAGAGAAACAGAGATGAGCATGGGAGGGGCAGAGAGAGGAGGAGACACAGAATCTGAAGGAGGCTCCAGGCTCTGAGCTGTTAGCACAGAGCCCAACGCAGGGCTCGAACTCACAAATCCAGCGAGATCCTGACCTGAGAGGAAGTCAGACGCTTAACCGACTGAGCCACCTTCATCTTCCTTTCCAATTTAGATGCCTTTTATTTCTTGCCTAATTGCTCTGGCTAGAATTTCCAAGATGGTGTTGAATAAAAATGGCAAGAGGGGGCATCTTTGTCTTGTTCCTGACCTTAAAGGAAAAGCTTTCAACTTTTTATTATTGAGTATGTTAGCTGTCGGCTTGTCATACATGTGGCCTTTATTATGTTGGGATAGGTTTCCTCTATACCCACTTTGTTGAGAGTTTTTATCACAAATGGATATTGGAGGGGCAACTGGGTGGCTCAGTTGGTTGAGCATCTCTGACTTCTCCTCACGTCATGATCTTGTGGTTTGTGAGTTCAAGCCCCACATGGGGGCTTACTGCTGTCAACCTGTCAGCGCAAAGCCTACTTCAGATCCTCTGTTCCCCTCTCTCTGCCCAAGCCCTGCTTGCACTCTCCCAAAATAAACATTTTTTTAAGTTAATAAAAATAAATGCATATTGGATTGCAATTGAAATGTATAAAAAAGATTGGGTGGGTGGATGTACAGATGATAAAGCAAATAGGGCAAGCATTAAGTATAGAATGTAACTGGTGTGTATATTGGTGATTGCTGAACAATCATTTCAAGTGTTCTGTATGCCTGAAGATTTTTGTAATGCTTAGAAAAATTATATAGTATATTAGAAGGGGCTAACTATTCTGTCAAAAAAATAAGGCATTGGAGGGAGGATAGGGAGTAACCGGGGTGGGGACTGGAACATTAAATAAGATCATTCAGGAAAGCCTCCCTGAGGAGACCTGAGAGCCACACAGAGATCTTGAGGAAGAACGCTCCAGGCAAAGGGGAGAGTAAGTACTGAAAGGCCCTGGGGCACAAGTGTGTCTGATTCTGGAAGAGTGAGAAGATCAGTGTAGCTGAAGCCTAGGGGGCAAGGAGTAGATGAGGCCAGGAGAGAGTAGGAGAGAGTAAGAAGCAAGATCTCACAAGCCTCTTGGGCCACTGTTCAGCCTTTGACTTTTGCTCTGAACGTGTGGGGTACAGAATCAGCTGACCCGACTTCCGTGCACAGGAAAGCTGCTGTCAGCGTAGTGGGACCCAAATGAGGCGGGCAAAGCCAAAGCGAGGAGACCAGATGGGAGATGCTGACAGTAGTCAGGCAAGAGATGATGGCAGCTCTGGCCCGAGGGCAGTGGTGGAAGTGGTAAGAATTGGTTAGATTGTCGAGGTATTTTGAAATGTGAACCAGCAGGGTTTGGGCATGGACTGGATATGTGGGTGGTGAAGGAAAGAAAGGGGTCCAAGATGACACGGATGGAGACAGGGAAGATTACAACTGGTGCACATTTTAGGGAAAGAGCATGGGTTGATTTAGGGGAAGCTAAATTTCAAATGTCTGCTAGGCTTTCAAGTAGAGACACGGAGTAGACCGGGCCTTGGATTCTGTGGAGATGAGGGAAAGGAGGAACAGTGGGAGAGAAACCAGAGATGGAGGTGGAGTGTCAGTCCTGCTGACTGGTCAGGTAAGAGCAAGAGTGAGCACAGACCTTGGGATTTGGGGGATGGGCCCTCCCCTACCATAGCCTCAGCCTAGGGCTTAGTGGAGCAAGGAGAGGTGTAACAACTTCCCCCAAGGCCTTGGCCGACCTAGTTCTTTCAGCGGCACTTAATGGCTCTGATTATACTCTGCTGCAACTTTGTGTTTGTGAGAGTTGTCCATTTTGACACAGCTCTAGGTCAAGAGTCAGCAAATTAAAGCTTCAGGCCAAATCTGTTTTAGCAAATAAAGTTTTATTGGGATACAACCATGCCCTTTCGGGGTAAGGGCTGCTTCCACAAGCCAACAGCAACAAAGGAGTAGTTGCAGAGAGCCATATGGCCTGGAAAGCCAAACCTATTTACTGTCTGGCCTTTTAAAGAGAAAGTTTGCTGAGCCCTTCTCTCACCGTGTGTTGCTATGTTATAGGAATACCCAACATCTTCAGTAGGACATATAGGTGGTCCCAATTTTTTGCTGTTAGGAAAATGCTCCAATGAACATACTTAACTGTGTTCCCTTGAGCTCACATGGGACACAGCAAGTGGGATTCCTGGTTTGTAGGATATGGGCATCTTCAGTTTGGGTAGATTCTGCCAAATCACTCTTCAGTATGGCTGAAAGGCTTTACACTCCCTTCAGCAGTGTAGAGAGTTCCCATTTCCCATTTCCCATCTTCCTCTAAAACATGGTATGCTGTGTTGTCAGACTTCATGTTAGTTAGCAGTCTTCTATTGTTTGTGGATTCCGCTGCATCTTCTTGCTGTGAGTGGTAGTTACGCTCCTGCTGCTTCTTGGCCTGGTGTTCTGGCTGGGACCTCAATACAATGTTGCATTATATTCAGTGAATTCATTTCACTGAAATGAACATACCATAGAATTCACCATACCATAGAGTATGGTGTTTTACCATTAAGTACGATGTTTGTTGCAGGTTTGTTTTCGTTTGTTTGGTTGGTCTTGGGGTGGCAGGGAGAACTCCCCTCAAAAACCCTCTGGATCAATTTTTTGAGGTATATTGCTACTCACTTTGTCTATTTCTTTTTGAAATAGTTTTGGCAAATTTCTTTTTCTAGAAAATTGTCCATCTTATCTAAGTTTTAAATTTACTGGCATAAAGTTTATAACATTCTTATTTTTATCATTTCTGCTAGAAATGATAGCAGTTCTATTTGGCACATTAATGTTTATTCTGTGTGTCTTTTCAAAGATCCAGCTTTGCTTTGTGGTCTATCTTAGTATTTTTGTTTTCTATTTCATCAATTTCTGCTCTTCTTTCCACTTTCTTTGGGTTGACCCTGTTACTTTTTTATAATTCTTTAATAATACTCTGCTTGTAGATTTTCTGTACTTCTTACCTACTATAATTAATAAGGCTATAAATCTTCTATAGGCTGCTTTAGTTGTATTCCCCCAACCCTGAGTTTTTAAGTGTATTCTCATTTTTTTGATCTAAATAGTTTTCATTTCAATAGGATTTCATCTTTGAGTAAAATGTTTTTTAGATGTTTATGTGTCCAAACATTTAGAATTTATTTGGGTCTGGTCTGTGGTCACAGAATATGGTCTTTATGAAACTATTCGATACCTGTTGAGATTCAAGTTGGGGCCATTTTTTATGTCATTTTTTGGTAAATGTTTCTTGTGTGCTTGAAAGTAGCAATACTGGGTTCAGGGTTCCATCAGGGTTCATTGATCAGGATTATTAATATCTTTCTATATCTTTTTTTGGCTGTTGGGTCTATCAGTTACTGAAAGAAGTCTTAAATCTCTCACTATGATGGAAGATCTGGCAATTTCTCCTTGTATCCTATCACTTTTGTTTTATACATTCAGCCTTTTAGACCTCTAACTTGTATGTTTTATAAGAATTGTTGTCTTCCTACAAGTTGTACTTTTCATCATTTATTGGTCATCCTCTGGATCTCTAATGATGTTTTTTACCTTAAGGCCTTTTCTGTCTGATTTTGCTATAGCTATACCTTCTGGTTAGCTTTTCTCTAGTATACCTTTTCCCATCATTTTACTTTTGGTGCCCTTAAGTTTTAAATGTCCTCTTGTAAACAGCATATAGAGCTGCATTTATTTTTCTTGGCCAGTCTGATCATGTTTTATTTATTTATTTTTAATTTTTTTAATGTTATTTATTTTTTTAATGTTTTTATTTATTTTTGAGACAGAGACAGAGCATGAGCAGGGGAGGGGCAGAGAGAGAGGGAGACACAGAATCCAAAGCAGGCTCCAGGCTCTGAGCTGTCAGCACAGAGCCTGACGCAGGGCTCAAACTCACAGACTGTGAGATCATGACCTGAGCTGAAGCCGGACACTTAACCAACTGAGCCACCCAGGCGCCCCAATGTTATTTATTTTTGAGACAGAGAGAGAGCATGAGCCAGGAGACAGGCAGAGAGAGGGGAAGACACGGAATCTGAAGCAGGCTCCAGGCTCTGAGCTGTCAGCACAGAGCCCAAGGTGGGGCTTGTGTATGAGTATGAGATCATGACCTGACCTGAAGTCAGACGCTCAACCGACTGAGCCACCCAGGCGCCCCTGATCATGTTTTTAATAAGTGATTGTAAAACATTTTTACTCATGTTTTACATTTACTCTGGTTTTGCATCATTTATATACCATTCTTTTTACTTTTTTTTCTCCTTTTCTCTATTGGCAGTTACACTTGCTATTCTTTTAGTGATCCCTTGTAAGTGTCTGAAATACACACTTCCTGAATTCACAATGCTTTGTAAATTATCAGTATCTTTATCCTGTGCCCCTCAAATATATCAAGCCTCTTAGAACACTTGAACTGATTACTCTCTCCAGTCTTCCGGTTGTGTCCTGTGCTCCTTTTGTAACTCCCCAGATTAATCATCACTGTTCATGTTCCACTGTTTATTTACCTACATGATAACCAGCTTAGTTGCTCACCATTTTTCTTCTTCTCTTTAGAGTTCTGCAAACTCATTACAAAGTGCCACGATGCTACTTTTATTTATCCTGCTCTGGATTTTATGTAAGGATCCTGGTCTTTAATCAAGTCTGGAAGCTCTTCAAGAACTGCCTCTCCCACTTTTCTCTCCTTTTGGAATTCTGACTGGACCTGTGGGTCTTCTCACTTCCCTATTCCTATCACCTCCCCTTTTAGAAGGTCTATCACCTTGTTTCTCTGGTTGCTTCCTTTCAATCCTCCAGTTGCGTGACTCATCTTCTGCTGTGTCCCATCTACTTTCTTGCCTGGTCCTTTCAGACTTGAATTTCAAATAGTTTTTTCAATTCTAGAAATTCCTTTGAAAACCTGTGTGTTCCTTTTTAGCATCTTGTTTTCAAGTTGTAATCCCCCCGACCCTAGCTTTCTTTCTCTAACCACGAGCTCCATGGAGGCGAGGTTTTTGGGTTTACTGCCATCGTCACCTCCAGCGCCTCACACCATCGCTTGAAGGGAACGGCCTCCCAGTGTGCTGTGGGATGACTTAGCACCAGGGGGAACGGAAAATGCTGCGCCCCGGACTGGCCCGCGCGCTCTCCCGCTGTCAGAGCTGCGAGTCAGCTCTCTCAACTCCCGGCAGGCTTGCCAGTCTCTCAGCCCCTGCCTCGGGGAGATGGGCCGGCAGCTCATGACGTCACAGGACTGTGACGCGACCTGGGAGCCCCGCCCCACCCCTCCGCGGTGCTGGCTTGGAGTCCAGCTCTCTGCGCCATGACGTCACAGGCCCAGGCGGGCGGGTTTTGCGTCGGCCCAATGGGAGCAGTGCGCCGGCCTCCCCTTTAAGGAATGTTGTGACCTGACGTCACCCGGGCGAGTTACCTCCCCGAGCCACCGCCGCCAGGCTCAGCTCGAGAACCGGAGCCCTTGAGCGCGAGGCGCGGAGCCCCCGAATCTCAGCCAGAGCCCCCAAGCCGCGCGTCCCGGAGCCCCGGCCTGCGCGCCCCGCCGGGCCCGCGCGATGCCCTCAGACCGGCCTTTCAAGCAGCGGCGGACCTTCGGTGAGGCCCGGCGGGCAGTCTGCGGGTGTGGAGCGGGGACACGGGGTGGGGGGGAGGTGGGAACCACGACTGACCCTGACTGCCGCAGGCGACGTCAGCCCCGTGACGTCAGACTCAGGCTGGACCCCCCGGGCCGGGAGGCAGGTTCTGGCCTGGGCCGGGGCCTCGCCTCCCAGTCCAGCCGGTGCCAGGCCCTGGGGCCTGACGGCCCCGGGGGCGGGAGCCTGGGGGGCGGGGCCGGCGACAGGCGGGGCAAGCGGGACCTCTTGGCCTTACTGCCTGTCTCCTGTCCGCAGCCGACCGCTGTAAGGAGGTGCAGCAGATCCGCGACCAGCACCCCAGCAAGATCCCGGTGAGTCCCACCGCCCCCTCCCATCCCTGTGGCTCCAGGCCCCGCCCATCTCACGCATCCCCTGCCCCACCCCTAGGTGATCATCGAGCGCTACAAGGGTGAGAAGCAGCTGCCAGTCCTGGACAAGACCAAGTTCCTGGTGCCAGACCATGTCAACATGAGCGAGTTGGTCAAGATCATCCGGTGCGTGGGCAGCAGCAGTCAGAAGGGGCTTGGGGCCTTCTGGGGGAGGGTGGGACTTGGGCCCGGGCTTTGGATCCCAGTCCTAGGTAGGTTGGGAAAGGTCAGGGCTGGGGTCTGTGTCAGGTCAGAGGTGAGTGCTTCCAGAAAGGGCTGGGATGGGGGTGGTCTCAGAATCATTGGGGATGGGGCGGGGGGTGTGGTCAGGGCACCACCCACCCAGGAGCCTGGCCCCTCACAGTTGACATGCCCTTCTGCCACCCCAGGCGCCGCCTGCAGCTGAACCCCACGCAGGCCTTCTTCCTGCTGGTGAACCAGCACAGCATGGTGAGCGTGTCTACGCCCATCGCCGACATCTACGAGCAGGAGAAGGATGACGATGGCTTCCTCTACATGGTCTACGCCTCCCAGGAAACCTTCGGCTTCTGAAGCAGCAGTAGGGGGGGGGAGGGGTTGGCCTGGGAATGGGGGGGGGGGCCCTGTCAGGCTCTACCCAGGGAGCTCCTGGCTCCTGAACTTAACGGTCTCTGCCCTGGGTGGGCTGGGCAGGGATGCCGCCTCCTAGCCAGGGCACACCAACCACACCTACTCTGCCCTTGGGTGGGTCCTGGGCCAGTCATTGTTAGGGTTACCCCTCTGGGTGCTGGCTGGGATGCGGGAGGATAGGGAAGAGCTCCCAGCACCCCTGCTCCGTGTGGTTTGTCTTTTTCTTTTTTTAGGCCCCTGCCCATCTGCCCCTCCCTCACCTGAGGCGCTGCCCCCCTGCCTGGACCTGCCCACCCCTGAAAGACTGGCCCCTGGCTCACCTGGTCTTGACAAGGTGTACGGATCTGTGGTCATTGTCCCTCTGCAGAATAAAGATTGCTCAGGCCTGCCTGGCCCTTTGCCTCCAGCTGCTTGGGGAATGGGGGGGGGGGGGTGGGAGCTGCTGGCGGGTGGGGTGGGAGTAGGCTGCCCTACAGCAGTCTCAGCTGGCCAGGGCACAAACTTGTGTGTTGTGGACTTGGGGCTCATTCTAGAAACCCACACCAGTATGTAGTATACCTGTAGTATACCACGGTGGTGTTAGGGGCCAAGCCCACCCCTTCCAGGAGTGCAGTGTGGGCCCAGGATCGATTTCTTTGTAACAAAAAACCATTTATTAAGTAGTCACAACCTAACAAACCCTGCTCACCTGCTTCTTCCCCTTTCGAGCCTCGGAGGGGGCTCCCCGGTGTGCAGAACCACAAAGTGGGGGTCCAAGTGGAGGAGCTCCTGGCTATTCCCCATTGGCCTTGCTGCCAGCCATGGCTCCTCTCTGGTGCCAGAGATTTGTAACCCTGGACTCGAACCTCATCTGCCGGAGGCCTCCTCTGCTGGCAACTCTGGCTAGGGGGCTTGGCCCAGCTTCTGGCCCTTCCACCCCCTGAAGTCCATGCAGCCCTGTGCCCAGCCAGGCCTACTTGAGCACAAGCATGGCCTCCGTGCCGTCCTTGGCAGTCAAGTAGAGACCATGTGTGAGGTAGTACTCCCGCCGCAGGAAGGCATAGAAGTAATCGGAGATGAGCAGGATCTGGGGGGGAGAGAAAAGGTGTGAGAAGCTCTGAGGAACCTACCCCTGAACCTTGGGTCTCTGAGAGGGTAGGCGGGTGTTGGGGTGACCCTGCCCAGGGACTCCTACCTCAGGGCCTAAACTGACCCCACAAGGTCTTGCATTGCCCCCTCCACCCCTGTGCCCCTGTATTGCCCCTCTCCACCCCTGTGGGGTTCACGCCACCTTCCCAGGCCCTGGCCTCTGCACTCCAGAATGTACCTCTGCAGCCAGTGGCCCTTCCAACCTCACCTCTTGGGTGCCCACAGGCTCCTCCATGGTACAGCTGAGCCCCCGGTCAAAGCTGCTGCTCCCATGGTGAACCCATGCCCCCATCTTCACTCCAGGTTCTTAGGCCACAGAATAACCTGATACTTCTGGACACAAGGCCACTAAGTCCTGGCAGTTTTATCTCCCAAACTCTCAGATCCACCCATTTCTACCTGTTCTTACAGCTACCATCCTGGACGAAGCCACTGTCATCGAAACAACAGCAATCTCTGCTCTGGGCTCCTTGGTCTCAGGCCTCCCGCACCCTTGACCCCACCAATCCATTCTCCCTCGCAGCCAGAGGTTGCTTTTCAAAATAAATCTAGGCCTATTACTTCCCAGCTAAAAGTCCTCCAAAGGCTTCCTAGGGCTCCTAGGATGAAGATCAGACTCTTGGGGCTCTGAGGCCTTGTACCTGGTCCCTGCCCCATGTGATGCCTCACCCTCTCACCTGCTCCACCTCACTCAGCTCCAGCCACACTGGCTTCTTTCCTTTTGCTGCAGGATCTCTGCTGTTTCCTCTGCCTACAATGTTCTCTTCCCTTTCATCCAGCCAACATCTGCTTACCCTTCAGGTCTCAGGAAAGATCACTTCCTTAGAGAAGCCCTCCCACACCCCCAGATTGGGTCTTGGCCCCATTAACCTCTACTTGGTAACACAAACTCATCCAAATTGCAGTTTTTCTTTCATCTGTGTGACTGCCTGATGATTGTGCCTCCTCCCCTGGACTGGGCAGGGTCCCCGAGGCGTTCTGCCACCATGGTATCCGTGACCAGCTCAGTCGGCCTTTCCTGGACAGGCCACAGAATCCAAAGGACCCCAGAAGCTCAGTACTATCCCCCTCACAGAAGCCCAGAGAGGAATAAGGACTTGTGCTGTTTTATAATCCCATTCATCCCAAGACTCCCAGTGCCCGGGGCAGGAGGGGCAGAGCCCTGCTGCATGGCAGGATGTGGGGAAAGGGGCTCACAGCCCCATTTCTCAGCCACTTAGAGGCCTCTTAGACCATTAGTATCAACCACCTTGTTGGCATAGATGGGAAGATGGAAGCCCAGTGGAGGAGTGGAGGGGGAACACCCAGCTAGGGTCTTAGAACAGGTCAGAGGTTGAGCTGAGCCTGGGATCTTGGGCTCTGACCTCCGGAGACCCCTGTCCTGGACAGCTTCATACTGTGGGCAGGAAGGAGAACACAGAGGGGCCTGAAGGAAAAGCTGAGGACCTACACCAGAGGAAACTGAGGCACAAAAGGTTCAATAGTTGGCCTGAGACTACACATGAGAGCTGGCCTAGTGGCCGTGACGCTGCAGCAAGGTGATCTACCTGGGGCCCAGTCTGCCACAGGGCAGAGAACTCGCAGCTGAGGGTATCCGTGGAGCTAACAGTCCAGGGAGCCCCCAAGGCTTTGCTCCACAGCTGCCCGTGGCGGGCAGTTACCACAGCAAAGGCTGACCTCACATCCTGCAGCCCCTTTCTCACCTAGGCCCAAGGTGTCTGGTCTGGAGCTGTGGCTAAGCTGGGAGCCAGATGTGATGAGGATCAAATGCAAAGTCACAATTCACAATAAAACAAATGAACCAACTCCAGTGTCACACAAAATCAGCAGCACAAGGATTAGAAAGTCAAAATACAAGGTATTAGGTTGAACCATATGAAATGGCCATTTTTGCAGATCAAAAATGGTTGCATATTGGAAAGTTCATATAGTTCAATTTAATATAAAATGGGGGAAAAAACCAGAGTATGTATGTTATTTACAAGTAACAAAACAAATAACTAAGCCTTTAGGGAACCATTCTTTTTCCTTATAATCCTTAACATTGTAAATTATGTATATGTATTATATTGATTAAAGAAATAAAAGCAACCAGCTCATACATGACTGAATAAATGAGAGAGAATTGCTTTTGGAACCGTTACAGAAGAATTCCAAATAACATACCTCACCCAGGAGGTGCAGCTTAGTTCTTCCTACTCCCCACCCTCTGCCACCAAGGGTGGGCTAGGAGAGGTAACTTACTTCCAAAGAACAGAGCAGGGAAAGAGAAAATAGTAATTCTATCCTGAAGAAGCCCTGCAAACACTGTCTTGAACAAATGAAGGGTAACATCATTATGAAATCAGGTGGCTAGCATGTACCGACTGAGCATTCCAAAAATCCAAACCCCCAACTTATGAAAAGAAAAGCGTAAGAAGTCCAAAATGGGGACACTCTATAAGATACTTGGCCAGCGCTCCTCAAGACTGTCCAGGTCATGAGAAATTAGGAAAGACTGAGAAAGCAGGCAGAGGACATGGGGAAGACAGGACACTTAAATGTAATGTAGTTCCCTGGCTTAGATCATGGGTGTGGAGCATATGGGAACTTTCTATATCTAAAGTTATTCTGGAATTTAAAAGTTTATTTTAAAAAAGCAATATGTTATTATCTGCAGCTATATAAATGAATCTCAAAAATATTTTGCTGCTGGGGTACCTGGGTGGCTGAATCAGTTAAGTGTCCAACTCTTGATTTCAGCTCAGGTCATGATCTCACAGTTCATGGGACTGAGCCCCACATTGGGCTCTGAGCTGACAGCATGGAACCTGCTTAGGATTTTCTCTCCCCCTCTCTCTCTTTCCTTTCCCCACTCACGCTTGTGTGTGCATGTTCTCTCTCAAAATAAATAAATTTAAAATTTTTGCTGAATGAAAGGCAGCTTCAGAAAGTGTACATGTTATGGGTATTGAGGAGGGCACCTTTTGGGATGAGCACTGGGTGTTGTATGGAAACCAATTTGACAATAAACTTCATATATTGAAAAAATAAAAAAAATTATAAAAAAAGAAAATGTACATGTTAAGATTTGTGTTTTTCACCTTATATAAATTTCATATAAGAAAAACATAAGTAAGTATTGAGCTCTGGTTAATAATATACATGCTAAGATATTTAGCAGGAAATATAGTGATATCTATACTTTGTGGGGTTTTTTTTAATTTTATTTAAATCCAGGGGCACCTGGGTGGCTCAGTCGGTTAAGCGTCCGACTTCGGCTCAGGTCACGATCTCGCGGTCCGTGAGTTCGAGCCCCGCGTCGGGCTCTCTGCTGACAGCTCAGAGCCTGGAGCCTGTTTCAGATTCTGTGTCTCCCTCTCTCTGACCCTTCCCCATTCATGCTCTGTCTCTCTCTGTCTCAAAAATAAATAAACATTAAAAAAATTTTTTTAAATTTTATTTAAATCCAAATTAGTTAACATATAGTGTAATAATGATTAAAATAAGGGATTGAGGGGGGCGCCTGGGTGGCGCAGTCGGTTAAGCGTCCGACTTCAGCCAGGTCACAATCTTGCGGTCTGTGAGTTCGAGCCCCGCGTCGGGCTCTGGGCTGATGGCTCGGAGCCTGTTTCTGATTCTGTGTCTCCCTCTCTCTCTGACCCTCCCCCGCTCATGCTCTGTCTCTCTCTGTCCCAAAAATAAATAAAAAACGTTGAAAAAAAATTAAAAAAAAAAAAAAAAAATAAAATAAGGGATTGAGGGATGGATAATTTGTGATCACAAAAGTATAGTAAAATGTTAACGGTAGAGTCTAGGTGGTAGGTATATGGGCGTTCAATGTTAAATCTTTCAACTTTGCTGTGTCTGTGAAAATTTTCATGATAAAGTGTAAGGGGAGGGTGGTATGGAGGGAAGAGTCCTGTGTGCCAGCTTGATCTGTCTGGAACCAAAGGTCAGTGTTCCCGATTGGGTGACCTGACCCTGGCCTATGGGGAAGGCATCTTGGGGACACCAGGCTGGCCTGGAGGCTTGGCTCTTTGAGACACCCCTAGCTAGTAACAGGCTGGCCAAGACAACCTCCCTCTTCTGACCTTGGGGCTTTCCATTTGGGCTAAGGAGCAGGGATTTCAGGCCCTGGGATTCAAGCTATATAGCAGCTACAGATCCAGAGCCCCTCTGCCCAGTCTAGGTGGGGGAAGTTGGGCAAGGAGCAATGGAAAGAGCATGGACAAGTTAGTGGTTGTGTGACCCCATGTAAGTCACTTTCCCAAATCTAAGCTGCATTTTCCTCATCTGTAAAGTGAGTGATAAAACTAGTTTACTCACAATGGTGGCTCCCCCAATCTTTGCTCTGTCCCTGTGTGTTTTCAGAGACCTGAAGAACAGCCCATTCTTTATTTTTATTTATTTTTTATTTTAAGAAGATTCCATGCCCAATGTGGGGCTCGAACACATGACCCTGAGATCTAGGGTCACATGCTGTACTGACTGAGCTGGCCAGGCGCCTGAGAAGCCCATTCTTTTTTTTTTTTTTTTTTTTTAATTTTTTTTTTTTTAACGTTTATTTATTTTTGAGACAGAGAGAGACAGAGCATGAACGGGGGAGGGTCAGAGAGAGAGGGAGACACAGAATCGGAAACAGGCTCCAGGCTCTGAGCCATCAGCCCAGAGCCTGACGTGGGGCTCGAACTCACGGACCGCGAGATCGTGACCTGAGCTGAAGTCGGACGCTTAACCGACTGAGCCACCCAGGCGCCCCAAGAAGCCCATTCTTTAAAGTGGCCCTTAAGAGCTGTGGCTGGACTCCTTAGCTTCTCTCTTGCCATCAACCAAGTCCTGCCAATCCCCTTCCTCAGACTTCCACCTCAGCCTCCTTTTATCCCTCCCACTGCCACCTCTTTCCAGAAGGCCTCCTGCATCCTCCTGGCCCCTGAGGGATCTCTCTCAGGTTCTCAGTGTCTATCTGTCTGTCTCTCTCCCTCACACACACACACACACACACACACGAACGAACCCTTCACTTGTCTGCTCAGAAGCCCCCAGTGCCCCACTCTGCCCCGCACCATACCCACATGCCCAAGGAGCCCTGAACACAGCCTGGTCCTGAAAACACTTTGTGGCCACACCTCACTGCCTCAGCTGGAATGGCTCTTCCCACAAAGGGCTCCTGCTTATCCCTAGAGAGGAATCATCTGCATCTCCTGCCCCAGATTCTTCCCTAACCCCATGCTCAGTTATATGATCCCTGGGATGAAGTCACTTCCTGTTGGCCTCCCAACCAGATGGGATGGCATCTGCTCCAGCTCTGTGACCCCAGACCCAGGAAAGGGCTGGCACTCTGGGAGTGCTTTGCTGGTCCCCTCCCCCTTTTGAGGGCTCAGTCAGACCACATTTCTCTCACTGGCAGCCATGATGGTTCCAGCACTATCTTTTGGGCCACGATGAAGATTTAATGAGGTAGCTGATAAAAGGATGGCCAGTGACAGGGAGAGGCACTTCACAAGTGGAATAAAATGGTTAGAACATGCTCCATTACAGGGTGGGGAAGTGGAGAGACAGGGAAACCAACAACTTCTGGGTAGCTGCTCCGGACCAGGCTCTTTAATTTAAAAAATCATTAGAGGGTTGGGGGATGGGCAAAATGGGTGAAGAGGAGTGGGAAGTACAGGCTTCCCATCATGGAATGAAAAGTCACCGGAATGAAAGGTACAGCACAGGGACCAGTCAATGGCACTGTAATAGCGCTGCATGGGGACAGATGGCAGTTACACTTCTAGGCACAGCATAAGTGAGCTGTCCAATCACTAGGCTGTACACCTGAAACCAATGTAACATTGTGTGTCAACTGGACTTGAATTTAAAAAAAGCACATCACTGAATTTTCACAACATTCCGGGGTAGGGTTTATAAGCCCCACTCAGAGAGGAGCAAACTCCAAGCTCAAGGGTCTTGCCCAGGGTCACATGGGAGTAAGGGAAGCATTTGGGCTGCAATGCCAGTCCTGCCTGAGGCCCAAGCCCTACTTCTTCCCATCCTCCCCACAGCCCCTCCCAGTTAAGGATTCTGGGGAGCGAAAGGTCTGTAACCACACATGTGGGTCCTGTTATGGGCCCATGCTGGCCCTTGGTCTACACTAACACCCCTGATGAGGCTGTGCTCCCAGGTCCCAGTCCTGACACTTAGCCAGGAAGAGAGTTTTTTGGGAAAAGGCAAAATAAGTATCAGAGACATCCGAGCCAGTGAAGGCTGTTACCTCGGTGCGTCTAGAAGCTGTGGGGCTCACAAGAGCAGCCTCGGCCAACACTGGCACCTAGGCTGCCAACTTCCCAGAGAAGCAGCTGCTGTCACCCCAGGCATGTCACAGTTCCCCAGGTCTACTGCTTGGGCTGGAGATGCTGACACTGGACAGCTAACCTGCACCTGCGGGAGCTCACGTGGTTGTTACCATCAACAATCAAAGCACAGCATCCTCTGCCCACGCTGCCTGGGGTCCAGGAACGTGGGAGCCAGAGGGGCCGACGGCTGACTCGTGGAGCTGGACGGGGCTTTGGCGTGACCCAACCCAGGCCTGAGTGGACACATGTGGGAGATGATGGCGGAGAACCGAGCTCCACCCTCTATCTCTAAAGATGCAAAGTAACGGGAAAGTCACTATACCTCCATCTTGGGGTCTGGAAGGCCACAATGTAAGACCAAAGCCGGTATGATGGCAATTGTCATCCAGGTGGCTCTTTTCAATTCACAAAAGCTTTCCTCACCCAACTCTGTACTGAGTCCTCACAGCCACCCTTCTTGTAGGCAGAGAAACGGAGGCCGCTATCACCTCTCACCAGATTTAAACAGCCTCCCTGGGCTCCAGATTCCAGCTCACACCCCTCACCTCTACCCCTCCTGGCATGGTGAGGTTTTCCAACCAAAGATGGGATCACAGTTATCCTCAGCCTAAAACCACAGACTCAGCCCAGTACTCAGCATGCTAGGGCTCCCACCCTCTGGCAGGGCACGCCAGCCCCGCAGAACTGCCTTCCACACTCCCTCACTCATGCTCTCTTCCTCCCAGGTCTCACCACCCAGAGCCAGGTTTGCATCTACCCGCTCCGGGGATGCCACGTACAGGCTGCCTCCCCACAGAAGCTTCCTTACCCGCCTCAGCTCTGAGCTCCCCAGCCTCTTTAACCCATCCATAGCACCACCCGGCTGCTCTGACCCTGACCGGTTCCTTTTCTTTCTCTCCCACAGACCTTGGGCTCCGAGGAGGCAGGGCTGTGTCTCATTCACACTCTGCTAGCAGAGTGCCTGGCAAATAACAAATGCCCAATATATACAAATAAATTAATTAGGCCCAAGAATTTATGTGACTTGCCTAAGGCCAGTGAGCCATGACAGAGGGGCTGGGAGTCACCATCGAGGCTAGACCTCCAAACCCAGGCTTTCTGCTGACCTTGCCCCCCTATATTTAGCTCAGGCTTTTCCTGTCACTCTGGCTGTAGGAGGAGAGAAGGCAGGGAAGGGCCTGTGAGAGCCACGCTTGGGATGCTGAGCACAGAGTTTGAAGACAGGAGGGATGAAGGAATGAATGAAGACCTGGCAAAATGCCACCTGGAAGGAAAGCAAAGTAAACACACACACTGAGCTGGACGACAGCAAGGGCTCCAGCCTGGGCCACAGGCCCCTCGTGTCAGGAGGAAGACCTCTTCCCCCACCGCCCCACACACATACCCTGGATCTTGCAGTCAGGACCATACACAAAGCACGGATTAAATCTGAAATGGGCCCTGGCTGTCCACAAATGGGGGCTATGCACCACCCAAACACTGATGATCTGCCCAACATGTCCCCAGACATTTATTTCCTCATTGTCCCATTCCCCAGAATGACACGCCAGACCAACTGAAAGGTAATTCCAGGAGACAGGACTGTGGTTTCATTTGTGCTGGAGCAAATAAGCCAGTCCTGAGCAGGACCCAACATGTCAGAGGGCTTGTGGCAGGACCCCAGGGCTCCAGGCTTCCTTGAAGACAGCAGAATGGCCAAGGCAGGGCCACCTAGGATCTACAGGTTCTATACTACAAGGAGAAGGGATCAGAGCCGGCAGCCCATGGTGAGGAGGCAGCAGTTCATGGACCTGCTGGGACACTCTCTGGACACTGGGGATCCATTTTGGACACGGACACAGAACAGGAGCGGGGCTTTCAGGGTCAGCCACGTGGGGTCTGGCTCTGACCCCCTAGGAATCCAGCAGGACCTGCCACAGGCCCAGCTTTGTCCTAAACAGATACTAGGACTGGGAGGTTAGGGTACACAGGATTATACGGGATCACTGGTCATAAAATGTGGTTTCAGATTCCAGCTCATTCCATTTATTTATCAATAAACAGTCACTGAATATTCCTGGTGCTGGTGATACACTTGTGAAGAAGACAGACCTGGAGCTGCCCTCATGGAACCTCCAGTGTAACAAGAGGACACGATAAATGAGCATAAATAAACACACCCCTCAGAGCTTGGGGACTTCCAGGCCTCCACTTGGTCATTTGTACTGGTGCCTCCCTCAAAAGGCAGTTATAAGGGGACTAAGTGTATTCCTTATTATACAAGAACAAAGAAAAACAGCTTAAGAAGCTATCAGGAGGGGAGCAGCTCCATCAACTGTGATGAGGCACTTCCCTCTTATACAAACAAGAAAAGATCACGAAGATGTTTTATTGAAAGGAAAAAAGTCATACTTCATCATGTTGCCAATAATAAAACACACACACACAAATAAAGCTCTTCTCCGGGAGCACACAAGTACATGGGAACGTACAAGGAAAGGTCCAGAAGGCCACACAAGCACATGATCCAGAAGATTAAAGGGATCATACGGGCCTGGCTCCTAGTAGGCACTCCTTAAACATGAGCCACTATTAATTATAATTTTAGGGGGAGATTTCCTTATGTTTCCTGTTTTTAAGATGAATTAGGGTGAGTCGGATGTTTTATCTTACTCCTTTAAAAAAGCTAAATTTAAACACGTTACTTTTTGTTTATATATAATCTTTGATGACTATTTTTCTTCTGCTGGTTGCTGACCTGCAGAAGAAAAGAGTTTTGTTTTTTTGTTTTAAAAAAAAAAAAAAAGGGAAGAAGTTTGTTTTGTCTGAGTGTTTCCCTGGGAATTTGCTCTGGGTATCTGAATAGCAGGTCACTGGTGCTACTTCTCATGTTAACATATGATAATAGCAACAGGACCTACACATGCCCAAATCCAGGGAGGCTGGGTTGTCATCCCTGGTTTTAAGAACACTACAACCCAATAAGTCAGTCAGAGAAAGACAAATATCATAATTATGACTTCACTCATATGTGGAATTTAAGATACAAAACAGATGAACATAAGCAAAAAAATATATAAAAACAGAGAGGGAGACAAATCATAAGAGATTCTTAAATACAGAGAACAAACTGACGGTTGCTGGCGGGGTGGGGGGGGGATAGGCTAAATGGGCAAGGGGCATTAAGGAGGGCACTTGTTGGGATAAGCACTGGGTGTTATATGTAAGTGATGAATCACTAAATTCTACTCCTGAGACCATTATTACACTATATATTAACTAACTTGGATTTAAATGAAAAAAATAGTAAGTTTAAAAAAATTTTTAAAAAAAATCAAAAAGTTTTCTGCCCATAAAAAAAAACAACACTGCAAATCAAAGAAGTCAAGTTACTTGAAGGTCACACAGTGAGGAAGTAGAAGAGGACCTCAACCAACCAATCTACCTCAATCTCTCCTCCTCCCCCATCTTTCTTACACATGTGCATGAGCGTGCATGCACACACACCCTATGGATGTTTTACTGTTGTCATTTCCTGGTTACTGACTCTGAGGCACAATTATAATTAACAAATGATCCATGCCACATGCTGAAAAATACTTCATGGCCCCAAGGGGAAAGGATGGAGCCTAAGTCACTGGTTTATCTGCCAGTGGAACTAAGAATTTACCAACACAGATTGTTGTATAACAGAGTGTGGCACTGACCAACTCAAACAGAGCAGGACTTAAAATCTGTGGGTCAAGGTGCTCTCTGCATTCAGCAATGATGGACTGGGCTCCTGATGCCTGCTGAAAATCCAGCTCTTCCCAGGACAGCTTGATCAGTCTTGCCCAGGGAGGGGAGAGGGAGGACCAAGAACTCTAAGACATCATTCCAGCTAGAAGAGCTGAAAACAGCCAGCTGTGGGATTGAAGGTGTGTCCCCAAATGCCATACATCTCAATGGCAGCACTGACTGTAGGTCAGATGGAAGTGGACCTGGCTTGAGCTGTGGAGACATGTAGGGACTTCATCAGCCACAGAGACCAGGTTCTGGCAGAAGCTGGAGAAGGGTTAAGGACAGAGCTACTAGCCACTAACCTCTGCCAGAGGGGTGCCCTGGCCCCCAACCTGCCCACTTCCCAGACCTTTCACTCTCCAAGTGTAAAAGGCCCAGCTGCTACTCCTTGCTCCCCAGGGCATTCCCTGACCACTCACAACAGGAAAGGTTCCCTCTAGATTCCTCCAGCGGTTACTCTCCCCACTTGGCCATTAATCACACAATGTTCTCCCTGGCTATCTTTGTTTCACTCATTCATTCAACAAGTGTTTGCTAAACACCTGCCCTCTGCCAAACCCAAAGCTGCCTGCAGTGGGAAGGACAGGCAGATCTCTGCTGGTAAGAAGCTTACAAGCAGGTCTGGTCTGGGAGGCAGAGAGAGAAACAAGTAATGTAAAGTTACAAACTGGGATAAGTGCTTGGAAGAAACAAACAGGGGGCTAAGAAGAGACAGTGAGGCAGGGGAATCTTGTGGAAGGCCTTTTTAAGGAGCAGATACTCAACAATTTACTAAAATTCTAAATGTCTCATATTTGTCCTCTGTTGCTCCCAAACAGCCTGAAGGCAGGTGTGTATAACCCTCATGAGGGGCACTCTTCTACCTCAGTCAATGCTCCAGGACAGGGACAGGACTTGAGTGACTGCCTTGGTGAATAAGTGCCCCATGTGATATGTCCCTTTAGTGATCTGGCAGCAGCAGCCACAAAGCCCAAACAAAGCCAGCAGTCCCAGAAAACACTCGACCTGACAAAGTTGTCTGACTCAGAGCCACAGAGTCCAGACCCAAGGTGGCCGATGACAAAGGTGTGCCAATGTCTGCACAACTGCCAGTTTATAAGCACTACAGACCACAGCTAAGAGCCACAGAGGTTGGTATGACCTGTCTGAAGGGCAACATGGCAATATCTGCCAAAAATGCACAATGCACATGTCCTCTGATCCAGTAAATCCCACCACCTGGAGTTTACCTTAAGAAAATGGTATATGAGGGGCACCTGGGTGGGTCTGTTGGTTAAGCATCCCACTTTGGCTGAGGCCATGATCTCACGGTTCATGAGTTTGAGTCCCACATCGGGCTCTGTGGAGACAGTGCCAAGCCTGTTTGGGATTTTCGCTCTTACCTCTCTCTCTGCCCCTCCCCTGCTGGAGCTTTCTCACTCTCTCTCAAAATAAATAAATAAAAATCTTAGAAAAGAAAAAGAAAAAGAGGAGAGGAGAGGAAACGAGGAGAGGAGAGGAGAGGAAACGAGGAGAGGAGAGGAAACGAGGAGAGGAGAGGAGAGGAAACGAGGAGAGGAGAGGAGAGGAAACGAGGAGAGGAGAGGAGAGGAAACGAGGAGAGGAGAGGAGAGGAAACGAGGAGAGGAGAGGAGAGGAAACGAGGAGAGGAGAGGAGAGGAGAGGAAATGAGGAGAGGAGAGGAGAGGAAACGAGGAGAGGAGAGGAGAGGAGAGGAAACGAGGAGAGGAGAGGAGAGGAGAGGAAACGAGGAGAGGAGAGGAAACGAGGAGAGGAGAGGAGAGGAGAGGAGAGGAGAGGAGAGGAGAGGAAACGAGGAGAGGAGAGGAGAGGAGAGGAAACGAGGAGAGGAGAGGAAACGAGGAGAGGAGAGGAGAGGAGAGGAGAGGAGAGGAGAGGAGAGGAAACGAGGAGAGGAGAGGAGAGGAAACGAGGAGAGGAGAGGAGAGGAGAGGAAACGAGGAGAGGAGAGGAGAGGAAACGAGGAGAGGAGAGGAAACGAGGAGAGGAGAGGAAACGAGGAGAGGAGAGGAAACGAGGAGAGGAGAGGAAACGAGGAGAGGAGAGGAAACGAGGAGAGGAGAGGAAACGAGGAGAGGAGAGGAAACGAGGAGAGGAGAGGAAACGAGGAGAGGAGAGGAAACGAGGAGAGGAGAGGAAACGAGGAGAGGAGAGGAAACGAGGAGAGGAGAGGAAACGAGGAGAGGAGAGGAAACGAGGAGAGGAGAGGAAACGAGGAGAGGAGAGGAAACGAGGAGAGGAGAGGAAACGAGGAGAGGAGAGGAGAGGAAACGAGGAAAAGAAAAAAGAAAAAGAAAGAAAAGAGAAAGAGAAAGAAAAAGAAAACACTATATGAGATTCAATGGAGGGATGCCCAAGGCATTTATAGCATTTATTCTGTTTATAGCAGAACCATCAGAAGAAACCTCAACGTCAATCAGTAGGGGCCTACCTAGTCAAATAAATCAAGCTCCTCCTACCCACAGGCTCTCAGAACCATTATCAAGAGGAGATCACGAGGTGAAAAACTGCAAGCCAAAGAGCAGCACCTAGAGTAGGAGGCCATTTCTTTATATAAACAAGAAAGCTCTGTATGTGTGCATACGTACTGAGAGCTGTCTGTAAAGGCACAGAGAATGTCTGCAAAGATGCATCAAACTGATCCTGATCATGATATATGCCCTGGGATGGGAAGACATGGACCTTTTTGTTCCATATGCTTCTATTTTGTTTGCTTTCTCATCCCAGCAATGAATTCAGGTATTGTGTGACTAAAAGTACATTTTAAAAAGATTAAAAGAAAAAGGTAAAAGACAATGCCAAGAGCTCAGCCTGAATTTTCTCCATAGCTCAGCCACTAGCACACTCCTTTTGTTCCCAGCCCCAGCCCTATTTTCCAACAATTCAGTCTCTCCTGCCTTAGAAGTCACCTGAGCACTTGCAAACACCTCCCATGCCATTTACAGAGACCCTCCCTCCTAATGGCAACCACAGGGGGGAAAAGCTGTTATCTGGCAAGTTCCACAAATACTTCATAATCACTGCAACTGTATTTCTGACCCACACCTGACACTTATGACCTGATGACAAGCTGTGGACTATTTCAGTGGAGATTGCCAAGCCCCACAGAGGCCCAGGGCAGGTCCAATGCCCTCACATGCCAGCCATCACTTTCAAAGGATAATTAAGGGATTTCAGCAAGACACAAGGGCCAGAACAACCTTTTGGATTTTCTCGAGGTGTTAAGTTGAATCCTGCAGATTTCTGTTGGCACAGGACACAGGAGGTGCCGAGCATCTATCATGAACAGCCTGTGTGCGACAGGCCGAGCAGACCCTCCGGCACAGTCCCACCCAGACTACAGGGCCCTCTGTCTCTCTTCCTGCTGTTCACAAACCAAGATAAATAGCTGGGCTGGACGTTAATTGTCCAGAAATGTCCGTGCAGGAAATACCAGACCCATCACTCACTGCAAAAGCCCAAACTCCTCCCTCCTTCTTTCCCAGCAGCTAACCTTGGAGGGAAAGATCTCCTCCGGGGACTCTTCACTGGCATCATTAGTCTCTCCAGCTAGCCTGGCTTCCCATCCAGCCCATAACGCACAGGAAATGCCTGGCTGCACCAACAGCCATTGAAATGGTAAACGGTACAACTGATTCTCATAAGACCGCACAAGGAGGACAGAGCTGACCTAAGGGAACTTCAGAAAAGTTTGCTAGACCACCTGCAACAGAGTCTCTGAGAAAGCTTATTAAAAATACAAACTCCTGACGCTGCTTTCCACATCTATTGACTCAACATTCTTGGGAGTAGGGTCAGAGAATGTTTTGTGTTTGTTTTTTTAACAATCAAAGCCATGTAATTGTGACAGTCACAACATAACCATAGGATTTAAAACACTAACAGGGAATCTGCATTCTTAACAACCACCCTCTCACTCTGAGAACCACTGCTCTATGGCACCAAGGGAGGGGCTTCCCCTGGGTCAGGGGGAGATCAGAGCTCCTAGCTGGTACCTCTGACCCCTACAGCCTCCTCACCCACTATTCCCAGCCCCACCATCTGTGCTCCAGACTTACCCAACAGCTAGACCGAACTATTTTCTCATCTTGCTGCCTTTGCCCCTGCTCTCCCAGAGTCTGAAAAGTCTCTCCTCCTCCTGCCTCTGCCCTCTGCCCACCACACACACTGCACTCAGTACAGTGACACACAGCCCAGGCACTGTTATAGAAAGAGGGTGGCCTCAGAAATGGAGCCTTCCCTGAATTTGGTTCTTGGCTCCTCCGATGACCTTGGGCAAGAGACAACCTGTGTGAGGCTCTGTTACTATTTGTAAACTAGTGATAACACTATCTCACAGACTTGCTGTGAGAATTAATGGGGTGATAGCTCAGCATGGTGCCCAGTAAATGCTGGCTGAATTCACCTTTCCTTTGCTCTCTTTAATCCTCTCTACTGGACCATGAGCTACTTCAGGCAAACTGTCCCCTCGCTCACACCCAAACCCCTAGTTTGCAGAACCCAGGGCCTCTGTTGAATGTCTGAGGCTACAAAATGAATCCCCGTGCAGTGCTCTTACCTGCCCAACGTTGAAGGTCAATGTGATGGCATAAAAGAAATTAGAGTTGGCACTTCCTGCATAAATCCAGAGGTGCCACAGGACAGGGAAGAGCAGGGAGCAGACGATAATGATGCAGGCGAGGACAAAGATGTTTCTCAGGACTGCAAAGACAGACACTCACAATTAACCAAATGCTGATTCTCCTTGGAACCCTTTCTTATGGGCACGGCTCCACAGGACGAAGAAGCCCAGGGAGAGCCTGGGTAGCTCAAAGGCAGAAACCCTCCCCCAGATTCAGAGACTCTGGGGTGCCAAGAGGCAAGCCTCAAACCCTTGAGTCAATGGCTCCCCATGCCCAAAGCTGGTGTGAAGTCCTAGGTTTGGACTCTGCACCTCCCACTGTGGGCCTGGCTAGTTACAGGTGGCAATGCTGTGAATGCCTCTGGGCACCACAAAGGGGGCGTTTTAGCAAGACAATTCCCTCTGCCCCACAATCTAGGGGTGTCCAAGGGTAATTTCTCCCATCCCCAAGCAGGGTGCTGTCTGTCCACATGGGATCATGGACAGGAAGGGCAGTGTGAACCT
Source organism: Neofelis nebulosa (assembly GCF_028018385.1). NCBI lineage: Eukaryota > Metazoa > Chordata > Mammalia > Carnivora > Felidae > Neofelis > Neofelis nebulosa. The sequence goes on from NC_080790.1 coordinate 117,150,025, forward strand.
ATGGAGATTAGAGTCACGGTGAGTCTCTATGGTGCCACAGCCCTGGGTCTTAGGAAATGCTTTCCATTTTCCTTAACTCACATCTTAGGTTGTCTGCCTTGCTCTTCAAATGTCCTTCACTCTTCCTTGGAGGATTTGAAGAGCTCTTCTGACACCCTCCCTCTAACATCACCGCCCCACACTCCCAGAAGGATTGAAGAATCCCACCAGGGAGAGGCCCTCCCCAAAGCCCCAGGGAGGACCTGCTACACATGGGGGTATGGGCAGGCAGGCAGGCAGAGTGCAGCTGGAGGGAAGGAGCAGGACAGTGCAGCCCAAACTTGTCAAGGTGTTGTCAGAAAGACAAACACCTTGGTTAAAATCCCTGCTCTGCCAGCAAATTTCTCTGTCTCAGCTTTCCTATCTCTAAAACAGGGCTAGAATAGGGGCTACTTCATAGGAGGGTTACATGAATTAAACAAGATATGTGAAAAACCCGGCACAGATATATTACTGACTACTTTCTAAGGCTGCTGTAACAAATCACCACAAACTTGGTGGTTTAAACAATACAGCTTATATTACAGTTCTGGGTCTCACAGGCTAAAATCAAGGTACCTGCGTGCCCGCTGGAAACTCTAGGGCAGAAGCCATCCGTTTGCCTTTGCAGCGAGGCAGCGGCCTGAGTTCACCTCACAACCCCCTTCCTACTCCACCCAGCAACGCCAAATAAGTCCTTGCTACCCTGCATCACTCACATACCCTCCTCTTTTGCTTCCCTCTTCCACTTTTTTTTTTTTAGAAAAATAGACTTTAGTTTTTAGAGAAGCTTCAGGTTCACAGCAAAACCATATGGAAGAGATTTCCCACCTCCAGCTCTTCCACTTTCTAAGGGCCCTTGCAGATTACACTGGTCCCACCTGGATAATCCAGGCTAATTTCCCCATCTGAAAAGCCTTAACTTTAAGTCCTTTTGCCACATAAAGTAATATATTCACAGGTTCTGGGGATTATGTGGACATCTTTGTGGGGAGGGAGCATTTTCTGGCTATCACACTGTGCTCCTCCTACCTTTTAACTCAATTAGGGGTATGTGACAGTAGGATTATGTGCTATTTTTATTTCTTTCTTTACACTTTATTGTATTTTAAAGAAAATAATAAGTATTACTTAAAATAAACTAATTAAGAGAGCACCTTTAAAAAAAACAACTTACCACTGGGTCTGGGTCCCAGCAGGCACTTAATGAACAGAAGTTCCCTTCCCCTCTCTGATCCTGACCTTTAGGAAATCCCTTCCTCCAAATCAGAGTCTGGGGAGACTTAAGAGATGGGAGCCTCCCAAACATTGAGGTCGTTTGTCCTGGCTGTACGGACACTTGGTAGAACTGCTATACCAGGGTTTCATGCATCAGAAGGGGGACTGGATTACACATGTGATTCTCAATTCTGGCTGCAAAATAAAATCACCGGGGGAGCCCTACCTGGACTAAGTATATCAGAGTGTCTCGGGGTGGGGCCTAGATATCCGTATTAGTTTGTAACTGCTTCTCTGGTGAGTCCAATATGCAGCCAGCACTTCCAATCAAAGGATGACAGCTGCAGACCCCTGGCAAATAAGACATCCAGACCAGTCTGCGACAGATTTCACTGGTCTTGTCACAGTCACAATCATCAGAACAAGGTAGTTCAGAGTTCTTGTTAAAGGCGAATGTTTTGAATTTAAGATTCATGAGAAGTGACAGGTGTCTCTTTGTTCCTGATTGTTGTTGTTAAAAAGTCCTTTCTCAGGGTGCTTGGGTGGCTCAGTCCGTTAAGCATCTGACTTTTGATTTCGGCTCAGGTCATGATTTCATGGTTTGTGAGATCAAGCCTGGCATCCGGCTCTGTGCTGACAGCATGGAGCCTGTTTGAGATTCTCTCTCTCCCTCTCTCTTTCTCTCTCTCTCTCTCTGCCCCTTCCCCACTCTCATCTATGTCTCTCTCTCAAAATAAACATTTTTTTCAGTAAGTCCTTTTATGGGGGCACCTGGGTGGCTCAGTCAGTTAGGCGTCCGACTTCGGCTCAGGTCATGATCTCATGTTCTGTGAGTTCGATCCCCGCATCGGGCTCTGTGCTGACAGCTCAGAACCTGGAGCCTACTTTGGATTCTGTGTCTCCCTCTCTCTCTGCCTCTCCCCCACTCATGCTCTTTCTCATTCTTAAAAAATAAATAAACATTAAAAAAAAATTTTTTTTAAGTCCTTTTATGAAATGGTGATGAATGGCTGGCAGTTGACTGTTTTAATGTTGTCAGCAAAATAAGTTGGCAACCCTGTCACCAGAGTTTAAAAAAAATGTTAGCAGTCTGTGAACTCCCATACTTTGGAAACACTGGCATGGAGAGCTTGCGGGTCCTTTTTTCCTGACCTGAAAGTTCCATGATTCTGGGTTTTCAAAGCTGGGAGGGTAAAGCCCTGACTCAAGCCTTCCCGAGACTGTAGGGAAAGCCTCCTCCTTGCTCCCAGAACAAGAAGTCTGGGAAAGGGTTATGTGCATGGAGAATTACTATTATTAAACAATGTTACAACCTCAAGAAAGGAGAACAAACCTTTGCCATTCCTCCACTCCCACATCACTATTTACATTTCTCAGTGGTTCTTTCTGATCCCCTGGGCTGAAAAAAATCTATGCTATTCCTAAAACAAATCCTGTGGCCTGAGAGCCCAGGTAGGCCTTTGTTCCCTGCCTCTAGCCACTCTGGATTTCAGACAGGGTGACAAGAAGGTAACAAAGTGCACAGAGACTGGGAAGGCTCCCATGCAGCTCCTGGCTGCAATTACAAACAGCTGCAAAGATACATTCCCATGTGCCTGGAGGAACTGTCACCAGCATCCAGTTGGCTTCCGGCCTGTGGTGACCTTTGCAAGAACTGGGAGCTGCTACTCACTCTTGCTGGCTGACAGGCCAGAGGATTAAAGCTATACACCAGAACACACAGAGCTGGGACCTGGGGCACAGGACAGCTTGTTCCAGGCACCAGGTGTCAGAGATGACCAGGACCTAATGAGACGAAAGGCTCACGCTTCCTTAGACTTACTGGGTCAGATGGAATCAGATTCCCTACTACACCCACGGTGGCTTATCCAGTCTCTGCCTCGGTTGCTGACAAGCTGAAACTTCAGGCAAGTCACCTTCCCTCTCTGAGCCTCAGTCACTCAGAAATAAAATTCCACTTGAAGAATCCAGTCCAACTGGCAGGAGTGCAGGGGGGGAACTGGGAGCTTCAAAGGTGCTTATTATGTTATTATTCTCTTTAATTTGTCTGGTTTTTTAATCCCTAGTCTCTTATATTTATACAATAGTTAATAAAAACAACACACACACACATACAAATACAGCCTTTGGTAACTGGATCTTTCAGCTGGACCACTGTAGGCTAGCACCAGCTCTGCCAGCAGGCTGTTCCCTAACACCACAATTGTGTGTCTGTATGACTCATCCTGGTCCCAAGCACCACAGAGTCCCAGCGTCTGGGGCCTATACTTGGGGCAGGGCCGACATACCTGGTCTCCTCCCCACTGGCCAGGACAGGAAAACAAAAAGGTGAATGTGTGAGCAGGCATGTTAGCACTGGCAACTAATGTTTAAATTGAATTCTTAGCCACATTTCAAGTCTGAGTACCTTCACCCTAGACTCACAGACTTCTCAGTCTCCACTCATGGGTCCAAAGGACTAGGCTGGAGATGCTCCTGGCTGAATGTAACGACTCACAGCTGTCATGACCCAAACAGATACCGAGCATGAATATTCTCTGCCACAGTTGCTGGCCACTGGGGGCGGGGGGCTGGGGGGGGCGGGGGTGGTGGCAAAGGGCAGCCCACATTCTGTGCAGAGTCTTCAGTCAAGCTGAACTGTAAACTATTCGCCCAGACAGCCAGCAACAGCATCTATTAGATCATCTAGGTTTCTGGGAACCCCATCCTTAATTTCTCTGCGTCAACCCCGGAGGGCATAAAATAGCTTATTTCAAGCTTTGAAAAGTACGTTCATTCCAATGACCCTGAATGACTCTACCAAGCCTGAAGCTTTGATCACGGAATTATGTAGGAACCCCCCCACCCGCATGATTCTTACTAATGGTAACTGCAGTGCTATTTATATACATTATTTCTCAAACTTAAAACACCCCTGGAAGATATTCTCCCCATTTTACAGATTAAAAACCAAGTGACTCAGAAAGGTTAGATGAATTTCCTAAAAAGAGAGAGCTGGTAATGGGAAAGCCAGGATCCAGATTCAAGTCTTTCTGGCTCCAGACTGTGTTCAGCAATATGGGATGAAATATTTTTTTTAAATTTTTTTTTGAATGTTTATTTTTGAGACACAGAGAGAGAGAGAGAGAGAGAGAGAGAGAGGGGGAGAGAGAGAGAGAATGAGCAGGGGAGGGGCAGAGAGAGAGGGAGACACAGAATCCAAACCACGCTCCAGGCTCCGAGCTGTCAGCACAGAGCCCGACGTGGGGCTCGAACTCACGAGCCGTGAGATCATGACCTGAACCGAAGTCAGACGAATGCTCAACCAACTGAGCCACACAGGCGCCCCGGGATGAAAGATTATTAAGGGCAAGAGACAGTTAAGAAAAAAATGACTCTACTTCTGAGGAAAGAGGATCAATGTCCCCAAGACCCACACTGTCACAAACTGGGGTATGTCCACATGTTTGGAGGTGGCCTCATGATTTGTCACTGGCCACTCTGCTGGGGGAGGGGGGGGCACCAGACTGACTCTGAGCCTGCTGGACTGGGTGATTCTTATCTGTGCAATGAGGATGTCATAGGCAGAAAACGCCACTTACTCCTCCCAGTCAGGCAGGACTGGTCACTGCCCCACAGGCCACCACCTGCGAGAGTAGTGTGCCTTGCCCGCCCACCTGCTGTTTACCTTAGCTCAGAGGCCCAGTCTTACAGGTAGGTTTCCTTCTGGCAGCTGGTCAGTTTCACTTCCTGGTTGACACCCAGGCATCCCCAAACAATAACAAAGATTTCCTTCCTCTGAAGCCTGTCCTCCCCAAGTTCACTCTTGATACCTGGCTGTGCACTCCACTGCTATGGAAAATTCCATAGCTCCCTTCCCATTTTAGATTAGAGAATCGAGTATTGGGCACTTACACTGCCTGTTTATTACAGGGCTTAAAAACTCATCCAAAAACATGTGCTGAGTTGTGTGGGTCAGGTCTGATCCTGGGTGCTGGGGACACAGAGGTGAGTGAATCATAAGTCTGCCCCCAGGGAGCCCACAAACACTGAAGAGAACCCATGCAGAGGGCTAAAAGCCCAACTGAGGAAAATACTGGCAGTCTCGGAAGCATAACTAGCTCACTGTATGCCATCTTCTGAGGGGGGACATGGTTAGAGCTGCAGGGGTCTTCAGAGCAGGCAGATGTCCAGTGTTCTATAAACATTTAGGTGCAGTGCTGGGAAATGGTTCAAAGACCAAGGTCTAGTGTTCCACTGTCCAATGCGGTGGCTACCAGCCATGTGTGACTTTTTAAATTTAACTACATTTCAGTTAAAAATTCAGTTTCTCTACAAGCTCCTGGCTGGCTCAGTCGTTAGAGCTTGCAACTCTTTTTTTTTTTTTTTTAATTTTTTTTAACATTTATTTATCTTTGAGACAGAGAGAGACAGAGCATGAACGGGGGAGGGTCAGAGAGAGGGAGACACATAATCTGAAACAGGCTCCAGGCTCTGAGCTGTCAGCACAGAGCCCGATGCGGGGCTCAAACTCACAGACCATGAGATCATGACCTGAGCTGAAGTCGGACGCTCAACCGACTGAGCCACCCAGGCCCCCCTAGAGCTTGCAACTCTTGATCTCAGAGCTGTGAGTTTGAGCTC